>NC_063269.1:11200000-11800000 GCF_910591885.1 Bombus terrestris | reverse complement strand
TTATATACTATGACGTTATAACGTGTAACGTTGTGTAGTCTTACTTTACAGCGCATAACGTTATGTAGCCTTACGTTATAACGTATAACGTTATATGCTATGACGTTAAGTAATATTACGATATAACGTATAACGTTATGTAGTATTACGTTATAACGTATGACGTTATGTAGTATTACGATATAACGTATAACTTTATATACTATGACTTTAAGTAATATTACGATATAACGTATGACGTTATATACTATGACTTTAAGTAATATTACGATATAACGAATGACGTTATGTAGTATTACGCTATAACGTATAGCTTTATATACTATGCTGTTATAACGTTTAACGCTATGCAGTGTGACGTTACATCGTATGACGTTATTTAGTATTACGTTATAACTTATAACGTTATGAAGCTTTATGTTAAAACGTATGACGTTCTATACTATGACGTTAAGAAATATTACGATATAACGTGTGACGTTATGTAGTCTTACGTTACAACGCATAACGTTATGTAGCCTTAAGTTATAACGTATAACGTTATATACTATGACGTTAGGTAATATTACGATATAACGTATGACGTTATGTAGTATTACGTTATAACGCATGACGTTATGTAGTTTTACGATATAGCGTATAACGTTATATACTATGACGATATAACGTATAACGTTATATACTGTGACGTTAAGTAATATTACGATATAACTTACGATGTTATGTAGTATTACTTTCTAACATATAACGATATATACTATGACGTTAAGTAATATTACGATATGACGTACGACGTTATGTAGTATTACGTTAGAACGTATAACGTTATATATTGTGACGTTATAACGTGTAGCGTTATGTAATCTTACGTTACAGCGCATAACGTTATGTAGCCTTAAGTTATAACGTATAACGTTATATACTATGACGTTAAGTAATATTACGATATAACGTATGACGTTATGTAGTATTACGTTATAACGCATGACGTTATGTAGTTTTACGATATAGCGTATAACGTTATATACTATGACGATATAACGTATAACGTTATATACTACGACGTTAAGTAATATTACGATATAACGTATGACGTTATGTGGTGTTACGTTATGACGTATAACGTTATATACTGTGACGTTAAGTAATATTACGATATAACTTACGATGTTATGTAGTATTACTTTATAACGTATAACGATATATACTATGACGTTAAGTAATATTACGATATAACGTATGACGTTATGTAGTATTACGTTATGACGTTTAACGTTATATACTATGACGTTATAACGTGTAACGTTATGTAGTGTGACGTTATTACGTATGACTCTATGGAGCATTACGTTAAAACGTATAACTTTATATACTATGACGTTATAACGTGTAGCGCTATGTAGTGTGACGTTATAACGTATGACGTTATTGAGTATTACGTTAAAAC
The DNA here is from genome assembly GCF_910591885.1 of Bombus terrestris. NCBI lineage: Eukaryota > Metazoa > Arthropoda > Insecta > Hymenoptera > Apidae > Bombus > Bombus terrestris. The sequence continues at coordinate 11,798,553 of NC_063269.1, read as the reverse complement.
GTATAACGTTATATACTATGACGTTAAGAAATATTACGGTATAACGTATGACGTTATGTAGTATTACGTTATAAGGTATGACGTTATGTAGTATTACGTTATAACGTATAACGTTATATACTACGACGTCAAAAAGTGTAACGTTATGTAGTGTAACGCTATAACGTATAACGATATATACTATGACGTCAAGTAGTAAAACGTTATAACGTATGACGTTATGTAGTATTACGTTATAACGTATAACATTATATACTATGACGTTATAACGTGTAACGTTATGTAGTCTTACGTTACAGCGCACGTCGTTATGTAGTATTACGATATAACGTATAACGTTATATACTATGACGTTAAGTACTACTACGTTATGACGTATGACGTTATGTCGTATTACGATATAACGTATGACGATATGTAGTACTATGTTATAACGTATAACGTAATATACTATGACGTTAAGTAATATTACGATATAACGTATGACGTTATGTAGTATTACGTTATGACGTATAACGTTATATACTATGACGTTATAAGGTGTAACGTTATGTAGTGTGACGTTATTACGTATGACTCCATTTAGCATTACGTTAAAACGTATAACGTTATATACTATGACGTTAAGTAATATTACGATATAACGTATGACTCCATGGAGCATTACGCTAAAACGTATAACGTTATATACTGTGACGTTATAACGTGTAGCGTTATGTAATCTTACGTTACAACGCATAACGTTAAGTAGCCTTACGTTATAACGTATAACGTTATATAATATGACGTTAAGTAATATTACGATATAACATGTGACGTCATGTAGTATTACGATATAACGTATAACGTTGTATACTATGACCTTAAGTAGTATTACGATATAACGTATGACGTTATGTAGTATTACGTTACAACGCATAACGTTATGTTGCCTTACGTTATAACGTATAACGTTATATACTATGACGTTAAGTAATATTACGATATAACGAATGACGTTATGTAGTATTACGCTATAACGTATAACTTTATATACTATGCCGTTATAATGTGTAACGCTATGTAGTGTGACGTTATAACGTATGACGTTATTTAGTATTACGTTATAACTTATAACGTTATGTAGCTTTATGTTAAAACGTATAACGTTATATACTATGACGTTAAGTAATATTACGATATAACGTATGGCGTTATGTAGTATTACGTTATGACGTTTAACGTTATATACTATGACGTTATAACGTGTAACGTTATGTAGTGTGACGTTATTACGTATGACTCTATGGAGCATTTCGTTAAAACGTATAACTTTATATACTATGACGTTATAACGTGTAACGCTATGTAGTGTGACGTTATAACGTATGACGTTATTGAGTATTACGTTATAACTTATAACGTTATGTACCTTTATGTTAATACGTATAACGTTATATACTATGACGTTAAGTAATATTACGATATAACGTGTGACGTTATGTAGTATTACGATATAACGTATAACGTTATATACTATGACGTTAAGTAGTACTACGTTATGACGTATGACGTTAAGTAGTACTACGTTATAACGTATGACGTTATGTAGTATTACGTTATAACGCAAAACGTTATATACTATGACGTTAAGTAGCATTATGTTATAACGTATGACGTTATGTAGTATTACGTTATAACGTAAGACGTTACGTAGTATTACGATATAACGTATAACGTTATGTAGTGTTATGTTATAAGGTATGACGTTATGTAGTATTACTATATAACGTATAACGTTATATACCATGACGTTATAACGTGTAGCGTTATGTAGTGTGACGAAATTACGCATGACGTTATATAGTATTACGTTATAACGTATAACGTTATATACTCTGACGTTAAGTAATATTACGATATAACGTATTACGTTATGTAGTATTACGTTATAACGCACGACGTTATGTAGTTTTACGATATAGCGTATAACGTTATATACTATGACGTTAAGTAGTACTACGTTATAACGTATGACGTTATGTGATATTACAATATAACGTATAACGTTATAAACTATGATGTTATAGCGTGTAACGTTATTTAGTGTGACGTTATTACGTATGACGTTATGTAGTATTACGGTATAACGTAAAACGTTATATACTATGACGTTAAGTATTATTACGATATAACGTATAACGTTATGTAGTATTACGTTATAACGTATGATGTTATGTAGTATTACGATATAAAGTATAACGTTATGTAGTGTTATGTTATAAGGTATGTCGTTATGTAGTATTACTATATAACGTATAACGTTATATACCATGACGTTATAACGTGTAGCGTTATGTAGTGTGACGAAATTACGCATGTCGTTATGTAGTATTACGATATAACGTATAACGTTATATACTATGACGTTAAGTAGTACTACGTTATAACATATGACGTTATGTAGTATTACGATATATCGTATAACGTTATATACACTGACGTTAAGTAATATTACGTTATAACGTATGACGTTATGTAGTATTACGATATAACGTATAACGTTATATACTACGACGTTAAGTAATATTACAATATAACGTATGACGCTATGTAGTATTAGGTTATAACGTATAACGTTATATACTATGACGTTATAACGTGTAACGTTATTTAGTGTGACGTTATTACGTATGACGCTATGTAGTATCACGATATAACGTATAACGTTGTATACTATGACGTCAAGTAGTATTACGTTATAACGTATGACGTTATGTAGTATTACGATATAACGTATAACGTTATATACTATGACGTTAAGTAGTACTACGTTATAACGTATGAGGTTATGTGGTATTACGTTATAACGTATAACGTTATATACTATGACGTTATAAAGTGTAACATTATGTAGTGTGACGTTCTTACGTATGACGTTATGTAATATCACGCTATAACGTATGACGTTATGTAGTATTACGATATAACGTATGACGTTATGTAGTATTACGATATAACGTATGACGTTATGTAGTATTACTATATAACGTATAACGTTATATACCATGACGTTATAACGTGTAGAGTTATGTAGTGTGACGAAATTACGCACGACGTTATATAGTATTACGTTATAACGTATAACGTGATATATCATGACGATAAGTAATATTATGATATAACGTATGACGTTATGTAGTGTTATGTTGTGACGTATGACGTTATGTAGTATTACGATATATCGTATAACGTTATATACACTGACGTTAAGTAATATTACGATATAACGTAGGACGTTATGTGGTATTACGTTATAACGTATAACGTTATATACTATGACGTTATAACGTATAACGTTATATACTGTGACGTTGTAACATGTAACGTTATGTAGTGTGACGTTATTATGTATGACGTTATGTAGTATTTCGTAATAACGTATGACGTTATGTAGTATTACGATATAACGTATAACGTTATATACTATGACGTTATAACGTGTAACGTTATTTAGTGTGACGTTATTACGTATGACGTTATGTAGTATTACGTTATAACGTATGACGCTGTGTAGTATTACGATATAACGTATAACGTTGTATACTATGACGTTAAGTAGTACTACGTTATAACGTATGACGTTATGTTGTATTACTTTATAACGTATAAGGTTATATACTATGACGTTATAACGTGTAACGTTATGTAGTGTGACGTTATTACGTATGACGTTATGTAGTATTACGTTATAACGTATGGCGTTATGTAGTATTACGATATAACGTATAACGCCATATACTATGACGTTAAGTAGTATTACGTTATAACGTATGGCGTTATGTAGTATCACGTTATAACGTATAAGGTTATATACTATGACGTTATAACGTGTAACGTTATGTAGTATGACATTATTACGTATGACGTTATGTAGTATTACGATATAACGTATAACGTTATATACTAGGACGTTATACCGTATAACGTTATATACTATGACGTTATAACGTGTAACGTTATTTAGTGTGACGTTATTACGTATGACGCTATGTAGTATTACGATATAACGTATAACGTTGTATACTATGACGTTAAGTAGTATTACGTTATAACGTATGACGTTATGTAGTATTACGATATAACGTATAACGTTATATACTATGACGTTAAGTAGTACTACGTTATAACGTATGACGTTATGTGGTATTACGTTATAACGTATAACGTTATATACTATGACGTTATAAAGTGTAACATTATGTAGTGTGACGTTCTTACGTATGACGTTATGTAATATTACGCAATAACGTATGACGTTATAAATTATGACGTTAAGTATTATTACGATATAACGTATAACGTTATGTAGTATTACGTTATAACGTATGATGTTATGTAGTATTACGTTATAACGTATGATGTTATGTAGTATTACGATATAACGTATAACGTTATGTACTATGACGTTAAGTAGTACTACGTTATATCGTATGACGTTATGTGGTATTACGTTATAACGTATGACGTTATGTAGTATTACGATATAACGTATAACGTTATATACTATGACACTAAGTAAGATTACGATATAACGTATAACGTTATATACTATGACGTTAAGTAGTACTACGTTATAACGTATGACGTTATGTGGTATTACGTTATAACGTATAACGTTATTTACTATGACGTCATAAAGTGTAACGTTATGTAGTGTGACGTTCTTACGTATGACGTTATGTAGTATTACGGTATAACGTAAAACGTTATATACTATGACGTTAAGTAGTACTACGTTATAACGTATGACGTCATGTAGTATTACGTTATAACGTATGACGTTATGTAGTATTACGATATGACGTATAACGTTATATAATATGACATTAAGTAGCATTACGTTATAACGTATGACGTTATGTAGTATTACGTTATAACGTAAGACGTTACGTAGTATTACGATATAACGTATGACGTTATGTAGTGTTATGTTGTGACGTATGACGTTATGTAGTATTACGATATATCGTAGAACGTTATATACTATGACGTCATAACGTATAACGTTATATACTGTGACGTTGTAACATGTAACGTTATGTAGTGTGACGTTATTATGTATGACGTTATGTAGTATTACGTTATAACGTATGACGTTATGTAGTATTACGATATAACGTATAACGTTATATACTATGACATTAAGTAAGATTACGATATAACGTATAACGTTATATACTATGACGTTAAGTAGTACTACGTTATAACGTATGGCGTTATGTAGTATTACGTAATAACGTATAAGGTTATATACTATGACGTTATAACGTGTAACGTTATGTAGTGTGACATTATTATGTATGACGTTATGTAGTATTACGTTACAACGTTTAACGTTATATACTATGACGTTATAATGTGCAACGTTATGTTCTTACGTGAACATGTGACGTTCTTACGTATGACGTTATGTAATATTACGTTATAACGTATAACGTTATATGCTATGACGTTAAGTAATATTACGATATAACGTATGACGTTATGTAGTATTAGGTTATAACATATGACGTTATGTAGTTTTACGATATAGCGTATAACGTTATATACTATGACGATATAACGTATAACGTTATATACTACGACGTTAAGTAATATTACGATATAACGTATGACGTTATGTAGTATTAGATTATAACGTATGACGTTATGTAGTATTAGGTTATAACATATGACGTTATGTAGTATTACGATATAACGTATAACGCTATATACTATGACGTTAAGTAGTACTACCTTATAACATATGACGTTATGTAGTACTAGGATATAACATATGACGTTATGTAGTTTTACGATATAGCGTATAACGTCATATACTACGACGTTAAGTAATATTACGATATAACGTATGACGTTATGTAGTATTAGGTTATAACGTATGACGTTATGTAGTATTAGGTTATAACATATGACGTTATGTAGTATTACGATATAACGTATAACGCTATATACTATGACGTTATGTAGTACTACGTTATAACATATGACGTTATGTAGTGTTACGATATAACGTATAACCTTATATACTATGACGTTAAGTAGTACTACGTTATAACGTATGACGTTAGGTAGTATTACGTTATAACGCAAAACGTTATACACTATGACGTTAAGTAGCATTATGTTATAACGTATGACGTTATGTAGTATTACGTTATAACGTAAAACGTTACGTAGTATTACGATATAACGTATAACGTTATGTAGTGTCATGTTATAAGGTATGACGTTATGTAGTATTACTATATAACGTATAACGTTATATACCATGACGTTATAACGTGTAGCGTTATGTAGTGTGACGAAATTACGCATGACGTTATATAGTATTACGTTATAACGTATAACGTTATATACTATGACGTTAAGTAATATTACGATATAACGTATGACGTTATGTAGTATTAGGTTATAACGTATGACGTTATGTAGTATTAGGTTATAACATATGACGTTATGTAGTATTACGATATAACGTATAACGTTATGTAGTATTACGTTCTAACGTATGACGATAAGTAATATTACGATATAACGTATGACGTTATGTAGTATTACGTTATGACGTATAACGTTATATACTATGACGTTATAAGGTGTAACGTTATGTAGTTCTACGTTATTACGTATGACTCTATGGAGCATTACGTTAAAACGTATAACGTTATATACTATGACGTTAAGTAATATTACTATATAACGTATGACGTTATGTAGTATTACGTTATGACGTATAACGTTATATACTATGACGTTATAAGGTGTAACGTTATGTAGTTCTACGTTATTACGTATGACTCTATGGAGCATTACGTTAAAACGTATAACGTTATATACTATGACGTTAAGTAATATTACGATATAACGTATGGCGTTATGTAGTATTACGTTATAAGGTATGACGTTATGTAGTATTACGTTAAAACGTATAACGTTATATACTATGACGTTAAGTATTATTACGATATAACGTATGACGTTATGTAGTATTACGTTATAAGGTGTGAAGTCATGTGGTATTACGTTATAACGTATAACATTATATACTATGACGTTATAACGTGTAACGTTATGTAGTCTTACGTTGCAACGCATAACGTTATGTGGTATTACGAAATAACGTATAACGTTATATACTATGACGTTAAGTACTACTACGTTATGACGTATGACGTTATGTCGTATTGCGATATAACTTACGACGATATGTAGTACTACGTTATAACGTATAACGTAATATACTATGACTTTAAGTAATATTACGATATAACGTATGACGTTATGTAGTATTACGCTATAACGTATAACTTTATATACTATGCCGTTATAACGTGTAAAGCTATGTAGTGTGACGTTATAACGTATGAAGTTATTTAGTATTACGTTATAACTTATAACGTTATGTAGCTTTATGTTAAAACGTATAACGTTATATACTATGACGTTAAGTAATATTACGATATAACGTATGACGTTATGTAGTATTAGGTTATAACGTATGACGTTATGTAGTATTAGGTTATAACATATGACGTTATGTAGTATTACGATATAACGTATAACGTTATGTAGTATTACGTTCTAACGTATGACGATAAGTAATATTACGATATAACGTATGACGTTATGTAGTATTACGTTATGACGTATAACGTTATGTACTATGACGTTATAAGGTGTAACGTTATGTAGTTCTACGTTATTACGTATGACTCTATGGAGCATTACGTTAAAACGTATAACGTTATATACTATGACGTTAAGTAATATTACTATATAACGTATGACGTTATGTAGTATTACGTTATGACGTATAACGTTATATACTATGACGTTATAAGGTGTAACGTTATGTAGTTCTACGTTATTACGTATGACTCTATGGAGCATTACGTTAAAACGTATAACGTTATATACTATGACGTTAAGTAATATTACGATATAACGTATGGCGTTATGTAGTATTACGTTATAAGGTATGACGTTATGTAGTATTACGTTAATACGTATAACGTTATATACTATGACGTTAAGTATTATTACGATATAACGTATGACGTTATGTAGTATTACGTTATAAGGTGTGAAGTCATGTGGTATTACGTTATAACGTATAACATTATATACTATGACGTTATAACGTGTAACGTTATGTAGTCTTACGTTGCAACGCATAACGTTATGTGGTATTACGAAATAACGTATAACGTTATATACTATGACGTTAAGTACTACTACGTTATGACGTATGACGTTATGTCGTATTGCGATATAACTTACGACGATATGTAGTACTACGTTATAACGTATAACGTAATATACTATGACTTTAAGTAATATTACGATATAACGTATGACGTTATGTAGTATTACGCTATAACGTATAACTTTATATACTATGCCGTTATAACGTGTAAAGCTATGTAGTGTGACGTTATAACGTATGAAGTTATTTAGTATTACGTTATAACTTATAACGTTATGTAGCTTTATGTTAAAACGTATAACGTTATATACTATGACGTTAAGTAATATTACGATATAACGTATGACGTTATGTAGTATTACGTTATAACGTATAACGTTATATACTATGACGTTAAGTAATATTACGATATAACGTATGACGTTATGTAGTATTAGGTTATAACGTATGACGTTATGTAGTATTAGGTTATAACATATGACGTTATGTAGTATTACGATATAACGTATAACATTATGTAGTATTACGTTCTAACGTATGACGTTAAGTAATATTACGATATAACGTATGACGTTATGTAGTATTACGTTATGACGTATAACGTTATATACTGTGACGTTATAACGTGTAGTGTTACGTAATCTTACGTTACAACGCTTAACGTTATGTAGCCTTACGTTATAACGTATAACGTTATATAATATGACGTTAAGTAATGTTACAATATAACGTGTGACGTTATGTAGTATTACGATATAACGTATAACGTTGTATACTATGACGTTAAGTAATATTACGATATAACGTGTGACGTTATGTAGTATTACGATATAACGTATAACGTTGTACACTATGACCTTAAGTAATATTACGATATAACGTATGACGTTATGTAGTATTACGTTACAACGCATAACGTTATGTAGCCTTACGTTATAACGTATAACGTTGTGTAGTCTTACTTTACAACGCATAACGTTATGTAGCCTTACGTTATAACGTATAACGTTATATGCTATGACGTTAAGTAATATGACGATATAACGTATAACGTTATTTAGTATTACGTTATAACGTATGACGTTATGTAGTATTACGATATAACGTATGACGTTATGTAGTATTACGATATAACGTATAACTTTATATACTATGCCGTTATAACGTGTAACGCTATGTGGTGTGACGTTATATCGTATGACGTTATTTAGTATTACGTTATAACTTATAACGTTATGTAGTTTTACGATATAGCGTATAACGTTATATACTATGACGTTAAGTAATATTACGATATAACGTGTGACGTTATGTAGTATTACGATATAACGTATAACGTTATATACTATGACATTAAGTAGTACTACGTTATGACGGATGACGTTATGTAGTATTACGTTATAACGTATAACGTTATATACTATGACGTTATAACGTGTAACGTTGTGTAGTCTTACTTTACAGCGCATAACGTTATGTAGCCTTACGTTATAACGTATAACGTTATATGCTATGACGTTAAGTAATATTACGATATAACGTATAACGTTATGTAGTATTACGTTATAACGTATGACGTTATGTAGTATTACGATATAACGTATAACTTTATATACTATGACTTTAAGTAATATTACGATATAACGTATGACGTTATATACTATGACTTTAAGTAATATTACGATATAACGAATGACGTTATGTAGTATTACGCTATAACGTATAGCTTTATATACTATGCTGTTATAACGTTTAACGCTATGCAGTGTGACGTTACATCGTATGACGTTATTTAGTATTACGTTATAACTTATAACGTTATGAAGCTTTATGTTAAAACGTATGACGTTCTATACTATGACGTTAAGAAATATTACGATATAACGTGTGACGTTATGTAGTCTTACGTTACAACGCATAACGTTATGTAGCCTTAAGTTATAACGTATAACGTTATATACTATGACGTTAGGTAATATTACGATATAACGTATGACGTTATGTAGTATTACGTTATAACGCATGACGTTATGTAGTTTTACGATATAGCGTATAACGTTATATACTATGACGATATAACGTATAACGTTATATACTGTGACGTTAAGTAATATTACGATATAACTTACGATGTTATGTAGTATTACTTTCTAACATATAACGATATATACTATGACGTTAAGTAATATTACGATATGACGTACGACGTTATGTAGTATTACGTTAGAACGTATAACGTTATATATTGTGACGTTATAACGTGTAGCGTTATGTAATCTTACGTTACAGCGCATAACGTTATGTAGCCTTAAGTTATAACGTATAACGTTATATACTATGACGTTAAGTAATATTACGATATAACGTATGACGTTATGTAGTATTACGTTATAACGCATGACGTTATGTAGTTTTACGATATAGCGTATAACGTTATATACTATGACGATATAACGTATAACGTTATATACTACGACGTTAAGTAATATTACGATATAACGTATGACGTTATGTGGTGTTACGTTATGACGTATAACGTTATATACTGTGACGTTAAGTAATATTACGATATAACTTACGATGTTATGTAGTATTACTTTATAACGTATAACGATATATACTATGACGTTAAGTAATATTACGATATAACGTATGACGTTATGTAGTATTACGTTATGACGTTTAACGTTATATACTATGACGTTATAACGTGTAACGTTATGTAGTGTGACGTTATTACGTATGACTCTATGGAGCATTACGTTAAAACGTATAACTTTATATACTATGACGTTATAACGTGTAGCGCTATGTAGTGTGACGTTATAACGTATGACGTTATTGAGTATTACGTTAAAACGTATAACGTTATATACTATGACGTTAAGAAATATTACGGTATAACGTATGACGTTATGTAGTATTACGTTATAAGGTATGACGTTATGTAGTATTACGTTATAACGTATAACGTTATATACTACGACGTCAAAAAGTGTAACGTTATGTAGTGTAACGCTATAACGTATAACGATATATACTATGACGTCAAGTAGTAAAACGTTATAACGTATGACGTTATGTAGTATTACGTTATAACGTATAACATTATATACTATGACGTTATAACGTGTAACGTTATGTAGTCTTACGTTACAGCGCACGTCGTTATGTAGTATTACGATATAACGTATAACGTTATATACTATGACGTTAAGTACTACTACGTTATGACGTATGACGTTATGTCGTATTACGATATAACGTATGACGATATGTAGTACTATGTTATAACGTATAACGTAATATACTATGACGTTAAGTAATATTACGATATAACGTATGACGTTATGTAGTATTACGTTATGACGTATAACGTTATATACTATGACGTTATAAGGTGTAACGTTATGTAGTGTGACGTTATTACGTATGACTCCATTTAGCATTACGTTAAAACGTATAACGTTATATACTATGACGTTAAGTAATATTACGATATAACGTATGACTCCATGGAGCATTACGCTAAAACGTATAACGTTATATACTGTGACGTTATAACGTGTAGCGTTATGTAATCTTACGTTACAACGCATAACGTTAAGTAGCCTTACGTTATAACGTATAACGTTATATAATATGACGTTAAGTAATATTACGATATAACATGTGACGTCATGTAGTATTACGATATAACGTATAACGTTGTATACTATGACCTTAAGTAGTATTACGATATAACGTATGACGTTATGTAGTATTACGTTACAACGCATAACGTTATGTTGCCTTACGTTATAACGTATAACGTTATATACTATGACGTTAAGTAATATTACGATATAACGAATGACGTTATGTAGTATTACGCTATAACGTATAACTTTATATACTATGCCGTTATAATGTGTAACGCTATGTAGTGTGACGTTATAACGTATGACGTTATTTAGTATTACGTTATAACTTATAACGTTATGTAGCTTTATGTTAAAACGTATAACGTTATATACTATGACGTTAAGTAATATTACGATATAACGTATGGCGTTATGTAGTATTACGTTATGACGTTTAACGTTATATACTATGACGTTATAACGTGTAACGTTATGTAGTGTGACGTTATTACGTATGACTCTATGGAGCATTTCGTTAAAACGTATAACTTTATATACTATGACGTTATAACGTGTAACGCTATGTAGTGTGACGTTATAACGTATGACGTTATTGAGTATTACGTTATAACTTATAACGTTATGTACCTTTATGTTAATACGTATAACGTTATATACTATGACGTTAAGTAATATTACGATATAACGTGTGACGTTATGTAGTATTACGATATAACGTATAACGTTATATACTATGACGTTAAGTAGTACTACGTTATGACGTATGACGTTAAGTAGTACTACGTTATAACGTATGACGTTATGTAGTATTACGTTATAACGCAAAACGTTATATACTATGACGTTAAGTAGCATTATGTTATAACGTATGACGTTATGTAGTATTACGTTATAACGTAAGACGTTACGTAGTATTACGATATAACGTATAACGTTATGTAGTGTTATGTTATAAGGTATGACGTTATGTAGTATTACTATATAACGTATAACGTTATATACCATGACGTTATAACGTGTAGCGTTATGTAGTGTGACGAAATTACGCATGACGTTATATAGTATTACGTTATAACGTATAACGTTATATACTCTGACGTTAAGTAATATTACGATATAACGTATTACGTTATGTAGTATTACGTTATAACGCACGACGTTATGTAGTTTTACGATATAGCGTATAACGTTATATACTATGACGTTAAGTAGTACTACGTTATAACGTATGACGTTATGTGATATTACAATATAACGTATAACGTTATAAACTATGATGTTATAGCGTGTAACGTTATTTAGTGTGACGTTATTACGTATGACGTTATGTAGTATTACGGTATAACGTAAAACGTTATATACTATGACGTTAAGTATTATTACGATATAACGTATAACGTTATGTAGTATTACGTTATAACGTATGATGTTATGTAGTATTACGATATAAAGTATAACGTTATGTAGTGTTATGTTATAAGGTATGTCGTTATGTAGTATTACTATATAACGTATAACGTTATATACCATGACGTTATAACGTGTAGCGTTATGTAGTGTGACGAAATTACGCATGTCGTTATGTAGTATTACGATATAACGTATAACGTTATATACTATGACGTTAAGTAGTACTACGTTATAACATATGACGTTATGTAGTATTACGATATATCGTATAACGTTATATACACTGACGTTAAGTAATATTACGTTATAACGTATGACGTTATGTAGTATTACGATATAACGTATAACGTTATATACTACGACGTTAAGTAATATTACAATATAACGTATGACGCTATGTAGTATTAGGTTATAACGTATAACGTTATATACTATGACGTTATAACGTGTAACGTTATTTAGTGTGACGTTATTACGTATGACGCTATGTAGTATCACGATATAACGTATAACGTTGTATACTATGACGTCAAGTAGTATTACGTTATAACGTATGACGTTATGTAGTATTACGATATAACGTATAACGTTATATACTATGACGTTAAGTAGTACTACGTTATAACGTATGAGGTTATGTGGTATTACGTTATAACGTATAACGTTATATACTATGACGTTATAAAGTGTAACATTATGTAGTGTGACGTTCTTACGTATGACGTTATGTAATATCACGCTATAACGTATGACGTTATGTAGTATTACGATATAACGTATGACGTTATGTAGTATTACGATATAACGTATGACGTTATGTAGTATTACTATATAACGTATAACGTTATATACCATGACGTTATAACGTGTAGAGTTATGTAGTGTGACGAAATTACGCACGACGTTATATAGTATTACGTTATAACGTATAACGTGATATATCATGACGATAAGTAATATTATGATATAACGTATGACGTTATGTAGTGTTATGTTGTGACGTATGACGTTATGTAGTATTACGATATATCGTATAACGTTATATACACTGACGTTAAGTAATATTACGATATAACGTAGGACGTTATGTGGTATTACGTTATAACGTATAACGTTATATACTATGACGTTATAACGTATAACGTTATATACTGTGACGTTGTAACATGTAACGTTATGTAGTGTGACGTTATTATGTATGACGTTATGTAGTATTTCGTAATAACGTATGACGTTATGTAGTATTACGATATAACGTATAACGTTATATACTATGACGTTATAACGTGTAACGTTATTTAGTGTGACGTTATTACGTATGACGTTATGTAGTATTACGTTATAACGTATGACGCTGTGTAGTATTACGATATAACGTATAACGTTGTATACTATGACGTTAAGTAGTACTACGTTATAACGTATGACGTTATGTTGTATTACTTTATAACGTATAAGGTTATATACTATGACGTTATAACGTGTAACGTTATGTAGTGTGACGTTATTACGTATGACGTTATGTAGTATTACGTTATAACGTATGGCGTTATGTAGTATTACGATATAACGTATAACGCCATATACTATGACGTTAAGTAGTATTACGTTATAACGTATGGCGTTATGTAGTATCACGTTATAACGTATAAGGTTATATACTATGACGTTATAACGTGTAACGTTATGTAGTATGACATTATTACGTATGACGTTATGTAGTATTACGATATAACGTATAACGTTATATACTATGACGTTATAACGTGTAACGTTATTTAGTGTGACGTTATTACGTATGACGTTATGTAGTATTACGTTATAACGTATGACGCTGTGTAGTATTACGATATAACGTATAACGTTGTATACTATGACGTTAAGTAGTACTACGTTATAACGTATGACGTTATGTTGTATTACTTTATAACGTATAAGGTTATATACTATGACGTTATAACGTGTAACGTTATGTAGTGTGACGTTATTACGTATGACGTTATGTAGTATTACGTTATAACGTATGACGTTATGTAGTATTACGATATAACGTATAACGTTGTATACTATGACGTTAAGTAGTACCACGTTATAACGTGTGACGTTATGTAGTTTTACGATATAACATATAACGTTATATACTATGACGTTATAAAGTGTAACATTATGTAGTGTGACGTTCTTACGTATGACGTTATGTAATATTACGCTATAACGTATGACGTTATATACTATGACGTTAAGTATTATTACGATATAACATATAACGTTATGTAGTATTACGTTATAACGTATGATGTTATGTAGTATTACGATATAACGTATAACGTTATATACTATGACGTTAAGTAGTACTACGTTATATCGTATGACGTTATGTGGTATTACGTTATAACGTATGACGTTATGTATTATTACGATATAACGTATAACGTTATATACTATGACATTAAGTAAGATTACGATATAACGTAAGACGTTATGTAGTTTTATGATATAGCGTATAACGTTATATGCTATGACGATATAACGTATAACGTTATATACTACGACGTTAAGTAATATTACGATATAACGTATGACGTTATGTAATATTACGTTATATCGTATGAGGTTTCTCATATTACAATATAACGTATAACGTTATATACTATGACGTTATAGCGTGTAACGTTATGTAGTATTACGTTATAACGTATGACGTTATATAATATGACGTTATAACGTGTAACGTTATTTAGTGTGACGTTATTACGTATGACGTTATGTAGTATTACGTTATAACGTATGACGCTATGTAGTATTACGATATAACGTATAACGTTGTATACTATGACGTTAAGTAGTACTACGTTATAACGTATGACGTTATGTTGTATTACGTTATAACGTATAAGGTTATATACTATGACGTTATAACGTGTAACGTTATGTAGTGTGACGTTATTACGTATGACGTTATGTAGTATTACGTTATAACGTATGGCGTTATGTAGTATTACGATATAACGTATAACGCTATATACTATGACGTTAAGTAGTATTACGTTATAACGTATGGCGTTATGTAGTATCACGTTATAACGTATAAGGTTATATACTATGACGTTATAGCGTGTAACGTTATGTAGTATGACATTATTACGTATGACGTTATGTAGTATTACGTTACAACGTTTAACGTTATATACTATGACGTTATAATGTGCAACGTTATGTAGTGTGACGTTCTTACGTATGACGTTATGTAATATTACGTTATAACGTATAACGTTATATACTATGACGTTAAGTAATATTACGATTTAACGTATTACGTTATGTAGTACTACGTTATAACGCATGACGTTATGTAGTTTTACGATATAGCGTATAACGTTATATACTATGACGATATAACGTATAACGTTATATACTATGACGTTAAGTAGTACTACGTTATAACGTATGGCGTTATGTAGTATCACGTTATAACGTATAAGGTTATATACTATGACGTTATAACGTGTAACGTTATGTAGTATGACATTATTACGTATGACGTTATGTAGTATTACGTTACAACGTTTAACGTTATATACTATGACGTTATAATGTGCAACGTTATGTAGTGTGACGTTCTTACGTATGACGTTATGTAGTATTACGTTATAGCGTATAACGTTATATACTACGACGTTAAGTAATATTATGATATAACGTATGACGTTATGTGGTATTAGGTTATAACGTATGACGTTATGCAGTATTACGATATAACGTATAACGTTGTATACTATGACGTTAAGTAGTACTACGTTATAACGTATGACGTTATGTTGTATTACGTTATAACGTATAAGGTTATATACTATGACGTTATAACGTGTAACGTTATGTAGTGTGACGTTCTTACGTATGACGATATGTAGTATTACGTTATAACGTATAACGTTATATACTACGACGTTAAGTAATATTACGATATAACGTATGAGGTTATGTAGTATTACGTTACAACGTATGACGTTATGTAGTATTACGATATAACGTATAACGTTATATACTCTGACGTTAAGTAATATTACGATATAACGTATTACGTTATGTAGTATTGCGTTATAACGCACGACGTTATGTAGTTTTACGATATAGCGTATAACGTTATATACTATGACGTTAAGTAGTACTACGTTATAACGTATGACGTTATGTGATATTACAATATAACGTATAACGTTATAAACTATGATGTTATAGCGTGTAACGTTATTTAGTGTGACGTTATTACGTATGACGTTATGTAGTATTACGGTATAACGTAAAACGTTATATACTATGACGTTAAGTATTATTACGATATAACGTATAACGTTATGTAGTATTACGTTATAACGTATGATGTTATGTAGTATTACGATATAAAGTATAACGTTATGTAGTGTTATGTTATAAGGTATGACGTTATGTAGTATTACTATATAACGTATAACGTTATATACCATGACGTTATAACGTGTAGCGTTATGTAGTGTGACGAAATTACGCATGTCGTTATGTAGTATTACGATATAACGTATAACGTTATATACTATGACGTTAAGTAGTACTACGTTATAACATATGACGTTATGTAGTATTACGATATATCGTATAACGTTATATACACTGACGTTAAGTAATATTACGTTATAACGTATGACGTTATGTAGTATTACGATATAACGTATAACGTTATATACTACGACGTTAAGTAATATTACAATATAACGTATGACGCTATGTAGTATTAGGTTATAACGTATAACGTTATATACTATGACGTTATAACGTGTAACGTTATTTAGTGTGACGTTATTACGTATGACGCTATGTAGTATCACGATATAACGTATAACGTTGTATACTATGACGTTAAGTAGTATTACGTTATAACGTATGACGTTATGTAGTATTACGATATAACGTATAACGTTATATACTATGACGTTAAGTAGTACTACGTTATAACGTATGAGGTTATGTGGTATTACGTTATAACGTATAACGTTATATACTATGACGTTATAAAGTGTAACATTATGTAGTGTGACGTTCTTACGTATGACGTTATGTAATATCACGCTATAACGTATGACGTTATGTAGTATTACGATATAACGTATGACGTTATGTAGTATTACGATATAACGTATGACGTTATATACTATGACGTTAAGTAGTACTACGTTATAGCGTATGACGTTATGTGGTATTACGATATAACGTATGACGTTATATACTATGACGTTAAGTAGTACTACGTTACAGCGTATGACGTTATGTGGTATTACGTTATAACGTATGACGTTATGTAGTATTACGTTATAACGTATGACGTTATGTAGTATTACCATATAACGTATGACGTTATATACTATGACGTTAAGTAGTACTACGTTATAACATATGACGTTATGTGGTATTACGTTATAACGTATGACGTTATGTAGTATTACTATATAACGTATAACGTTATATACCATGACGTTATAACGTGTAGAGTTATGTAGTGTGACGAAATTACGCACGACGTTATATAGTATTACGTTATAACGTATAACGTGATATATCATGACGATAAGTAATATTATGATATAACGTATGACGTTATGTAGTGTTATGTTGTGACGTATGACGTTATGTAGTATTACGATATATCGTATAACGTTATATACACTGACCTTAAGTAATATTACGATATAACGTAGGACGTTATGTGGTATTACGTTATAACGTATAACGTTATATACTATGACGTTATAACGTATAACGTTATATACTGTGACGTTGTAACATGTAACGTTATGTAGTGTGACGTTATTATGTATGACGTTATGTAGTATTACGTAATAACGTATGACGTTATGTAGTATTACGATATAACGTATAACGTTATATACTATGACGTTATAACGTGTAACGTTATTTAGTGTGACGTTATTACGTATGACGTTATGTAGTATTACGTTATAACGTATGACGCTGTGTAGTATTACGATATAACGTATAACGTTGTATACTATGACGTTAAGTAGTACTACGTTATAACGTATGACGTTATGTTGTATTACTTTATAACGTATAAGGTTATATACTATGACGTTATAACGTGTAACGTTATGTAGTGTGACGTTATTACGTATGACGTTATGTAGTATTACGTTATAACGTATGGCGTTATGTAGTATTACGATATAACGTATAACGCCATATACTATGACGTTAAGTAGTATTACGTTATAACGTATGGCGTTATGTAGTATCACGTTATAACGTATAAGGTTATATACTATGACGTTATAACGTGTAACGTTATGTAGTATGACATTATTACGTATGACGTTATGTAGTATTACGATATAACGTATAACGTTATATACTATGACGTTATAACGTGTAACGTTATTTAGTGTGACGTTATTACGTATGACGTTATGTAGTATTACGTTATAACGTATGACGCTGTGTAGTATTACGATATAACGTATAACGTTGTATACTATGACGTTAAGTAGTACTACGTTATAACGTATGACGTTATGTTGTATTACTTTATAACGTATAAGGTTATATACTATGACGTTATAACGTGTAACGTTATGTAGTGTGACGTTATTACGTATGACGTTATGTAGTATTACGTTATAACGTATGACGTTATGTAGTATTACGATATAACGTATAACGTTGTATACTATGACGTTAAGTAGTACCACGTTATAACGTATGACGTTATGTAGTTTTACGATATAACATATAACGTTATATACCATGACGATATAACGTATAACGTTATATACTAGGACGTTATACCGTATAACGTTATATACTATGAAGTTATAACGTATAACATTATATACTATGACGTTACGTAATATTACGATATAACGTATGACGTTATGTAGTATTACGTTATAACGTATGATGTTATGTAGTATTACGATATAACGTATAACGTTGTATACTATGACGTTAAGTAGTACTACGTTATAACGTATGACGTTATGTTGTATTACGTTATAACGTATACGGTTATATACTATGACGTTATAACGTGTAACGTTATGTAGTGTGACGTTATTACGTATGACGTTATGTAGTATTACGTTATAACGTATGGCGTTATGTAGTATTACGATATAACGTATAACGCTATATACTATGACGTTAAGTAGTATTACGTTATAACGTATGGCGTTATGTAGTATCACGTTATAACGTATAAGGTTATATACTATGACGTTATAGCGTGTAACGTTATGTAGTATGACATTATTACGTATGACGTTATGTAGTATTACGTTACAACGTTTAACGTTATATACTATGACGTTATAATGTGCAACGTTATGTAGTGTGACGTTCTTACGTATGACGTTATGTAATATTACGTTATAACGTATAACGTTATATACTATGACGTTAAGTAATATTACGATTTAACGTATTACGTTATGTAGTACTACGTTATAACGCATGACGTTATGTAGTTTTACGATATAGCGTATAACGTTATATACTATGACGATATAACGTATAACGTTATATACTATGACGTTAAGTAGTACTACGTTATAACGTATGGCGTTATGTAGTATCACGTTATAACGTATAAGGTTATATACTATGACGTTATAACGTGTAACGTTATGTAGTATGACATTATTACGTATGACGTTATGTAGTATTACGTTACAACGTTTAACGTTATATACTATGACGTTATAATGTGCAACGTTATGTAGTGTGACGTTCTTACGTATGACGTTATGTAGTATTACGTTATAGCGTATAACGTTATATACTACGACGTTAAGTAATATTACGATATAACGTATGACGTTATGTGGTATTAGGTTATAACGTATGACGTTATGTAGTATTACGATATAACGTATAACGTTGTATACTATGACGTTAAGTAGTACTACGTTATAACGTATGACGTTATGTTGTATTACGTTATAACGTATAAGGTTATATACTATGACGTTATAACGTGTAACGTTATGTAGTGTGACGTTCTTACGTATGACGTTATGTAGTATTACGTTATAACGTATAACGTTATATACTACGACGTTAAGTAATATTACGATATAACGTATGAGGTTATGTAGTATTACGTTACAACGTATGACGTTATGTAGTATTACGATATAACGTATAACGCTATATACTATGACGTTAAGTAGTATTACGTTATAACGTATGGCGTTATGTAGTATTACGATATATCGTATAACGTTATATACACTGACGTTAAGTAATATTACGTTATAACGTATGACGTTATGTAGTATTACGATATAACGTATAACGTTATATACTATGACGTTAAGTAGTACTACGTTATAACGTATGACGTTAGGTAGTATTACGTTATAACGCAAAACGTTATATACTATGACGTTAAGTAGCATTATGTTATAACGTATGACGTTATGTAGTATTACGTTATAACGTAAGACGTTACGTAGTATTACGATATAACGTATAACGTTATGTAGTGTTATGTTATAAGGTATGACCTTATGTAGTATTACTATATAACGTATAACGTTATATACCATGACGTTATAACGTGTAGCGTTATGTAGTGTGACGAAATTACGCATGACGTTATATAGTATTACGTTATAACGTATAACGTTATATATCATGACGATAAGTAATATTATGATATAACGTATGACGTTATGTAGTGTAATGTTGTGACGTATGGCGTTATGTAGTATTACGATATATCGTATAACGTTATATACACTGACGTTAAGTAGTAGTACGTTATAACGTATGACGTTATGTAGTATTACGATTTAACGTATAACGTTATATACTATGACATTAAGTAAGATTACGATATAACGTAAGACGTTATGTAGTATTACGATATAACGTATAACGTTATATACTATGACGTTAAGTAGTACTACGTTATAACGTATGGCGTTATGTAGTATTACGTAATAACGTATAAGGTTATATACTATGACGTTATAACGTGTAACGTTATGTAGTGTGACATTATTACGTATGACGTTATGTAGTATTACGTTACAACGTTTAACGTTATGTACTATGACGTTATAGCGTGTAACGTTATGTAGTATTACGTTATAACGTATGACGTTATGTAGTATTACGATATAACGTATAACGTTATATACTATGACGTTAAGTAGTACTACGTTATAACGTATGGCGTTATGTAGTATTACGTAATAACGTATAAGGTTATATACTATGACGTTATAACGTGTAACGTTATGTAGTGTGACATTATTACGTATGACGTTATGTAGTATTACGTTACAACGTTTAACGTTATATACTATGACGTTATAATGTGCAACGTTATGTAGTGTGACGTTCTTACGTATGACGTTATGTAATATTACGTTATAACGTGTAACGTTATATACTATGACGTTAAGTAATATTACGATTTAACGTATTACGTTATGTAGTACTACGTTATAACGCATGACGTTATGTAGTTTTACGATATAGCGTATAACGTTATATACTATGACGATATAACGTATAACGTTATATACTATGACGTTAAGTAGTACTACGTTATAACGTATGGCGTTATGTAGTATCACGTTATAACGTATAAGGTTATATACTATGACGTTATAACGTGTAACGTTATGTAGTATGACATTATTACGTATGACGTTATGTAGTATTACGTTACAACGTTTAACGTTATATACTATGACGTTATAATGTGCAACGTTATGTAGTGTGACGTTCTTACGTATGACGTTATGTAGTATTACGTTATAGCGTATAACGTTATATACTACGACGTTAAGTAATATTACGATATAACGTATGACGTTATGTGGTATTAGGTTATAACGTATGACGTTATGTAGTATTACGATATAACGTATAACGTTGTATACTATGACGTTAAGTAGTACTACGTTATAACGTATGACGTTACGTTGTATTACGTTATAACGTATAAGGTTATATACTATGACGTTATAACGTGTAACGTTATGTAGTGTGACGTTCTTACGTATGACGTTATGTAGTATTACGTTATAACGTATAACGTTATATACTACGACGTTAAGTAATATTACGATATAACGTATGACGCTATGTAGTATTACGTTATATCGTATGGCGTTATGTAGTATTACGATATAACGTATAACGCTATATACTATGACGTTAAGTAGTATTACGTTATAACGTATGGCGTTATGTAGCATCACGTTATAACGTATAAGGTTATATACTATGACGTTATAACGTGTAACGTTATGTAGTATGACATTATTACGTACGACGTTATGTAGTATTACGTTACAACGTTTAACGTTATATACTATGACGTTATAATGTGCAACGTTATGTAGTGTGACGTTCTTACGTATGACGTTATGTAGTATTACGTTATAACGTATAACGTTATATACTACGACGTTAAGTAATATTACAATATAACGTATGACGCTATGTAGTATTAGGTTATAACGTATGACGTTATGTAGTATTACGATATAACGTATAACGTTATATACTATGACGTTAAGTAGTACTACGTTATAACGTATGACGTTATGTGATATTACAATATAACGTATAACGTTATATACTATGACGTTATAGCGTGTAACGTTATGTAGTATTACGTTATAACGTATGACGTTATGTAGTATTACGATATAACGTATAACGTTGTATACTATGACGTTAAGTAGTACCACGTTATAACGTATGACGTTATGTAGTTTTACGATATAACATATAACGTTATATACCATGACGATATAACGTATAACGTTTTATACTAGGACGTTATACCGTATAACGTTATATACTATGAAGTTATAACGTATAACATTATATACTATGACGTTACGTAATATTACGATATAACGTATGACGTTATGTAGTATTACGTTATAACGTATGACGTTATGTAGTATTACGATATAACGTATAACGTTATATAATATGACGTTAAGTAGTACTACGTTATAACGTATGGGGTTATGTAGTATTACGTTATAACGTATAAGGTTATATACTATGACGTTATAACGTGTAACGTTATGTAGTGTGACGTTATAACGTATAACGTTATATACTATGACGTTATAACGTGTAACGTTATTTAGTGTGACGTTATTACGTATGACGCTATGTAGTATCACGATATAACGTATAACGTTGTATACTATGACGTTAAGTAGTATTACGTTATAACGTATGACGTTATGTAGTATTACGATATAACGTATAACGTTATATACTATGACGTTAAGTAGTACTACGTTATAACGTATGAGTTTATGTGGTATTACGTTATAACGTATAACGTTATATACTATGACGTTATAAAGTGTAACATTATGTAGTGTGACGTTCTTACGTATGACGTTATGTAATATCACGCTATAACGTATGACGTTATGTAGTATTACGATATAACGTATGACGTTATGTAGTATTACGATATAACGTATGACGTTATATACTATGACGTTAAGTAGTACTACGTTATAGCGTATGACGTTATGTGGTATTACGATATAACGTATGACGTTATATACTATGACGTTAAGTAGTACTACGCTACAGCGTATGACGTTATGTGGTATTACGTTATAACGTATGACGTTATGTAGTATTACGTTATAACGTATGACGTTATGTAGTATTACCATATAACGTATGACGTTATATACTATGACGTTAAGTAGTACTACGTTATAACATATGACGTTATGTGGTATTACGTTATAACGTATGACGTTATGTAGTATTACTATATAACGTATAACGTTATATACCATGACGTTATAACGTGTAGAGTTATGTAGTGTGACGAAATTACGCACGACGTTATATAGTATTACGTTATAACGTATAACGTGATATATCATGACGATAAGTAATATTATGATATAACGTATGACGTTATGTAGTGTTATGTTGTGACGTATGACGTTATGTAGTATTACGATATATCGTATAACGTTATATACACTGACTTTAAGTAATATTACGATATAACGTAGGACGTTATGTGGTATTACGTTATAACGTATAACGTTATATACTATGACGTTATAACGTATAACGTTATATACTGTGACGTTGTAACATGTAACGTTATGTAGTGTGACGTTATTATGTATGACGTTATGTAGTATTACGTAATAACGTATGACGTTATGTAGTATTACGATATAACGTATAACGTTATATACTATGACGTTATAACGTGTAACGTTATTTAGTGTGACGTTATTACGTATGACGTTATGTAGTATTACGTTATAACGTATGACGCTGTGTAGTATTACGATATAACGTATAACGTTGTATACTATGACGTTAAGTAGTACTACGTTATAACGTATGACGTTATGTTGTATTACTTTATAACGTATAAGGTTATATACTATGACGTTATAACGTGTAACGTTATGTAGTGTGACGTTATTACGTATGACGTTATGTAGTATTACGTTATAACGTATGGCGTTATGTAGTATTACGATATAACGTATAACGCCATATACTATGACGTTAAGTAGTATTACGTTATAACGTATGGCGTTATGTAGTATCACGTTATAACGTATAAGGTTATATACTATGACGTTATAACGTGTAACGTTATGTAGTATGACATTATTACGTATGACGTTATGTAGTATTACGTTACAACGTTTAACGTTATATACTATGACGTTATAATGTGCAACGTTATGTAGTGTGACGTTCTTACGTATGACGTTATGTAGTATTACGTTATAACGTATAACGTTATATACTACGACGTTAAGTAATATTACGATATAACGTATGACGCTATGTAGTATTAGGTTATAACGTATGACGTTATGTAGTATTACGATATAACGTATAACGTCATATACTATGACGTTAAGTAGTACTACGTTATAACGTATGAGGTTATGTCATATTACAATATAACGTATAACGTTATGTACTATGACGTTATAGCGTGTAACGTTATGTAGTATTACGTTATAACGTATGACGTTATGTAGTATTACGATATAACGTATAACGTTGTATACTATGACGTTAAGTAGTACCACGTTATAACGTATGACGTTATGTAGTTTTACGATATAACATATAACGTTATATACCATGACGATATAACGTATAACGTTATATACTAGGACGTTATACCGTATAACGTTATATACTATGAAGTTATAACGTATAACATTATATACTATGACGTTACGTAATATTACGATATAACGTATGACGTTATGTAGTATTACGTTATAACGTATGATGTTATGTAGTATTACGATATAACGTATAACGTTATATAATATGACGTTAAGTAGTACTACGTTATAACGTATGGCGTTATGTAGTATTACGTTATAACGTATAAGGTTATATACTATGACGTTATAACGTGTAACGTTATGTAGTGTGACGTTATAACGTATAACGTTATATACTATGACGTTATAACGTGTAACGTTATTTAGTGTGACGTTATTACGTATGACGCTATGTAGTATTACGATATAACGTATAACGTTATATACTATGACGTTAAGTAGTACTACGTTATAACGTATGACGTTATGTGGTATTACGTTATAACGTATAACGTTATATACTATGACGTTATAAAGTGTAACATTATGTAGTGTGACGTTCTTACGTATGACGTTATGTAATATTACGCTATAACGTATGACGTTATATACTATGACGTTAAGTATTATTACGATATAACATATAACGTTATGTAGTATTACGTTATAACGTATGATGTTATGTAGTATTACGATATAACGTATAACGTTATATACTATGACGTTAAGTAGTACTACGTTATATCGTATGACGTTATGTGGTATTACGTTATAACGTATGACGTTATGTATTATTACGATATAACGTATAACGTTATATACTATGACATTAAGTAAGATTACGATATAACGTAAGACGTTATGTAGTTTTATGATATAGCGTATAA
This sequence comes from Bombus terrestris, assembly GCF_910591885.1. Taxonomy (NCBI): domain Eukaryota; kingdom Metazoa; phylum Arthropoda; class Insecta; order Hymenoptera; family Apidae; genus Bombus; species Bombus terrestris. The sequence goes on along the minus strand of NC_063269.1, from coordinate 11,771,207 downwards.
CGTTATATGCTATGACGATATAACGTATAACGTTATATACTACGACGTTAAGTAATATTACGATATAACGTATGACGTTATGTAATATTACGTTATATCGTATGAGGTTTCTCATATTACAATATAACGTATAACGTTATATACTATGACGTTATAGCGTGTAACGTTATGTAGTATTACGTTATAACGTATGACGTTATGTAGTATTACGATATAACGTATAACGTTGTATACTATGACGTTAAGTAGTACCACGTTATAACGTATGACGTTATGTAGTTTTACGATATAACATATAACGTTACATACCATGACGATATAACGTATAACGTTATATACTATGACGTTAAGTAGTACTACGTTATAACGTATGGCGTTATGTAGTATCACGTTATAACGTATAAGGTTATATACTATGACGTTATAACGTGTAACGTTATGTAGTATGACATTATTACGTATGACGTTATGTAGTATTACGTTACAACGTTTAACGTTATATACTATGACGTTATAATGTGCAACGTTATGTAGTGTGACGTTCTTACGTATGACGTTATGTAGTATTACGTTATAGCGTATAACGTTATATACTACGACGTTAAGTAATATTACGATATAACGTATGACGTTATGTGGTATTAGGTTATAACGTATGACGTTATGTAGTATTACGATATAACGTATAACGTTGTATACTATGACGTTAAGTAGTACTACGTTATAACGTATGACGTTACGTTGTATTACGTTATAACGTATAAGGTTATATACTATGACGTTATAACGTGTAACGTTATGTAGTGTGACGTTCTTACGTATGACGTTATGTAGTATTACGTTATAACGTATAACGTTATATACTACGACGTTAAGTAATATTACGATATAACGTATGACGCTATGTAGTATTACGTTATATCGTATGGCGTTATGTAGTATTACGATATAACGTATAACGTTATATACTATGACGTTAAGTAGTATTACGTTATAACGTATGGCGTTATGTAGCATCACGTTATAACGTATAAGGTTATATACTATGACGTTATAACGTGTAACGTTATGTAGTATGACATTATTACGTACGACGTTATGTAGTATTACGTTACAACGTTTAACGTTATATACTATGACGTTATAATGTGCAACGTTATGTAGTGTGACGTTCTTACGTATGACGTTATGTAGTATTACGTTATAACGTATAACGTTATATACTACGACGTTAAGTAATATTACAATATAACGTATGACGCTATGTAGTATTAGGTTATAACGTATGACGTTATGTAGTATTACGATATAACGTATAACGTTATATACTATGACGTTAAGTAGTACTACGTTATAACGTATGACGTTATGTGATATTACAATATAACGTATAACGTTATATACTATGACGTTATAGCGTGTAACGTTATGTAGTATTACGTTATAACGTATGACGTTATGTAGTATTACGATATAACGTATAACGTTGTATACTATGACGTTAAGTAGTACCACGTTATAACGTATGACGTTATGTAGTTTTACGATATAACATATAACGTTATATACCATGACGATATAACGTATAACGTTTTATACTAGGACGTTATACCGTATAACGTTATATACTATGAAGTTATAACGTATAACATTATATACTATGACGTTACGTAATATTACGATATAACGTATGACGTTATGTAGTATTACGTTATAACGTATGACGTTATGTAGTATTACGATATAACGTATAACGTTATATAATATGACGTTAAGTAGTACTACGTTATAACGTATGGGGTTATGTAGTATTACGTTATAACGTATAAGGTTATATACTATGACGTTATAACGTGTAACGTTATGTAGTGTGACGTTATAACGTATAACGTTATATACTATGACGTTATAACGTGTAACGTTATTTAGTGTGACGTTATTACGTATGACGCTATGTAGTATCACGATATAACGTATAACGTTGTATACTATGACGTTAAGTAGTATTACGTTATAACGTATGACGTTATGTAGTATTACGATATAACGTATAACGTTATATACTATGACGTTAAGTAGTACTACGTTATAACGTATGAGTTTATGTGGTATTACGTTATAACGTATAACGTTATATACTATGACGTTATAAAGTGTAACATTATGTAGTGTGACGTTCTTACGTATGACGTTATGTAATATCACGCTATAACGTATGACGTTATGTAGTATTACGATATAACGTATGACGTTATGTAGTATTACGATATAACGTATGACGTTATATACTATGACGTTAAGTAGTACTACGTTATAGCGTATGACGTTATGTGGTATTACGATATAACGTATGACGTTATATACTATGACGTTAAGTAGTACTACGCTACAGCGTATGACGTTATGTGGTATTACGTTATAACGTATGACGTTATGTAGTATTACGTTATAACGTATGACGTTATGTAGTATTACCATATAACGTATGACGTTATATACTATGACGTTAAGTAGTACTACGTTATAACATATGACGTTATGTGGTATTACGTTATAACGTATGACGTTATGTAGTATTACTATATAACGTATAACGTTATATACCATGACGTTATAACGTGTAGAGTTATGTAGTGTGACGAAATTACGCACGACGTTATATAGTATTACGTTATAACGTATAACGTGATATATCATGACGATAAGTAATATTATGATATAACGTATGACGTTATGTAGTGTTATGTTGTGACGTATGACGTTATGTAGTATTACGATATATCGTATAACGTTATATACACTGACTTTAAGTAATATTACGATATAACGTAGGACGTTATGTGGTATTACGTTATAACGTATAACGTTATATACTATGACGTTATAACGTATAACGTTATATACTGTGACGTTGTAACATGTAACGTTATGTAGTGTGACGTTATTATGTATGACGTTATGTAGTATTACGTAATAACGTATGACGTTATGTAGTATTACGATATAACGTATAACGTTATATACTATGACGTTATAACGTGTAACGTTATTTAGTGTGACGTTATTACGTATGACGTTATGTAGTATTACGTTATAACGTATGACGCTGTGTAGTATTACGATATAACGTATAACGTTGTATACTATGACGTTAAGTAGTACTACGTTATAACGTATGACGTTATGTTGTATTACTTTATAACGTATAAGGTTATATACTATGACGTTATAACGTGTAACGTTATGTAGTGTGACGTTATTACGTATGACGTTATGTAGTATTACGTTATAACGTATGGCGTTATGTAGTATTACGATATAACGTATAACGCCATATACTATGACGTTAAGTAGTATTACGTTATAACGTATGGCGTTATGTAGTATCACGTTATAACGTATAAGGTTATATACTATGACGTTATAACGTGTAACGTTATGTAGTATGACATTATTACGTATGACGTTATGTAGTATTACGTTACAACGTTTAACGTTATATACTATGACGTTATAATGTGCAACGTTATGTAGTGTGACGTTCTTACGTATGACGTTATGTAGTATTACGTTATAACGTATAACGTTATATACTACGACGTTAAGTAATATTACGATATAACGTATGACGCTATGTAGTATTAGGTTATAACGTATGACGTTATGTAGTATTACGATATAACGTATAACGTCATATACTATGACGTTAAGTAGTACTACGTTATAACGTATGAGGTTATGTCATATTACAATATAACGTATAACGTTATGTACTATGACGTTATAGCGTGTAACGTTATGTAGTATTACGTTATAACGTATGACGTTATGTAGTATTACGATATAACGTATAACGTTGTATACTATGACGTTAAGTAGTACCACGTTATAACGTATGACGTTATGTAGTTTTACGATATAACATATAACGTTATATACCATGACGATATAACGTATAACGTTATATACTAGGACGTTATACCGTATAACGTTATATACTATGAAGTTATAACGTATAACATTATATACTATGACGTTACGTAATATTACGATATAACGTATGACGTTATGTAGTATTACGTTATAACGTATGATGTTATGTAGTATTACGATATAACGTATAACGTTATATAATATGACGTTAAGTAGTACTACGTTATAACGTATGGCGTTATGTAGTATTACGTTATAACGTATAAGGTTATATACTATGACGTTATAACGTGTAACGTTATGTAGTGTGACGTTATAACGTATAACGTTATATACTATGACGTTATAACGTGTAACGTTATTTAGTGTGACGTTATTACGTATGACGCTATGTAGTATTACGATATAACGTATAACGTTGTATACTATGACGTTAAGTAGTATTACGTTATAACGTATGACGTTATGTAGTATTACGATATAACGTATAACGTTATATACTATGACGTTAAGTAGTACTACGTTATAACGTATGACGTTATGTGGTATTACGTTATAACGTATAACGTTATATACTATGACGTTATAAAGTGTAACATTATGTAGTGTGACGTTCTTACGTATGACGTTATGTAATATTACGCTATAACGTATGACGTTATATACTATGACGTTAAGTATTATTACGATATAACATATAACGTTATGTAGTATTACGTTATAACGTATGATGTTATGTAGTATTACGATATAACGTATAACGTTATATACTATGACGTTAAGTAGTACTACGTTATATCGTATGACGTTATGTGGTATTACGTTATAACGTATGACGTTATGTATTATTACGATATAACGTATAACGTTATATACTATGACATTAAGTAAGATTACGATATAACGTAAGACGTTATGTAGTTTTATGATATAGCGTATAACGTTATATGCTATGACGATATAACGTATAACGTTATATACTACGACGTTAAGTAATATTACGATATAACGTATGACGTTATGTAATATTACGTTATATCGTATGAGGTTTCTCATATTACAATATAACGTATAACGTTATATACTATGACGTTATAGCGTGTAACGTTATGTAGTATTACGTTATAACGTATGACGTTATGTAGTATTACGATATAACGTATAACGTTGTATACTATGACGTTAAGTAGTACCACGTTATAACGTATGACGTTATGTAGTTTTACGATATAACATATAACGTTACATACCATGACGATATAACGTATAACGTTATATACTAGGACGTTATACCGTATAACGTTATATACTATGAAGTTATAACGTATAACATTATATACTATGACGTTACGTAATATTACGATATAACGTATGACGTTATGTAGTATTACGTTATAACGTATGACGTTATGTAGTATTACGATATAACGTATAACGTTATATAATATGACGTTAAGTAGTACTGCGTTATAACGTATGGCGTTATGTAGTATTACGTTATAACGTATAAGGTTATATACTATGACGTTATAACGTGTAACGTTATGTAGTGTGACGTTATAACGTATAACGTTATATACTATGACGTTATAACGTGTAACGTTATTTAGTGTGACATGATTACGTATGACGCTATGTAGTATTACGATATAACGTATAACGTTGTATACTATGACGTTAAGTAGTATTACGTTATAACGTATGACGTTATGTAGTGTTACGATATAACGTATAACGTTATATACTATGACGTTAAGTAGTACTACGTTATAACGTATGAAGTTATGTGGTATTACGTTATAACGTATAACGTTATATACTATGACGTTATAAAGTGTAACATTATGTAGTGTGACGTTCTTACGTATGACGTTATGTAATATTACGCTATAACGTATGACGTTATATACTATGACGTTAAGTATTATTACGATATAACGTATAACGTTATGTAGTATTACGTTATAACGTATGATGTTATGTAGTATTACGATATAACGTATAACGTTATATACTATGACTTTAAGTAGTACTACGTTATATCGTATGACGTTATGTGGTATTACGTTATAACGTATGACGTTATGTAGTATTACGATATAACGTATAACGTTATATACTATGACATTAAGTAAGATTACGATATAACGTAAGACGTTATGTAGTTTTATGATATAGCGTATACCGTTATATACTATGACGATATAACGTATAACGTTATATACTACGACGTTAAGTAATATTACGATATAACGTATGACGTTATGTAATATTACGTTATAACGTATAACGTTATATACTATGACTTTAAGTAATATTACGATATAACGTATGACGTTATGTAGTATTACGATATAACGTATGACGTTATGTAGTATTACGATATAACGTATGACGTTATATACTATGACGTTAAGTAGTACTACGTTATAACGTATGACGTTATGTGGTATTACGTTATAACGTATGACGTTATGTAGTATTACGTTATAACGTATGACGTTATGTAGTATTACGATATAACGTATGACGTTATATACTATGACGTTAAGTAGTACTACGTTATAACATATGACGTTATGTGGTATTACGTTATAACGTATGACGTTATGTAGTATTACTATATAACGTATAACGTTATATACCATGACGTTATAACGTGTAGAGTTATGTAGTGTGACGAAATTACGCATGTAACGTTATGTAGTGTGACGTTATTATGTATGACGTTATGTAGTATTACGTTATAACGTATGACGTTATGTAGTATTACGATATAACGTATAACGTTATATACTATGACGTTATAACGTGTAACGTTATTTAGTGTGACGTTATTACGTATGACGTTATGTAGTATTACGTTATAACGTATGCCGCTATGTAGTATTACGATATAACGTATAACGTTGTATACTATGACGTTAAGTAGTACTACGTTATAACGTATGACGTTATGTTGTATTACGTTATAACGTATAAGGTTATATACTATGACGTTATAACGTGTAACGTTATGTAGTGTGACGTTATTACGTATGACGTTATGTAGTATTACGTTATAACGTATGGCGTTATGTAGTATCACGTTATAACGTATAAGGTTATATACTATGACGTTATAGCGTGTAACGTTATGTAGTATGACATTATTACGTATGACGTTATGTAGTATTACGTTACAACGTTTAACGTTATATACTATGACGTTATAATGTGCAACGTTATGTAGTGTGACGTTCTTACGTATGACGTTATGTAGTATTATGTTATAACGTATAACGTTATATACTACGACGTTAAGTAATATTACGATATAACGTATGACGCTATGTAGTATTAGGTTATAACGTATGACGTTATGTAGTATTACGATATAACGTATAACGTTGTATACTATGACGTTAAGTAGTACCACGTTATAACGTATGACGTTATGTAGTTTTACGATATAACATATAACGTTATATACCATGACGATATAACGTATAACGTTATATACTAGGACGTTATACCGTATAACGTTATATACTATGAAGTTATAACGTATAACATTATATACTATGACGTTGCGTAATATTACGATATAACGTATGACGTTATGTAGTATTACGTTATAACGTATGACGTTATGTAGTATTACGATATAACGTATAACGTTATATACTATGACGTTAAGTAGTACTACGTTATAACGTATGACGTTATGTGGTATTACGTTATAACGTATAACGTTATATACTATGACGTTATAAAGTGTAACATTATGTAGTGTGACGTTCTTACGTATGACGTTATGTAATATTACGCTATAACGTATGACGTTATGTAGTATTACGATATAACGTATAACGTTATATACTATGACATCAGGTAAGATTACGATATAACGTAAGACGTTATGTAGTTTTATGATATAGCGTATAACGTTATATACTATGACGATATAACGTATAACGTTATATACTACGAAGTTAAGTAATATTACGATATAACGTATGACGTTATGTAATATTACGTTATAACGTATAACGTTATATACTATGACGTTAAGTAATATTACGATATAACGTATGACGTTATGTAGTATTACGTTATAACGTATGACGTTATGTAGTATTACGATATAACGTATGACGTTATATACTATGACGTTAAGTAGTACTACGTTATAACATATGACGTTATGTGGTATTACGTTATAACGTATGACGTTATGTTGTATTACTATATAACGTATAACGTTATATACCATGACGTTAAAACGTGTAGAGTTATGTAGTGTGACGAAATTACGCATGAAGTTATATAGTATTACGTTATAACGTATAACGTTATATATCATGACGATAAGTAATATTATGATATAACGTATGACGTTATGTAGTGTTATGTTGTGACGTATGACGTTATGTAGTATTACGATATATCGTATAACGTTATATACACTGACGTTAAGTAATATTACGAAATAACGTAGGACGTTATGTGGTATTACGTTATAACGTATAACGTTATATACTATGACGTTATAACGTATAACGTTATATACTGTGACGTTGTAACATGTAACGTTATGTAGTGTGACGTTATTATGTATGACGTTATGTAGTATTACGTTATAACGTATGACGTTATGTAGTATTACGATATAACGTATAACGTTATATACTATGACGTTATAACGTGTAACGTTATTTAGTGTGACGTTATTACGTATGACGTTATGTAGTATTACGTTATAACGTATGACGCTATGTAGTATTACGATATAACGTATAACGTTGTATACTATGACTTTAAGTAGTACTACGTTATAACGTATGACGTTATGTTGTATTACGTTATAACGTATAAGGTTATATACTATGACGTTATAACGTGTAACGTTATGTAGTGTGACGTTATTACGTATGACGTTATGTAGTATTACGCTATAACGTATGGCGTTATGTAGTATTACGATATAACGTATAACGCTATATACTATGACGTTAAGTAGTATTACGTTATAACGTATGGCGTTATGTAGTATCACGTTATAACGTATAAGGTTATATACTATGACGTTATAACGTGTAACATTATGTAGTATGACATTATTACGTATGACGTTATGTAGTATTACGTTACAACGTTTAACGTTATATACTATGACGTTATAATGTGCAACGTTATGTAGTGTGACGTTCTTACGTATGACGTTATGTAGTATTACGTTATAACGTATAACGTTATATACTACGACGTTAAGTAATATTACGATATAACGTATGACGCTATGTAGTATTAGGTTATAACGTATGACGTTATGTAGTATTACGATATAACGTATAACGTCATATATTATGACGTTAAGTAGTACTACGTTATAACGTATGAGGTTATGTCATATTACAATATAACGTATAACGTTATATACTATGACGTTATAGCGTGTAACGTTATGTAGTATTACGTTATAACGTATGACGTTATGTAGTATTACGATATAACGTATAACGTTGTATACTATGACGTTAAGTAGTACCACGTTATAACGTATGACGTTATGTAGTTTTACGATATAACATATAACGTTACATACCATGACGATATAACGTATAACGTTATATACTAGGACGTTATACCGTATAACGTTATATACTATGAAGTTATAACGTATAACATTATATACTATGACGTTACGTAATATTACGATATAACGTATGACGTTATGTAGTATTACGTTATAACGTATGACGTTATGTAGTATTACGATATAACGTATAACGTTATATAATATGACGTTAAGTAGTACTACGTTATAACGTATGGCGTTATGTAGTATTACGTTATAACGTATAAGGTTATATACTATGACGTTATAACGTGTAACGTTATGTAGTGTGACGTTATAACGTATAACGTTATATACTATGACGTTATAACGTGTAACGTTATTTAGTGTGACATGATTACGTATGACGCTATGTAGTATTACGATATAACGTATAACGTTGTATACTATGACGTTAAGTAGTATTACGTTATAACGTATGACGTTATGTAGTATTACGATATAACGTATAACGTTATATACTATGACGTTAAGTAGTACTACGTTATATCGTATGACGTTATGTGGTATTACGTTATAACGTATGACGTTATGTAGTATTACGATATAACGTATAACGTTATATACTATGACATTAAGTAAGATTACGATATAACGTAAGACGTTATGTAGTTTTATGATATAGCGTATAACGTTATATACTATGACGATATAACGTATAAAGTTATATACTACGACGTTAAGTAATATTACGATATAACGTATGACGTTATGTAATATTACGTTATAACGTATAACGTTATATACTATGACTTTAAGTAATATTACGATATAACGTATGACGTTATGTAGTATTACGATATAACGTATGACGTTATATACTATGACGTTAAGTAGTACTACGTTATAACGTATGACGTTATGTGGTATTACGTTATAACGTATAACGTTATATACTATGACTTTAAGTAATATTACGATATAACGTATGACGTTATGTAGTATTACGTTATAACGTATGACGTTATGTAGTATTACGATATAACGTATAACGTTATATACTATGACGTTATAACGTGTAACGTTATTTAGTGTGACGTTATTACGTATGACGTTATGTAGTATTACGTTATAACGTATGACGCTATGTAGTATTACGATATAACGTATAACGTTGTATACTATGACGTTAAGTAGTACTACGTTATAACGTATGACGTTATGTTGTATTACGTTATAACGTATAAGGTTATATACTATGACGTTATAACGTGTAACGTTATGTAGTGTGACGTTATTACGTATGACGTTATGTAGTATTACGTTATAACGTATGGCGTTATGTAGTATTACGATATAACGTATAACGCTATATACTATGACGTTAAGTAGTATTACGTTATAACGTATGGCGTTATGTAGTATCACGTTATAACGTATAAGGTTATATACTATGACGTTATAACGTGTAACGTTATGTAGTATGACATTATTACGTATGACGTTATGTAGTATTACGTTACAACGTTTAACGTTATATACTATGACGTTATAATGTGCAACGTTATGTAGTGTGACGTTCTTACGTATGACGTTATGTAGTATTATGTTATAACGTATAACGTTATATACTACGACGTTAAGTAATATTACGATATAACGTATGAGGTTATGTCATATTACAATATAACGTATAACGCTATATACTATGACGTTATAGCGTGTAACGTTATGTAGTATTACGTTATAACGTATGACGTTATGTAGTATTACGATATAACGTATAACGTTGAATACTATGACGTTAAGTAGTACCACGTTATAACGTATGACGTTATGTAGTTTTACGATATAACATATAACGTTATATACCATGACGATATAACGTATAACGTTATATACTAGGACGTTATACCGTATAACGTTATATACTATGAAGTTATAACGTATAACATTATATACTATGACGTTACGTAATATTACGATATAACGTATGACGTTATGTAGTATTACGTTATAACGTATGACGTTATGTAGTATTACGATATAACGTATAACGTTATATACTATGACGTTAAGTAGTACTGCGTTATAACGTATGACGTTATGTGGTATTACGTTATAACGTATAACGTTATATACTATGACGTTATAAAGTGTAACATTATGTAGTGTGACGTTCTTACGTATGACGTGATGTAATATTACGCTATAACGTATGACGTTATGTAGTATTACGATATAACGTATAACGTTATATACTATGACATTAGGTAAGATTACGATATAACGTAGGACGTTATGTAGTTTTATGATATAGCGTATAACGTTATATACTATGACGATATAACGTATAACGTTATATACTACGACGTTAAGTAATATTACGATATAACGTATGACGTTATGTAATATTACGTTATAACGTATAACGTGATATACTATGACGTTAAGTAATATTACGATATAACGTATGACGTTATGTAGTATTACGTTATAACGTATGACGTTATGTAGTATTACGATATAACGTATGACGTTATATACTATGACGTTAAGTAGTACTACGTTATAACATATGACGTTATGTGGTATTACGTTATAACGTATGACGTTATGTAGTATTACTATATAACGTATAACGTTATATACCATGACGTTATAACGTGTAGAGTTATGTAGTGTGACGAAATTACGCATGAAGTTATATAGTATTACGTTATAACGTATAATGTTATATATATTGACGATAAGTAATATTATGATATAACGTATGACGTTATGTAGTGTTATGTTGTGACGTATGACGTTATGTAGTATTACGATATATCGTATAACGTTATATACACTGACGTTAAGTAATATTACGAAATAACGTAGGACGTTATGTGGTATTACGTTATAACGTATAACGTTATATACTATGACGTTATAACGTATAACGTTATATACTGTGACGTTGTAACATGTAACGTTATGTAGTGTGACGTTATTATGTATGACGTTATGTAGTATTACGTTATAACGTATGACGTTATGTAGTATTACGATATAACGTATAACGTTATATACTATGACGTTATAACGTGTAACGTTATTTAGTGTGACGTTATTACGTATGACGTTATGTAGTATTACGTTATAACGTATGACGCTATGTAGTATTACGATATAACGTATAACGTTGTATACTATGACTTTAAGTAGTACTACGTTATAACGTATGACGTTATGTTGTATTACGTTATAACGTATAAGGTTATACACTATGACGTTATAACGTGTAACGTTATGTAGTGTGACGTTATTACGTATGACGTTATGTAGTATTACGTTATAACGTATGGCGTTATGTAGTATTACGATATAACGTATAACGCTATATACTATGACGTTAAGTAGTATTACGTTATAACGTATGAGGTTATGTCATATTACAATATAACGTATAACGCTATATACTATGACGTTATAGCGTGTAACGTTATGTAGTATTACGTTATAACGTATGGCGTTATGTAGTATCACGTTATAACGTATAAGGTTATATACTATGACGTTATAACGTGTAACGTTATGTAGTATGATATTATTACGTATGACGTTATGTAGTATTACGTTACAACGTTTAACGTTATATACTATGACGTTATAATGTGCAACGTTATGTAGTGTGACGTTCTTACGTATGACGTTATGTAGTATTATGTTATAACGTATAACGTTATATACTACGACGTTAAGTAATATTACGATATAACGTATGACGCTATGTAGTATTAGGTTATAACGTATGACGTTATGTAGTATTACGATATAACGTATAACGTCATATACTATGACGTTAACTAGTACTACGTTATAACGTATGAGGTTATGTCATATTACAATATAACGTATAACGCTATATACTATGACGTTATAGCGTGTAACGTTATGTAGTATTACGTTATAACGTATGACGTTATGTAGTATTACGATATAACGTATAACGTTGTATACTATGACGTTAAGTAGTACCACGTTATAACGTATGACGTTATGTAGTTTTACGATATAACATATAACGTTATATACCATGACGATATAACGTATAACGTTATATACTAGGACGTTATACCGTATAACGTTATATACTATGAAGTTATAACGTATAACATTATATACTATGACGTTACGTAATATTACGATATAACGTATGACGTTATGTAGTATTACGTTATAACGTATGACGTTATGTAGTATTACGATATAACGTATGACGTTATATACTATGACGTTAAGTAGTACTACGTTATAACATATGACGTTATGTGGTATTACGTTATAACGTATGACGTTATGTAGTATTACTATATAACGTATAACGTTATATACCATGACGTTATAACGTGTAGAGTTATGTAGTGTGACGAAATTACGCATGAAGTTATATAGTATTACGTTATAACGTATAACGTTATATATCATGACGATAAGTAATATTATGATATAACGTATGACGTTATGTAGTGTTATGTTGTGACGTATGACGTTATGTAGTATTACGATATATCGTATAACGTTATATACACTGACGTTAAGTAATATTACGAAATAACGTAGGACGTTATGTGGTATTACGTTATAACGTATAACGTTATATACTATGACGTTATAACGTATAACGTTATATACTGTGACGTTGTAGCATGTAACGTTATGTAGTGTGACGTTATTATGTATGACGTTATGTAGTATTACGTTATAACGTATGACGTTATGTAGTATTACGATATAACGTATAACGTTATATACTATGACGTTATAACGTGTAACGTTATTTAGTGTGACGTTATTACGTATAACGTTATGTAGTATTACGTTATAACGTATGACGCTATGTAGTATTACGATATAACGTATAACGTTGTATACTATGACTTTAAGTAGTACTACGTTATAACGTATGACGTTATGTTGTATTACGTTATAACGTATAAGGTTATACACTATGACGTTATAACGTGTAACGTTATGTAGTGTGACGTTATTACGTATGACGTTATGTAGTATTACGTTATAACGTATGGCGTTATGTAGTATTACGATATAACGTATAACGCTATATACTATGACGTTAAGTAGTATTACGTTATAACGTATGGCGTTATGTAGTATCACGTTATAACGTATAAGGTTATATACTATGACGTTATAACGTGTAACGTTATGTAGTATGACATTATTACGTATGACGTTATGTAGTATTACGTTACAACGTGTAACGTTATATATCATGACGATAAGTAATATTATGATATAACGTATGACGTTATGTAGTGTTATGTTGTGACGTATGACGTTATGTAGTATTACGATATATCGTATAACGTTATATACACTGACGTTAAGTAATATTACGAAATAACGTAGGACGTTATGTGGTATTACGTTATAACGTATAACGTTATATACTATGACGCTATAACGTATAACGTTATATACTGTGACGTTGTAACATGTAACGTTATGTAGTGTGACGTTATTATGTATGACGTTATGTAGTATTACGTTATAACGTATGACGTTATATAGTTTTACGATATAACATATAACGTTATATACCATGACGATATAACGTATAACGTTATATACTAGGACGTTATACCGTATAACGTTATATACTATGAAGTTATAACGTATAACATTATATACTATGACGTCACGTAATATTACGATATAACGTATGACGTTATGTAGTATTACGTTATAACGTATGACGTTATGTAGTATTACGATATAACGTATAACGTTATATAATATGACGTTAAGTAGTACTACGTTATAACGTATGGCGTTATGTAGTATTACGTTATAACGTATAAGGTTATATACTATGACGTTATAACGTGTAACGTTATGTAGTGTGACGTTATAACGTATAACGTTATAAACTATGACGTTATAACGTGTAACGTTATTTAGTGTGACGTTATTACGTATGACGCTATGTAGTATTACGATATAACGTATAACGTTGTATACTATGACGTTAAGTAGTATTACGTTATAACGTATGACGTTATGTAGTATTACGATATAACGTATAACGTTATATACTATGACGTTAAGTAGTACTACGTTATAACGTATGACGTTATGTGGTATTACGTTATAACGTATAACGTTATATACTATGACGTTATAAAGTGTAACATTATGTAGTGTGACGTTCTTACGTATGACGTTATGTAATATTACGCTATAACGTATGACGTTATATACTATGACGTTAAGTATTATTACGATATAACGTATAACGTTATGTAGTATTACGTTATAACGTATGATGTTATGTAGTATTACGATATAACGTATAACGTTATATACTATGACGTTAAGTAGTACTACGTTATATCGTATGACGTTATGTGGTATTACGTTATAACGTATGACGTTATGTAGTATTACGATATAACGTATAACGTTATATACTATGACATTAAGTAAGATTACGATATAACGTAAGACGTTATGTAGTTTTATGATATAGCGTATAACGTTATATACTATGACGATATAACGTATAACGTTATATACTATGACTTTAAGTAATATTACGATATAACGTATGACGTTATGTAGTATTACGATATAACGTACGACGTTATATACTATGACGTTAAGTAGTACTACGTTATAACGTATGACGTTATGTGGTATTACGTTATAACGTATGACGTTATGTAGTATTACGTTATAACGTATGACGTTATGTAGTATTACGATATGACGTATGACGTTATATACTATGACGTTAAGTAGTACTACGTTATAACATATGACGTTATGTGGTATTACGTTATAACGTATGACGTTATGTAGTATTACGATATAACGTATAACGTTATATACTATGACGTTATAACGTGTAACGTTATTTAGTGTGACGTTATTACGTATGACGTTATGTAGTATTACGTTATAACGTATGACGCTATGTAGTATTACGATATAACGTATAACGTTGTATACTATGACGTTAAGTAGTACTACGTTATAACGTATGACGTTATGTTGTATTACGTTATAACGTATAAGGCTATATACTATGACGTTATAACGTGTAACGTTATGTAGTGTGACGTTATTACGTATGACGTTATGTAGTATTACGTTATAACGTATGGCGTTATGTAGTATTACGATATAACGTATAACGCTATATACTATGACGTTAAGTAGTATTACGTTATAACGTATGGCGTTATGTAGTATCACGTTATAACGTATAAGGTTATATACTATGACGTTATAACGTGTAACGTTATGTAGTATGACATTATTACGTATGACGTAATGTAGTATTACGTTACAACGTTTAACGTTATATACTATGACGTTATAATGTGCAACGTTATGTAGTGTGACGTTCTTACGTATGACGTTATGTAGTATTATGTTATAACGTATAACGTTATATACTACGACGTTAAGTAATATTACGATATAACGTATGACGCTCTGTAGTATTAGGTTATAACGTATGACGTTATGTAGTATTACGATATAACGTATAACGTCATATACTATGACGTTAACTAGTACTACGTTATAACGTATGAGGTTATGTCATATTACAATATAACGTATAACGCTATATACTATGACGTTATAGCGTGTAACGTTATGTAGTATTACGTTATAACGTATGACGTTATGTAGTATTACGATATAACGTATAACGTTGTATACTATGACGTTAAGTAGTACCACGTTATAACGTATGACGTTATGTAGTTTTACGATATAATATATAACGTTATATACCATGACGATATAATGTATAACGTTATATACTAGGACGTTATACCGTATAACGTTATATACTATGAAGTTATAACGTATAACATTATATACTATGACGTTACGTAATATTACGATATAACGTAAGACGTTATGTAGTTTTATGATATAGCGTATAACGTTATATACTATGACGATATAACGTATAACGTTATATACTACGACGTTAAGTAATATTACGATATAACGTATGACGTTATGTAATATTACGTTATAACGTATAACGTGATATACTATGACGTTAAGTAATATTACGATATAACGTATGACGTTATGTAGTATTACGTTATAACGTATGACGTTATGTAGTATTACGATATAACGTATGACGTTATATACTATGACGTTAAGTAGTACTACGTTATAACATATGACGTTATGTGGTATTACGTTATAACGTATGACGTTATGTAGTATTACTATATAACGTATAACGTTATATACCATGACGTTATAACGTGTAGAGTTATGTAGTGTGACGAAATTACGCATGAAGTTATATAGTATTACGTTATAACGTATAACGTTATATATCATGACGATAAGTAATATTATGATATAACGTATGACGTTATGTAGTGTTATGTTGTGACGTATGACGTTATGTAGTATTACGATATATCGTATAACGTTATATACACTGACGTTAAGTAATATTACGAAATAACGTAGGACGTTATGTGGTATTACGTTATAACGTATAACGTTATATACTATGACGTTATAACGTATAACGTTATATACTGTGACGTTGTAACATGTAACGTTATGTAGTGTGACGTTATTATGTATGACGTTATGTAGTATTACGTTATAACGTATGACGTTATGTAGTATTACGATATAACGTATAACGTTATATACTATGACGTTATAACGTGTAACGTTATTTAGTGTGACGTTATTACGTATAACGTTATGTAGTATTACGTTATAACGTATGACGCTATGTAGTATTACGATATAACGTATAACGTTGTATACTATGACTTTAAGTAGTACTACGTTATAACGTATGACGTTATGTTGTATTACGTTATAACGTATAAGGTTATACACTATGACGTTATAACGTGTAACGTTATGTAGTGTGACGTTATTACGTATGACGTTATGTAGTATTACGTTATAACGTATGGCGTTATGTAGTATTACGATATAACGTATAACGCTATATACTATGACGTTAAGTAGTATTACGTTATAACGTATGGCGTTATGTAGTATCACGTTATAACGTATAAGGTTATATACTATGACGTTAGAACGTGTAACGTTATGTAGTATGACATTATTACGTATGACGTTATGTAGTATTACGTTACAACGTGTAACGTTATATATCATGACGATAAGTAATATTATGATATAACGTATGACGTTATGTAGTGTTATGTTGTGACGTATGACGTTATGTAGTATTACGATATATCGTATAACGTTATATACACTGACGTTAAGTAATATTACGAAATAACGTAGGACGTTATGTGGTATTACGTTATAACGTATAACGTTATATACTATGACGCTATAACGTATAACGTTATATACTGTGACGTTGTAACATGTAACGTTATGTAGTGTGACGTTATTATGTATGACGTTATGTAGTATTACGTTATAACGTATGACGTTATATAGTTTTACGATATAACATATAACGTTATATACCATGACGATATAACGTATAACGTTATATACTAGGACGTTATACCGTATAACGTTATATACTATGAAGTTATAACGTATAACATTATATACTATGACGTCACGTAATATTACGATATAACGTATGACGTTATGTAGTATTACGTTATAACGTATGACGTTATGTAGTATTACGATATAACGTATAACGTTATATAATATGACGTTAAGTAGTACTACGTTATAACGTATGGCGTTATGTAGTATTACGTTATAACGTATAAGGTTATATACTATGACGTTATAACGTGTAACGTTATGTAGTGTGACGTTATAACGTATAACGTTATAAACTATGACGTTATAACGTGTAACGTTATTTAGTGTGACGTTATTACGTATGACGCTATGTAGTATTACGATATAACGTATAACGTTGTATACTATGACGTTAAGTAGTATTACGTTATAACGTATGACGTTATGTAGTATTACGATATAACGTATAACGTTATATACTATGACGTTAAGTAGTACTACGTTATAACGTATGACGTTATGTGGTATTACGTTATAACGTATAACGTTATATACTATGACGTTATAAAGTGTAACATTATGTAGTGTGACGTTCTTACGTATGACGTTATGTAATATTACGCTATAACGTATGACGTTATATACTATGACGTTAAGTATTATTACGATATAACGTATAACGTTATGTAGTATTACGTTATAACGTATGATGTTATGTAGTATTACGATATAACGTATAACGTTATATACTATGACGTTAAGTAGTACTACGTTATATCGTATGACGTTATGTGGTATTACGTTATAACGTATGACGTTATGTAGTATTACGATATAACGTATAACGTTATATACTATGACATTAAGTAAGATTACGATATAACGTAAGACGTTATGTAGTTTTATGATATAGCGTATAACGTTATATACTATGACGATATAACGTATAACGTTATATACTATGACTTTAAGTAATATTACGATATAACGTATGACGTTATGTAGTATTACGATATAACGTATAACGTTATATACTATGACGTTAAGTAGTACTACGTTATAACGTATGACGTTATGTGGTATTACGTTCTAACGTATAACGTTATATACTATGACGTTATAAAGTGTAACATTATGTAGTGTGACGTTCTTACGTATGACGTTATGTAATATTACGCTATAACGTATGACGTTATGTAGTATTACGATATAACGTATAACGTTATATACTATGACATTAGGTAAGATTACGATATAACGTAAGACGTTATGTAGTTTTATGATATAGCGTATAACGTTATATACTATGACGATATAACGTATAACGTTATATACTACGACGTTAAGTAATATTACGATATAACGTATGACGTTATGTAATATTACGCTATAACGTATAACGTTATATACTATGACGTTAAGTAATATTACGATATAACGTATGACGTTATGTAGTATTACGTTATAACGTATGACGTTATGTAGTATTACGATATAACGTATGACGTTATATACTATGACGTTAAGTAGTACTACGTTATAACATATGACGTTATGTGGTATTACGTTATAACGTATGACGTTATGTAGTATTACTATATAACGTATAACGTTATATACCATGACGTTATAACGTGTAGAGTTATGTAGTGTGACGAAATTACGCATGAAGTTATATAGTATTACGTTATAACGTATAACGTTATATATCATGACGATAAGTAATATTATGATATAACGTATGACGTTATGTAGTGTTGTGTTGTGACGTATGACGTTATGTAGTATTACGATATATCGTATAACGTTATATACACTGACGTTAAGTAATATTACGAAATAACGTAGGACGTTATGTGGTATTACGTTATAACGTATAACGTTATATACTATGACGTTATAACGTATAACGTTATATACTGTGACGTTGTAACATGTAACGTTATGTAGTGTGACGTTATTATGTATGACGTTATGTAGTATTACGTTATAACGTATGACGCTATGTAGTATTACGATATAACGTATAACGTTGTATACTATGACTTTAAGTAGTACTACGTTATAACGTATGACGTTATGTTGTATTACGTTATAACGTATAAGGTTATATACTATGACGTTATAACGTGTAACGTTATGTAGTGTGACGTTATTACGTATGACGTTATGTAGTATTACGTTATAACGTATGGCGTTATGTAGTATTACGATATAACGTATAACGCTATATACTATGACGTTAAGTAGTATTACGTTATAACGTATGGCGTTATGTAGTATCACGTTATAACGTATAAGGTTATATACTATGACGTTATAACGTGTAACGTTATGTAGTATGACATTATTACGTATGACGTTATATAGTATTACGTTACAACGTGTAACGTTATATACTACGACGTTAAGTAATATTACGATATAACGTATGACGCTATGTAGTATTAGGTTATAACGTATGACGTTATGTAGTATTACGATATAACGTATAACGTCATATACTATGACGTTAAGTAGTACTACGTTATAACGTATGAGGTTATGTCATATTACAATATAACGTATAACGTTATATACTATGACGTTATAGCGTGTAACGTTATGTAGTATTACGTTATAACGTATGACGTTATGTAGTATTACGATATAACGTATAACGTTGTATACTATGACGTTAAGTAGTACCACGTTATAACGTATGACGTTATGTAGTTTTACGATATAACATATAACGTTATATACCATGACGATATAACGTATAACGTTATATACTAGGACGTTATACCGTATAACGTTATATACTATGAAGTTATAACGTATAACACTATATACTATGACGTTACGTAATATTACGATATAACGTATGACGTTATGTAGTATTACGTTATAACGTATGACGTTATGTAGTATTACGATATAACGTATAACGTTATATAATATGACGTTAAGTAGTACTACGTTATAACGTATGGCGTTATGTAGTATTACGTTATAACGTATAAGGTTATATACTATGACGTTATAACGTGTAACGTTATGTAGTGTGACGTTATAACGTATAATGTTATATACTATGACGTTATAACGTGTAACGTTATTTAGTGTGACGTTATTACGTATGACGCTATGTAGTATTACGATATAACGTATAACGTTGTATACTATGACGTTAAGTAGTATTACGTTATAACGTATGACGTTATGTAGTATTACGATATAACGTATAACGTTATATACTATGACGTTAAGTAGTACTACGTTATAACGTATGGCGTTATGTAGTATTACGTTATAACGTATAAGGTTATATACTATGACGTTACAACGTGTAACGTTATTTAGTGTGACGTTATTACGTATGACGCTATGTAGTATTACGATATAACGTATAACGTTATATACACTGACGTTAAGTAATATTACGAAATAACGTAGGACGTTATGTGGTATTACGTTATAACGTATAACGCTATATACTATGACGTTATAACGTATAACGTTATATACTGTGACGTTGTAACATGTAACGTTATGTAGTGTGACGTTATTATGTATGACGTTATGTAGTATTACGTTATAACGTATGACGCTATGTAGTATTACGATATAACGTATAACGTTGTATACTATGACTTTAAGTAGTACTACGTTATAACGTATGACGTTATGTTGTATTACGTTATAACGTATAAGGTTATATACTATGACGTTATAACGTGTAACGTTATGAGGTGTGACGTTATTACGTATGACGTTATGTGGTATTACGTTATAACGTATAACGTTATATACTATGACGTTATAACGTATAAGGTTATATACTATGACGTTATAACGTGTAACGTTATGTAGTGTGACGTTATTACGTATGACGTTATGTAGTATTACGCTATAACGTATGGCGTTATGTAGTATTACGATATAACGTATAACGCTATATACTATGACGTTAAGTAGTATTACGTTATAACGTATGGCGTTATGTAGTATCACGTTATAACGTATAAGGTTATATACTATGACGTTATAACGTGTAACATTATGTAGTATGACATTATTACGTATGACGTTATGTAGTATTACGTTACAACGTTTAACGTTATATACTATGACGTTATAATGTGCAACGTTATGTAGTGTGACGTTCTTACGTATGACGTTATGTAGTATTACGTTATAACGTATAACGTTATATACTACGACGTTAAGTAATATTACGATATAACGTATGACGCTATGTAGTATTAGGTTATAACGTATGACGTTATGTAGTATTACGATATAACGTATAACGTCATATATTATGACGTTAAGTAGTACTACGTTATAACGTATGAGGTTATGTCATATTACAATATAACGTATAACGTTATATACTATGACGTTATAGCGTGTAACGTTATGTAGTATTACGTTATAACGTATGACGTTATGTAGTATTACGATATAACGTATAACGTTGTATACTATGACGTTAAGTAGTACCACGTTATAACGTATGACGTTATGTAGTTTTACGATATAACATATAACGTTACATACCATGACGATATAACGTATAACGTTATATACTAGGACGTTATACCGTATAACGTTATATACTATGAAGTTATAACGTATAACATTATATATTATGACGTTACGTAATATTACGATATAACGTATGACGTTATGTAGTATTACGTTATAACGTATGACGTTATGTAGTATTACGATATAACGTATAACGTTATATAATATGACGTTAAGTAGTACTACGTTATAACGTATGGCGTTATGTTGTATTACGTTATAACGTATAAGGTTATATACTATGACGTTATGACGTGTAACGTTATGTAGTGTGACGTTATAACGTATAACGTTATATACTATGACGTTATAACGTGTAACGTTATTTAGTGTGACATGATTACGTATGACGCTATGTAGTATTACGATATAACGTATAACGTTGTATACTATGACGTTAAGTAGTATTACGTTATAACGTATGACGTTATGTAGTGTTACGATATAACGTATAACGTTATATACTATGACGTTAAGTAGTACTACGTTATAACGTATGACGTTATGTGGTATTACGTTATAACGTATAACGTTATATACTATGACGTTATAAAGTGTAACATTATGTAGTGTGACGTTCTTACGTATGACGTTATGTAATATTACGCTATAACGCATGACGTTATATACTATGACGTTAAGTATTATTACGATATAACGTATAACGTTATGTAGTATTACGTTATAACGTATGATGTTATGTAGTATTACGATATAACGTATAACGTTATATACTATGACGTTAAGTAGTACTACGTTATAACGTATGACGTTATGTAGTATTACGATATAACGTATAACGTTATATACTATGACATTAAGTAAGATTACGATATAACGTAAGACGTTATGTAGTTTTATGATATAGCGTATAACGTTATATACTATGACGATATAACGTATAACGTTATATACTACGACGTTAAGTAATATTACGATATAACGTATGACGTTATGGAATATTACGTTATAACGTATAACGTTATATACTATGACTTTAAGTAATATTACGATATAACGTATGACGTTATGTAGTATTACGATATAACGTATGACGTTATATACTATGACGTTAAGTAGTACTACGTTATAACGTATGACGTTATGTGGTATTACGTTATAACGTATGACGTTATGTAGTATTACGTTATAACGTATGACGTTATGTAGTATTACGATATAACGTATGACGTTATATACTATGACGTTAAGTAGTACTACGTTATAACATATGACGTTATGTGGTATTACGTTATAACGTATGACGTTATGTAGTATTACTATATAACGTATAACGTTATATACCATGACGTTATAACGTGTAGAGTTATGTAGTGTGACGAAATTACGCATGACGTTATATAGTATTACGTTATAACGTATAACGTTATATGCTGTGACGTTGTAACATGTAACGTTATGTAGTGTGACGTTAGTATGTATGACGTTATGTAGTATTACGTTATAACGTATGACGTTATGTAGTATTACGATATAACGTATAACGTTATATACTATGACGTTATAACGTGTAACGTTATTTAGTGTGACGTTATTACGTATGACGTTATGTAGTATTACGTTATAACGTATGACGCTATGTAGTATTACGATATAACGTATAAAGTTGTATACTATGACGTTAAGTAGTACTACGTTATAACGTATGACGTTATGTTGTATTACGTTATAACGTATAAGGTTATATACTATGACGTTATAACGTGTAACGTTATGTAGTGTGACGTTATTACGTATGGCGTTATGTAGTATTACGTTATAACGTATGGCGTTATGTAGTATTACGATATAACGTATAACGCTATATACTATGACGTTAAGTAGTATTACGTTATAACGTATGGCGTTATGTAGTATCACGTTATAACGTATAAGGTTATATACTATGACGTTATAACGTGTAACGTTATGTAGTATGACATTATTACGTATGACGTTATGTAGTATTACGTTACAACGTTTAACGCTATATACTATGACGTTATAATGTGCAACGTTATGTAGTGTGACGTTCTTACGTATGACGTTATGTAGTATTATGTTATAACGTATAACGTTATATACTACGACGTTAAGTAATATTACGATATAACGTATGACGCTATGTAGTATTAGGTTATAACGTATGACGTTATGTAGTATTACGATATAACGTATAACGTCATATACTATGACGTTAACTAGTACTACGTTATAACGTATGAGGTTATGTCATATTACAATATAACGTATAACGCTATATACTATGACGTTATAGCGTGTAACGTTATGTAGTATTACGTTATAACGTATGACGTTATGTAGTATTACGATATAACGTATAACGTTGTATACTATGACGTTAAGTAGTACCACGTTATAACGTATGACGTTATGTAGTTTTACGATATAACATATAACGTTATATACCATGACGATATAACGTATAACGTTATATACTAGGACGTTATACCGTATAACGTTATATACTATGAAGTTATAACGTATAACATTATATACTATGACGTTACGTAATATTACGATATAACGTCTGACGTTATGTAGTATTACGTTATAACGTATGACGTTATGTAGTATTACGATATAACGTATAACGTTATATACTATGACGTTAAGTAGTACTACGTTATAACGTATGACGTTATGTGGTATTACGTTATAACGTATAACGTTATATACTATGACGTTATAAAGTGTAACATTATGTAGTGTGACGTTCTTACGTATGACGTTATGTAATATTACGCTATAACGTATGACGTTATGTAGTATTACGATATAACGTATAACGTTATATACTATGACATTAGGTAAGATTACGATATAACGTAAGACGTTATGTAGTTTTATGATATAGCGTATAACGTTATATACTATGACGATATAACGTATAACGTTATATACTACGACGTTAAGTAATATTACGATATAACGTATGACGTTATGTAATATTACGTTATAACGTATAACGTGATATACTATGACGTTAAGTAATATTACGATATAACGTATGACGTTATGTAGTATTACGTTATAACGTATGACGTTATGTAGTATTACGATATAACGTATGACGTTATATACTATGACGTTAAGTAGTACTACGTTATAACATATGACGTTATGTGGTATTACGTTATAACGTATGACGTTATGTAGTATTACTATATAACGTATAACGTTATATACCATGACGTTATAACGTGTAGAGTTATGTAGTGTGACGAAATTACGCATGAAGTTATATAGTATTACGTTATAACGTATAACGTTATATATCATGACGATAAGTAATATTATGATATAACGTATGACGTTATGTAGTGTTATGTTGTGACGTATGACGTTATGTAGTATTACGATATATCGTATAGCGTTATATACACTGACGTTAAGTAATATTACGAAATAACGTAGGACGTTATGTGGTATTACGTTATAACGTATAACGTTATATACTATGACGTTATAACGTATAACGTTATATACTGTGACGTTGTAACATGTAACGTTATGTAGTGTGACGTTATTATGTATGACGTTATGTAGTATTACGTTATAACGTATGACGTTATGTAGTATTACGATATAACGTATAACGTTATATACTATGACGTTATAACGTGTAACGTTATTTAGTGTGACGTTATTACGTATGACGTTATGTAGTATTACGTTATAACGTATGACGCTATGTAGTATTACGATATAACGTATAACGTTGTATACTATGACTTTAAGTAGTACTACGTTATAACGTATGACGTTATGTTGTATTACGTTATAACGTATAAGGTTATACACTATGACGTTATAACGTGTAACGTTATGTAGTGTGACGTTATTACGTATGACGTTATGTAGTATTACGTTATAACGTATGGCGTTATGTAGTATTACGATATAACGTATAACGCTATATACTATGACGTTAAGTAGTATTACGTTATAACGTATGGCGTTATGTAGTATCACGTTATAACGTATAAGGTTATATACTATGACGTTATAACGTGTAACGTTATGTAGTATGACATTATTACGTATGACGTTATGTAGTATTACGTTACAACGTTTAACGTTATATACTATGACGTTATAATGTGCAACGTTATGTAGTGTGACGTTCTTACGTATGACGTTATGTAGTATTATGTTATAACGTATAACGTTATATACTACGACGTTAAGTAATATTACGATATAACGTATGACGCTATGTAGTATTAGGTTATAACGTATGACGTTATGTAGTATTACGATATAACGTATAACGTCATATACAATGACGTTAACTAGTACTACGTTATAACGTATGAGGTTATGTCATATTACAATATAACGTATAACGCTATATACTATGACGTTATAGCGTGTAACGTTATGTAGTATTACGTTATAACGTATGACGTTATGTAGTATTACGATATAACGTATAACGTTGTATACTATGACGTTAAGTAGTACCACGTTATAACGTATGACGTTATGTATTTTTACGATATAACATATAACGTTATATACCATGACGATATAACGTATAACGTTATATACTAGGACGTTATACCGTATAACGTTATATACTATGAAGTTATAACGTATAACATTATATACTATGACGTTACGTAATATTACGATATAACGTATGACGTTATGTAGTATTACGTTATAACGTATGACGTTATGTAGTATTACGATATAACGTATAACGTTATATACTATGACGTTGAGTAGTACTACGTTATAACGTATGACGTTATGTGGTATTACGTTATAACGTATAACGTTATATACTATGACGTTATAAAGTGTAACATTATGTAGTGTGACGTTCTTACGTATGACGTTATGTAATATTACGCTATAACGTATGACGTTATGTAGTATTACGATATAACGTATAACGTTATATACTATGACATTAGGTAAGATTACGATATAACGTAAGACGTTATGTAGTTTTATGATATAGCGTATAACGTTATATACTATGACGATATAACGTATAACGTTATATACTACGACGTTAAGTAATATTACGATATAACGTATGACGTTATGTAATATTACGTTATAACGTATAACGTTATATACTATGACGTTAAGTAATATTACGATATAACGTATGACGTTATGTAGTATTACGTTATAACGTATGACGTTATGTAGTATTACGATATAACGTATGACGTTATACACTATGACGTTAAGTAGTACTACGTTATAACATATGACGTTATGTGGTATTACGTTATAACGTATGACGTTATGTAGTATTACTATATAACGTATAACGTTATATACCATGACGTTAAGTAATATTACGAAATAACGTAGGACGTTATGTGGTATTACGTTATAACGTATAACGTTATATACTATGACGTTATAACGTATAACGTTATATACTGTGACGTTGTAACATGTAACGTTATGTAGTGTGACGTTATTATGTATGACGTTATGTAGTATTACGTTATAACGTATGACGCTATGTAGTATTACGATATAACGTATAACGTTGTATACTATGACTTTAAGTAGTACTACGTTATAACGTATGACGTTATGTTGTATTACGTTATAACGTATAAGGTTATATACTATGACGTTATAACGTGTAACGTTATGTAGTGTGACGTTATTACGTATGACGTTATGTAGTATTACGTTATAACGTATGGCGTTATGTAGTATTACGATATAACGCTTAACGCTATATACTATGACGTTAAGTAGTATTACGTTATAACGTATGACGTTATGTAGTTTTACGATATAACATATAACGTTATATACCATGACGATATAACGTATAACGTTATATACTAGGACGTTATACCGTATAACGTTATATACTATGAAGTTATAACGTATAACTTTATATACTATGACGTTACGTAATATTACGATATAACGTATGACGTTATGTAGTATTACGTTATAACGTATGACGTTATGTAGTATTACGTTATAACGTATGACGTTATGTAGTATTACGATATAACGTATAACGTTATATAATATGACGTTAAGTAGTACTACGTTATAACGTATGGCGTTATGTAGTATTACGTTATAACGTATAAGGTTATATACTATGACGTTATAACGTGTAACGTTATGTAGTGTGACGTTATAACGTATAATGTTATATACTATGACGTTATAACGTGTAACGTTATTTAGTGTGACGTTATTACGTATGACGCTATGTAGTATTACGATATAACGTATAACGTTGTATACTATGACGTTAAGTAGTATTACGTTATAACGTATGACGTTATGTAGTATTACGATATAACGTATAACGTTATATACTATGACGTTAAGTAGTACTACGTTATAACGTATGACGTTATGTGGTATTACGTTATAACGTATAACGTTATATACTATGAGGTTATAAAGTGTAACATTATGTAGTGTGACGTTCTTACGTATGACGTTATGTAATATTACGCTATAACGTATGACGTTATATACTATGACGTTAAGTATTATTATGATATAACGTATAACGTTATGTAGTATTACGTTATAACGTATGATGTTATGTAGTATTACGATATAACGTATAACGTTATATACTATGACGTTAAGTAGTACTACGTTATATCGTATGACGTTATGTGGTATTACGTTATAACGTATGATGTTATGTAATATTACGTTATAACGTATAACGTTACATACTATGAAGTTAAGTAATATTACGATATAACGTATGACGTTATGTGGAATTACGTTATAACGTATGACGTTATGTACTATTACGATATAACGTATAACGTTATATACTATGACGTTAAGTAGTACTACGTTATAACGTATGACGTTATGTGGTATTACGTTATAACGTATAACGTTATGTAGTGATATGTTATAAGGTATGATGTTATGTAGTACTACGATATAACGTATAACGTTATATACTATGACGTTAAGTAGTACTACGTTATATCGTATGACGTTATGTGGTATTACGTTATAACGTATGATGTTATGTAATATTACGTTATAACGTATAACGTTACATACTATGAAGTTAAGTAATATTACGATATAACGTATGACGTTATGTGGAATTACGTTATAACGTATGACGTTATGTACTATTACGATATAACGTATAACGTTATATACTATGACGTTAAGTAGTACTACGTTATAACGTATGACGTTATGTGGTATTACGATATAACGTATGACGTTATGTGGAATTACGTTATAACGTATAACGTTATGTACTATTACGATATAACGTATAACGTTATATACTATGACGTTAAGTAGTACTACGTTATAACGTATGACGTTATGTAATATTACGTTATAACGTATAACGTTATATACTATGACGTTAAGTAATATTACGATATAACGTATTACGTTATGTAGTACTACGTTACAACGCATGACGTTATGTAGTTTTACGATATAACGTATGACGTTATGTGGTATTACGTTATAACGTATGACGTTATGTAGTATTACGATATAACGTATAACGTTATATACTATGACATTAAGTAAGATTACGATATAACGTAAGACGTTATGTAGTTTTATGATATAGCGTATAACGTTATATACTATGACGATATAGCGTATAACGGTATATACTACGACGTTAAGTAATATTACGATATAACGTATGACGTTATGTAATATTTCCTTATAACGTATAACGTTATATACTATGACGTTGAGTAATATTACGATATAACGTATTACATTATGTAGTATTACGTTATAACGCATGATGTTATGTAGTATTACGATATAACGTATAACGTTATATACTATGACGATATAACGTACAACGTTATATACTACGACGTTAAGTAGTACTACGTTATAACGTATGACGTTATGTGGTATTACGTTATAGCGTATGATGTTATGTAGTATTACGGTATAACGTATAACGTTATATACTATGACATTAAGTAAGATTACGATATAACGAAAGACGTTATGTAGTTTTACGATATAGCGTATAACGTTATATACTATGACGATATAACGTATAACGTTATATACTACGACATTAAGTAATATTACGTTATAACGTATGACGTTATGTAGTATTACGATATAACGTATAACGTTATATACTATGACGTTAAGTAGTACTACGTTATGACGTATGACGTTATGTGGTATTACGTTATAACGTATAACGTTATATACTATGAGGTTATAAAGTGTAACATTATGTAGTGTGACGTTCTTACGTATGACGTTATGTAATATTACGCTATAACGTATGACGTTATATACTATGACGTTAAGTATTATTATGATATAACGTATAACGTTATGTAGTATTACGTTATAACGTATGATGTTATGTAGTATTACGATATAACGTATAACGTTATATACTATGACGTTAAGTAGTACTACGTTATATCGTATGACGTTATGTGGTATTACGTTATAACGTATGATGTTATGTAATATTACGTTATAACGTATAACGTTACATACTATGAAGTTAAGTAATATTACGATATAACGTATGACGTTATGTGGAATTACGTTATAACGTATGACGTTATGTACTATTACGATATAACGTATAACGTTATATACTATGACGTTAAGTAGTACTACGTTATAACGTATGACGTTATGTGGTATTACGTTATAACGTATAACGTTATGTAGTGATATGTTATAAGGTATGATGTTATGTAGTACTACGATATAACGTATAACGTTATATACTATGACGTTAAGTAGTACTACGTTATATCGTATGACGTTATGTGGTATTACGTTATAACGTATGATGTTATGTAATATTACGTTATAACGTATAACGTTACATACTATGAAGTTAAGTAATATTACGATATAACGTATGACGTTATGTGGAATTACGTTATAACGTA
This sequence comes from Bombus terrestris, assembly GCF_910591885.1. Classification (NCBI taxonomy): domain Eukaryota; kingdom Metazoa; phylum Arthropoda; class Insecta; order Hymenoptera; family Apidae; genus Bombus; species Bombus terrestris. Next base: position 11,738,675 of record NC_063269.1, on the reverse strand, counting down.
TGACGTTATGTACTATTACGATATAACGTATAACGTTATATACTATGACGTTAAGTAGTACTACGTTATAACGTATGACGTTATGTGGTATTACGATATAACGTATGACGTTATGTGGAATTACGTTATAACGTATGACGTTATGTACTATTACGATATAACGTATAACGTTATATACTATGACGTTAAGTAGTACTACGTTATAACGTATGACGTTATGTAATATTACGTTATAACGTATAACGTTATATACTATGACGTTAAGTAATATTACGATATAACGTATTACGTTATGTAGTACTACGTTACAACGCATGACGTTATGTAGTTTTACGATATAACGTATGACGTTATGTGTTATTACGTTATAACGTTTGACGTTATGTAGTATTACGATATAACGTATAACGTTATATACTATGACATTAAGTAAGATTACGATATAACGTAAGACGTTATGTAGTTTTATGATATAGCGTATAACGTTATATACTATGACGATATAGCGTATAACGGTATATACTACGACGTTAAGTAATATTACGATATAACGTATGACGTTATGTAATATTTCCTTATAACGTATAACGTTATATACTATGACGTTGAGTAATATTACGATATAACGTATTACATTATGTAGTATTACGTTATAACGCATGATGTTATGTAGTATTACGATATAACGTATAACGTTATATACTATGACGATATAACGTACAACGTTATATACTACGACGTTAAGTAGTACTACGTTATAACGTATGACGTTATGTGGTATTACGTTATAGCGTATGATGTTATGTAGTATTACGATATAACGTATAACGTTATATACTATGACATTAAGTAAGATTACGATATAACGAAAGACGTTATGTAGTTTTACGATATAGCGTATAACGTTATATACTATGACGATATAACGTATAACGTTATATACTACGACATTAAGTAATATTACGATATAACGTATAACGTTATGTAGTATTACGTTATAACGTATGATGTTATGTAGTATTACGATATAACGTATAACGTTATATACTATGACGTTAAGTAGTACTACGTTATAACGTATGACGTTATGTAATATTACGTTATAACGTCTAACGTTATATACTATGACGTTAAGTAATATTACGATATAACGTATTACGTTATGTAGTACTACGTTATAACGCATGACGTTATGTAGTTTTACGATATAACGCATGACGTTATGTAGTTTTACGATATAGCGTATAACGTTATATACTATGACGATATAACGTATAACGTTATATACTATGACGTTAAGTAGTACTACGTTATAACGTAAGACGTTACGTAGTATTACGATATAACGTATAACGTTATGTAGTGATATGTTATAAGGTATGACGTTATGTAGTATTACTATATAACGTATAACGTTATATACTATGACGTTAAGTAGTACTACGTTATAACGTATGGCGTTATGTAGTATCACATTATAACGTATAAGGTTACATACTATGACGTTATAACGTGTAACGTTATGTAGTATGACATTATTACGTATGACGTTATGTAGTATTACGTTACAACGTTTAACGTTATATACTATGACGTTATAATGTGCAACGTTATGTAGTGTGACGTTCTTACGTATGACGTTATGTAGTATTACGTTATAACGTATAACGTTATATACTACAACGTTAAGTAATATTACGATATAACGTATGACGTTATGTAGTATTAGGTTATAACGTATGACGTTATGTAGTTTTACGATATAGCGTATAACGTTATATACTATGACGATATAACGTATAACGTTATATACTATGACGTTAAGTAGTACTACGTTATCACGTAAGACGTTATGTACTATTACGATATAACGTATAACGTTATATACTATGACGTTAAGTAGTACTACGTTATAACGTATGACGTTATGTGGTATTACGATATAACGTATAACGTTATATACTATGACGTTATAGCGTGTAACGTTATTTAGTGTGACGTTATTACGTATGACGTTATGTAGTATTACGTTATAACGTATGACGTTATGTAGTATTACTATATAACGTATAACGTTATATACCATGACGTAATAACGTGTAGCGTTATGTAGTGTGACGAAATTATGCATGACGTTATGTAGTATTACGTTATAACGTGTAACGTTATATATCATGACGATAAGTAATATTATGATGTAACGTATGACGATATGTAGTGTTACGATATAACGTATAACATTATATACTACGACGTTAAGTAGTACTACGATATAACGTGTAACGTTATATATTATGACGTTATAACGTGTAACGTTATATACTATGACGTTAAGTAATATTCCTATATAACGTATGACCTTATGTAGTATTACCTTATAACGTAAGACATTATGTAGTATTACGACACAACGTATAACTTTATATACTATGACGTTATGTAGTATTACGTTATAACGTATGACGTTATGTAGTATTACTTTATAACGTAAGACGTTATGTACTATTACGTTATATCGTATAACGTTATATGCTATGACGTTAAGTAGTACTACGTTATAACGTATGACGTTATGTGGTATTACGATATAACGTATAACGTTATATACTATGACGTTATAGCGTGTAACGTTATTTAGTGTGACCTTATTACGTATGACGTTATGTAGTATTACGATATAACGTATAACGTTATATACTATGACGTTAAGTAGTACTACGTTATAACGTATAACGTTATGTAGTATTACGTTATAACGTATGACGTTATGTAGTATTACGATATAACGTATAACGATATATACTATGACGTTAAGTAGTACTACGTTATAGCGTATGACGTTATCTGGTATTTCGTTATAACATATAACGTTATATACTATGACGTTAAGTATTATTACGATATAACGTATAACGTTATGTAGTATTACGTTATAACGTATGACGTTATGTAGTATTACGATATAACGTATAACGTTATATACTATGACGTTAAGTAATACTACGTTATAACGTATGAAGTTATGTGGTATTACGTTATAACGTATAACGTTATATACTATGACGTTATAATGTGCAACGTTATGTAGTGTGACGTTCTTACGTCTGACGTTATGTAATATTACGTTATAACGTATAACGTTATATACTATGACGTTAAGTAATATTACGATATAACGTATGACGTTATGTACTATTACGATATAACGTATAACGTTATATACTATGACGTTAAGTAATATTCCGATATAACGTATGACCTTATGTAGTATTACTCTATATCGTAAGACGTTATGTAGTATTACGATATAACGTATAACTTTATATACTATGACGTTAAGTAATATTTCGATATAACGTATGACGTTATGTAGTATTACGATATACGTATAACGTTATATACTATGACGTTAAGTAGTACTACGTTATAACGAATGACGTTAGGTAGTATTACGTTATAACGCAAAACGTTATATACTATGACGTTAAGTAGCATTAGGTTATAACGTATGACGTTATGTAGTATTACGTTATAACGTAAGACGTTACGTAGTATTACGATATAACGTATAACGTTATGTAGTGTTATGTTATAAGGTATGACGTTATGTAGTATTACTATATAACGTATAACGTTATATACCATGACGTTATAACGTGTAGCGTTATGTAGTGTGACGAAATGACGCATGACGGTATATAGTATTACGTTATAACGTATAACGTTATATACTATGACGTTAAGTAGTACTACGTTATAACGTATGACGTTATGTGATATTACAATATAACGTATAACGTTATATACTATGATGTTATAGCGTGTAACGTTATTTAGTGTGACGTTATTATGTATGACGTTATGTAGTATTACGATATAACGTAAAACGTTATATACTATGACGTTAAGTAGTACTACGATATAACGTATGACGTTATCTGGTATTTCTTTATAACATATAACGTTATATACTATGACGTTAAGTATTATTACGATATAACGTATAACGTTATGTAGTATTACGTTATAACGTATGACGTTATGTAGTATTACGATATAACGTATAACGTTATATACTATTACGTTATGTAATACTACGTTATAACGTATGAAGTTATGTGGTATTACGTTATAACGTATAACGTTATATACTATGACGTTATAATGTGCAACGTTATGTAGTGTGACGTTCTTACGTCTCACGTTATGTAATATTACGTTATAACGTATAACGTTATATACTATGACGTTAAGTAATATTACGATATAACGTATGACGTTATGTGGTATTACGTTATAACGTATGACGTTATGTACTATTACGATATAACGTATAACGTTATATACTATGACGTTAAGTAATATTCCGATATAACGTATGACCCTATGTAGTATTACTTTATAACGTAAGACGTTATGTAGTATTACGATATAACGTATAACTTTATATACTATGACGTTAAGTAATATTTCGGTATAATGTATGACGTTATGTATTATTACGTTATAACGTATGACGTTATGTAGTATTACGATATAACGTATAACGTTATATAATATGACGTTAAGTAGTACTACGATATAACGTGTAACGTTATATATTATGACGTTATAAGATGTAACGTTATATATTATGACGTTAAGTAATATTCCGATATAACGTATGACCTTATGTAGTATTACTTTATAACGTAAGACGTTATGTACTATTACGTTATATCGTATAACGTTATATGCTATGACGTTAAGTAGTACTACGTTATAACGTATGACGTTATGTGGTATTACGATATAACGTATAACGTTATATACTATGACGTTATAGCGTGTAACGTTATTTAGTGTGACCTTATTACGTATGACGTTATGTAGTATTACGATATAACGTATAACGTTATATACTATGACGTTAAATAGTACTACGTTATAACGTATGACGTTATGTGGTATTACGTTATAACGTATGACGTTATGTACTATTACGATATAACGTATAACGTTATATACTATGACGTTAAGTAATATTCCGATATAACGTATGACCTTATGTAGTATTACTTTATAACGTAAGACGTTATGTAGTATTACGATATAACGTATAACTTTATATACTATGACGTTAAGTAGTACTACGTTATAACGTATGACGTTATGTAGTATTACGATATAACGTATAACGATATATACTATGACGTTAAGTAGTACTACGTTATAACGTATGACGTTATCTGGTATTTCGTTATAACATATAACGTTATATACTATGACGTTAAGTATTATTACGATATAACGTATAACGTTATGTAGTATTACGTTATAACGTATGACGTTATGTAGTATTACGATATAACGTATAACGTTATATACTATGACGTTAAGTAATACTGCGTTATAACGTATGAAGTTATGTGGTATTACGTTATAACGTATAACGTTATTTACTATGACGTTATAAAGTGTAACGTTATGTAGTGTGACGTTCTTACGTATGACGCTATGTAATATTACGTTATAACGTATGACGTTATATACTATGACGTTAAGTAATATTACGATATAACGTATGACGTTATGTGGTATTACGTTATAACGTATGACGTTATATACTATGACGTTAAGTAATATTACGATATAACGTATAACGTTATGTAGTATTACGTTATAACGTATGATGTTATGTAGTATTACGATATAACGTATAACGTTATGTGGTGTTATGTTATAAGGTATGACGTTATGTAGTATTAGTATATAACGTATAACGTTATATACCATGACGTTATAACGTGTAGCGTTATGTAGTGCGACGAAATTACGCATGACGTTATGTAGTATTACGATATAACGTATAACGTTATATACTATGACGTTAAGTAGTACTACGTTATAACATATGACGTTATGTAGTATTACGATATATCGTATAACGTTATATACACTGACGTTAAGTAATATTACGTTATAACGTATGACGTTATGTAGTATTACGATATAACGTATAACGTTATATACTATGACGTTAAGTAGTACTACGTTATAACGTATGGCGTTATGTAGTATTACGTTATAACGTATGGCGTTATATACTATGACGTTATAACGTATAACGTTATACACTATGACGTTAGGTAATATTACGAAACAACGTATGACGTTATGTAGTATTACGTTATAACGTATGACGTTATGTAGTATTACGATATAACGTATAACGCTATATACTATGACGTTAAGTAATATTACGATATAACCTAAGACGTTATGTAGTATTAAGATATAACGTATAACGTTATATACTATGACGTTAAGTAGTACTACGTTATAACGTATGACGTTATGTTGTATTACGTTATAACGTATAACGTTATATACTATGACGTTAAGTAATATTACGGTATAACGTATGACGTTATGTAGTATTAGGTTATAACGTATGACGTTATGTAGTATTACGATATAACTTATGACGTTATATACTATGACGTTAAGTAGTACTACGTTATAACGTATGACGTTATGTAGTATTACGATATGACGTATGACGTTATATACCATGACGTTAAGTAGTACTACGTTATAACGTATGACGTTATGTGGTATTACGTTATAACGTATGACGTTATGTAGTATTACGATATAACGTATAACATTATATACTATGACATTAAGTAAGATTACGATATAACGTAAGACGTTATGTAGTTTTATGATATAGCGTACAACGTTATATACTATGACGATATAACGTATAACGTTATATACTACGACGTTAAGTAATATTACGATATAACGTATGACGTTATGTAATATTTCCTTATAACGTATAACGTTATATACTATGACGTTGAGTAATATTACGATATAACGTATTACGTTATGTAGTATTACGTTATAACGCATGATGTTATGTAGTATTACGATATAACGTATAACGTTATATACTATGACGATATAACGTACAACGTTATATACTACGACGTTAAGTAATATTACGATACAACGTATGACGTTATGTGGTATTACGTTATAACGTATGACGTTATGTACTATTACGATATCACGTATAACGTTATATACTATGACATTAAGTAAGATTACGATATAACGTAAGACGTTATGTAGTTTTATGATATAGCGTATAAGGTTATATACTATGACGATATAACGTATAACGTTATATACTACGACATTAAGTAATATTACGATATAACGTATAACGTTATGTAGTATTACGTTATAACGTATGATGTTATGTAGTATTACGATATAACGTATAACGTTATATACTATGACGTTAAGTAGTACTACGTTATAACGTATGACGTTATGTAATATTACGTTATAACGTATAACGTTATATACTATGACGTTAAGTAGTACTACGTTATAACGTATGACGTTATCTGGTATTTCGTTATAACATATAACGTTATATACTATGACGTTAAGTATTATTACGATATAACGTATAACGTTATGTAGTACTACGTTATAACGCATGACGTTATGTAGTTTTACGATATAACGCATGACGTTATGTAGTTTTACGATATAGCGTATAACGTTATATACTATGACGATATAACGTATAACGTTATATACTATGACGTTAAGTAGTACTACGTTATAACGTATGGCGTTATGTAGTATCACATTATAACGTATAAGGTTACATACTATGACGTTATAACGTGTAACGTTATGTAGTATGACATTATTACGTATGACGTTATGTAGTATTACGTTACAACGTTTAACGTTATATACTATGACGTTATAATGTGCAACGTTATGTAGTGTGACGTTCTTACGTATGACGTTATGTAGTATTACGTTATAACGTATAACGTTATATACTACAACGTTAAGTAATATTACGATATAACGTATGACGTTATGTAGTATTAGGTTATAACGTATGACGTTATGTAGTTTTACGATATAGCGTATAACGTTATATACTATGACGATATAACGTATAACGTTATATACTATGACGTTAAGTAGTACTACGTTATCACGTAAGACGTTATGTACTATTACGATATAACGTATAACGTTATATACTATGACGTTAAGTAGTACTACGTTATAACGTATGACGTTATGTGGTATTACGATATAACGTATAACGTTATATACTATGACGTTATAGCGTGTAACGTTATATACTACGACGTCAAGTAATATTCCGATATAACGTATGACCTTATCTAGTATTACTTTATAACGTAAGACGTTATGTAGTATTACGATATAACGTATAACTTTATATACTATGACGTTAAGTAATATTTCGACATAATGTATGACGTTATGTAGTATTACGTTATAGCGTATAACGTTATATACTATGACGTTATAATGTGTAACGTTATGTAGTGTGACGTTATTACGTATGACGTTATGTAGTATTACGTTATAACGTATGACGTTATGTAGTATTACTATATAACGTATAACGTTATATACCATGACGTAATAACGTGTAGCGTTATGTAGTGTGACGAAATTACGCATGACGTTATGTAGTATTACGTTATAACGTGTAACGTTATATATCATGACGATAAGTAATATTATGATGTAACGTATGACGTTATGTAGTATTACGATATAACGTATAACGTTATATACTATGACGTTAAGTCGTACTACGGTATAACGTGTAACGTTATATATTATGACGTTATAACGTGTAACGTTATATACTACGACGTCAAGTAATATTCCTATATAACGTATGACCTTATGTAGTATTACCTTATAACGTAAGACATTATGTAGTATTACGATACAACGTATAACTTTATATACTATGACGTTATGTAGTATTACGTTATAACGTATGACGTTATGTAGTATTACTTTATAACGTAAGACGTTATGTACTATTACGTTATATCGTATAACGTTATATGCTATGACGTTAAGTAGTACTACGTTATAACGTATGACGTTATGTGGTATTACGATATAACGTATAACGTTATATACTATGACGTTATAGCGTGTAACGTTATTTAGTGTGACCTTATTACGTATGACGTTATGTAGTATTACGATATAACGTATAACGTTATATACTATGACGTTAAGTAGTACTACGTTATAACGTATAACGTTATGTAGTATTACGTTATAACGTATGACGTTATGTAGTATTACGATATAACGTATAACGATATATACTATGACGTTAAGTAGTACTACGTTATAGCGTATGACGTTATCTGGTATTTCGTTATAACATATAACGTTATATACTATGACGTTAAGTATTATTACGATATAACGTATAACGTTATGTAGTATTACGTTATAACGTATGACGTTATGTAGTATTACGATATAACGTATAACGTTATATACTATGACGTTAAGTAATACTACGTTATAACGTATGAAGTTATGTGGTATTACGTTATAACGTATAACGTTATATACTATGACGTTATAATGTGCAACGTTATGTAGTGTGACGTTCTTACGTCTGACGTTATGTAATATTACGTTATAACGTATAACGTTATATACTATGACGTTAAGTAATATTACGATATAACGTATGACGTTATGTACTATTACGATATAACGTATAACGTTATATACTATGACGTTAAGTAATATTCCGATATAACGTATGACCTTATGTAGTATTACTCTATATCGTAAGACGTTATGTAGTATTACGATATAACGTATAACTTTATATACTATGACGTTAAGTAATATTTCGATATAACGTATGACGTTATGTAGTATTACGATATACGTATAACGTTATATACTATGACGTTAAGTAGTACTACGTTATAACGAATGACGTTAGGTAGTATTACGTTATAACGCAAAACGTTATATACTATGACGTTAAGTAGCATTAGGTTATAACGTATGACGTTATGTAGTATTACGTTATAACGTAAGACGTTACGTAGTATTACGATATAACGTATAACGTTATGTAGTGTTATGTTATAAGGTATGACGTTATGTAGTATTACTATATAACGTATAACGTTATATACCATGACGTTATAACGTGTAGCGTTATGTAGTGTGACGAAATTACGCATGACGGTATATAGTATTACGTTATAACGTATAACGTTATATACTATGACGTTAAGTAGTACTACGTTATAACGTATGACGTTATGTGATATTACAATATAACGTATAACGTTATATACTATGATGTTATAGCGTGTAACGTTATTTAGTGTGACGTTATTATGTATGACGTTATGTAGTATTACGATATAACGTAAAACGTTATATACTATGACGTTAAGTAGTACTACGATATAACGTATGACGTTATCTGGTATTTCGTTATAACATATAACGTTATATACTATGACGTTAAGTATTATTACGATATAACGTATAACGTTATGTAGTATTACGTTATAACGTATGACGTTATGTAGTATTACGATATAACGTATAACGTTATATACTATGACGTTATGTAATACTACGTTATAACGTATGAAGTTATGTGGTATTACGTTATAACGTATAACGTTATATACTATGACGTTATAATGTGCAACGTTATGTAGTGTGACGTTCTTACGTCTCACGTTATGTAATATTACGTTATAACGTATAACGTTATATACTATGACGTTAAGTAATATTACGATATAACGTATGACGTTATGTGGTATTACGTTATAACGTATGACGTTATGTACTATTACGATATAACGTATAACGTTATATACTATGACGTTAAGTAATATTCCGATATAACGTATGACCCTATGTAGTATTACTTTATAACGTAAGACGTTATGTAGTATTACGATATAACGTATAACTTTATATACTATGACGTTAAGTAATATTTCGGTATAATGTATGACGTTATGTATTATTACGTTATAACGTATGACGTTATGTAGTATTACGATATAACGTATAACGTTATATAATATGACGTTAAGTAGTACTACGATATAACGTGTAACGTTATATATTATGACGTTATAAGATGTAACGTTATATATTATGACGTTAAGTAATATTCCGATATAACGTATGACCTTATGTAGTATTACTTTATAACGTAAGACGTTATGTACTATTACGTTATATCGTATAACGTTATATGCTATGACGTTAAGTAGTACTACGTTATAACGTATGACGTTATGTGGTATTACGATATAACGTATAACGTTATATACTATGACGTTATAGCGTGTAACGTTATTTAGTGTGACCTTATTACGTATGACGTTATGTAGTATTACGATATAACGTATAACGTTATATACTATGACGTTAAGTAATATTCCGATATAACGTATGACCTTATGTAGTATTACTTTATAACGTAAGACGTTATGTAGTATTACGATATAACGTATAACTTTATATACTATGACGTTAAGTAGTACTACGTTATAACGTATGACGTTATGTAGTATTACGATATAACGTATAACGATATATACTATGACGTTAAGTAGTACTACGTTATAACGTATGACGTTATCTGGTATTTCGTTATAACATATAACGTTATATACTATGACGTTAAGTAGTACTACGTTATAACGTATGACGTTATGTGGTATTACGTTATAACGTATGACGTTATGTACTATTACGATATAACGTATAACGTTATATACTATGACGTTAAGTAATATTCCGATATAACGTATGACCTTATGTAGTATTACTTTATAACGTAAGACGTTATGTAGTATTACGATATAACGTATAACTTTATATACTATGACGTTAAGTAGTACTACGTTATAACGTATGACGTTATGTAGTATTACGATATAACGTATAACGATATATACTATGACGTTAAGTAGTACTACGTTATAACGTATGACGTTATCTGGTATTTCGTTATAACATATAACGTTATATACTATGACGTTAAGTATTATTACGATATAACGTATAACGTTATGTAGTATTACGTTATAACGTATGACGTTATGTAGTATTACGATATAACGTATAACGTTATATACTATGACGTTAAGTAATACTGCGTTATAACGTATGAAGTTATGTGGTATTACGTTATAACGTATAACGTTATTTACTATGACGTTATAAAGTGTAACGTTATGTAGTGTGACGTTCTTACGTATGACGCTATGTAATATTACGTTATAACGTGTGACGTTATATACTATGACGTTAAGTAATATTACGATATAACGTATGACGTTATGTGGTATTACGTTATAACGTATGACGTTATATACTATGACGTTAAGTAATATTACGATATAACGTATAACGTTATGTAGTATTACGTTATAACGTATGATGTTATGTAGTATTACGATATAACGTATAACGTTATGTGGTGTTATGTTATAAGGTATGACGTTATGTAGTATCAGTATATAACGTATAACGTTATATACCATGACGTTATAACGTGTAGCGTTATGTAGTGCGACGAAATTACGCATGACGTTATGTAGTATTACGATATAACGTATAACGTTATATACTATGACGTTAAGTAGTACTACGTTATAACATATGACGTTATGTAGTATTACGATATATCGTATAACGTTATATACACTGACGTTAAGTAATATTACGTTATAACGTATGACGTTATGTAGTATTACGATATAACGTATAACGTTATATACTATGACGTTAAGTAGTACTACGTTATAACGTATGGCGTTATGTAGTATTACGTTATAACGTATGGCGTTATATACTATGACGTTATAACGTATAACGTTATACACTATGACGTTAGGTAATATTACGAAACAACGTATGACGTTATGTAGTATTACGTTATAACGTATGACGTTATGTAGTATTACGATATAACGTATAACGCTATATACTATGACGTTAAGTAATATTACGATATAACCTAAGACGTTATGTAGTATTAAGATATAACGTATAACGTTATATACTATGACGTTAAGTAGTACTACGTTATAACGTATGACGTTATGTTGTATTACGTTATAACGTATAACGTTATATACTATGACGTTAAGTAATATTACGGTATAACGTATGACGTTATGTAGTATTAGGTTATAACGTATGACGTTATGTAGTATTACGATATAACTTATGACGTTATATACTATGACGTTAAGTAGTACTACGTTATAACGTATGACGTTATGTAGTATTACGATATGACGTATGACGTTATATACCATGACGTTAAGTAGTACTACGTTATAACGTATGACGTTATGTGGTATTACGTTATAACGTATGACGTTATGTAGTATTACGATATAACGTATAACGTTATATACTATGACATTAAGTAAGATTACGATATAACGTAAGACGTTATGTAGTTTTATGATATAGCGTACAACGTTATATACTATGACGATATAACGTATAACGTTATATACTACGACGTTAAGTAATATTACGATATAACGTATGACGTTATGTAATATTTCCTTATAACGTATAACGTTATATACTATGACGTTGAGTAATATTACGATATAACGTATTACGTTATGTAGTATTACGTTATAACGCATGATGTTATGTAGTATTACGATATAACGTATAACGTTATATACTATGACGATATAACGTACAACGTTATATACTACGACGTTAAGTAATATTACGATACAACGTATGACGTTATGTGGTATTACGTTATAACGTATGACGTTATGTACTATTACGATATCACGTATAACGTTATATACTATGACATTAAGTAAGATTACGATATAACGTAAGACGTTATGTAGTTTTATGATATAGCGTATAAGGTTATATACTATGACGATATAACGTATAACGTTATATACTACGACATTAAGTAATATTACGATATAACGTATAACGTTATGTAGTATTACGTTATAACGTATGATGTTATGTAGTATTACGATATAACGTATAACGTTATATACTATGACGTTAAGTAGTACTACGTTATAACGTATGACGTTATGTAATATTACGTTATAACGTATAACGTTATATACTATGACGTTAAGTAGTACTACGTTATAACGTATGACGTTATCTGGTATTTCGTTATAACATATAACGTTATATACTATGACGTTAAGTATTATTACGATATAACGTATAACGTTATGTAGTATTACGTTATAACGTATGACGTTATGTAGTATTACGATATAACGTATAACGTTATATATTATGACGGTAAGTAATACTACGTTATAACGTATGAAGTTATGTGGTATTACGTTATAACGTATAACGTTATTTACTATGACGTTATAAAGTGTAACGTTATGTAGTGTGACGTTCTTACGTATGACGCTATGTAATATTACGTTATAACGTATGACGTTATATACTATGACGTTAAGTAATATTACGATATAACGTATGACGTTATGTGGTATTACGTTATAACGTATGACGTTATGTACTATTACGATATAACGTATAACGTTATATACTATGACGTTAAGTAATATTCCGATATAACGTATGACCTTATGTAGTATTACTTTATAACGTAAGACGTTATGTAGTATTACGATATAACGTATAACTTTATATACTATGACGTTAGGTAATATTTCGATATAACGTATGACGTTATGTAGTATTACGATATACGTATAACGTTATATACTATGACGTTAAGTAGTACTACGTTATAACGTATGACGTTAGGTAGTATTACGTTATAACGCAAAACGTTATATACTATGACGTTAAGTAGCATTATGTTATAACGTATGACGTTATGTAGTATTACGTTATAACGTAAGACGTTACGTAGTATTACGATATAACGTATAACGTTATGTAGTGTTATGTTATAAGGTATGACGTTATGTAGTATTACTATATAACGTATAACGTTATATACCATGATGTTATAACGTGTAGCGTTATGTAGTGTGACGAAATTACGCATGACGTTATATAGTATTACGTTATAACGTATAACGTTATATACTATGACGTTAAGTAGTACTACGTTATAACGTATGACGTTATGTGATATTACAATATAACGTATAACGTTATATACTATGATGTTATAGCGTGTAACGTTATTTAGTGCGACGTTATTACGTATGACGTTATGTAGTATTACGGTATAACGTAAAACGTTATATACTATGACGTTAAGTAGTACTACGTTATAACATATGACGTTATGTAGTATTACGATATATCGTATAACGTTATATACACTGACGTTAAGTAATATTACGTTATAACGTATGACGATATGTAGTATTACGATATAACGTATAACGTTATATACTATGACGTTAAGTAGTACTACGTTATAACGTATGGCGTTATGTAGTATTACGTTATAACGTATGGCGTTATATACTATGACGTTAAGTAGTACTACGTTATAACGTATGACGTTATGTAGTATTACGATATGACGTATGACGTTATGTAGTATTACGATATAACGTATAACGCTATATACTATGACGTTAAGTAATATTACGATATAACCTAAGACGTTATGTAGTATTAAGATATAACGTATAACGTTATATACTATGACGTTAAGTAGTACTACGTTATAACGTATGACGTTATGTTGTATTACGTTATAACGTATAACGTTATATACTATGACGTTAAGTAATATTACGGTATAACGTATGACGTTATGTAGTATTAGGTTATAACGTATGACGTTATGTAGTATTACGATATAACTTATGACGTTATATACTATGACGTTAAGTAGTACTACGTTATAACGTATGACGCTATGTAGTATTACGATATGACGTATGACGTTATATACTATGACGTTAAGTAGTACTACGTTATAACATATGACGTTATGTAGTATTACCATATATCGTATAACGTTATATACACTAACGTTAAGTAATATTACGTTATAACGTATGGCGTTATATACTATGACGTTATAACGTATAACGCTATACACTATGACGTTAGGTAATATTACGAAACAACGTATGACGTTATGTAGTATTACGTTATAACGTATGACGTTATGTAGTATTACGATATAACGTATAACGCTATATACTATGACGTTAAGTAATATTACGATATAACCTAAGACGTTATGTAGTATTAAGATATAACGTATAACGTTATATACTATGACGTTAAGTAGTACTACGTTATAACGTATGACGTTATGTTGTATTACGTTATAACGTATAACGTTATATACTATGACGTTAAGTAATATTACGGTATAACGTATGACGTTATGTAGTATTAGGTTATAACGTATGACGTTATGTAGTATTACGATATAACTTATGACGTTATATACTATGACGTTAAGTAGTACTACGTTATAACGTATGACGTTATGTAGTATTACGATATGACGTATGACGTTATATACTATGACGTTAAGTAGTACTACGTTATAACGTATGACGTTATGTGGTATTACGTTATAACGTATGACGTTATGTACTATTACGATATCACGTATAACGTTATATACTATGACATTAAGTAAGATTACGATATAACGTAAGACGTTATGTAGTTTTATGATATAGCGTATAAGGTTATATACTATGACGATATAACGTATAACGTTATATACTACGACATTAAGTAATATTACGATATAACGTATTACGTTATGTAGTATTACGTTATAACGCATGACGTTATGTAGTTTTACGATATAGCGTATAACGTTATATACTATGACGATATAACGTATAACGTTATATACTACGACGTTAAGTAATATTACGATATAACGCATGACGTTATGTGGTATTACGTTATAACGTATGACGTTATGTACTATTACGATATCACGTATAACGTTATATACTATGACATTAAGTAAGATTACGATATAACGTAAGACGTTATGTAGTTTTATGATATAGCGTATAAGGTTATATACTATGACGATATAACGTATAACGTTATATACTACGACGTTAAGTAATATTACGATATAACGCATGACGTTATGTGGTATTACGTTATAACGTATGACGTTATGTACTATTACGATATAACGTATAACGTTATATACTATGACGTTAAGTAGTACTACGTTATAACGTATGACGTTATATATTATGACGTTATAACGTGTAACGTTATATACTATGACGTTAAGTAATATTCCGATATAACGTATGACCTTATGTAGTATTACCTTATAACGTAAGACATTATGTAGTATTACGATACAACGTATAACTTTATATACTATGACGTTAAGTAGAACTACGTTATAACGTATGACGTTATGTAGTATAACGTTATAACGTATAACGTTATATACTACGACGTTAAGACATATAACGTTATACACTATGGCGTTCGGTAATATTACGATATAACGTATGACGTTATGTAGTATTACGTTATAACTTATGACGTTAAGTAGTACTACGTTATAACGGATGTCGTTATGTGGTATTACGTTATAACGTACAACGTTATATACTGTGACGTTATAACGTGTAACGTTATACAGTGTGACGTTATTACGTATGACGTTATGTAGTATAACGTTATAACGTATAACGTCATATAATATGACGTTAAGTAGTACTACGTTATAACGTATGACGTTATGTCGTATTACGTTGTAACGTATAACATTATATACTATTACGTTATAACGTGTAACGTTATGTAGTGTGACGTTATTACGTATGACGTTATGTAATATTACGTTATAACGTATAACGTTATATACTATGACGTTAAATAATATTACGATATAACGTATAACGTTATGTAATATTTCCTTATAACGTATAACGTTATATACTATGACGTTGAGTAATATTACGATATAACGTATTACGTTATGTAGTATTACGTTATAACGCATGATGTTATGTAGTATTACGATATAACGTATAACGTTATATACTATGACGATATAACGTACAACGTTATATACTACGACGCTAAGTAATATTACGATACAACGTATGACGTTATGTGGTATTACGTTATAACGTATGACGTTATGTACTATTACGATATCACGTATAACGTTATATACTATGACATTAAGTAAGATTACGATATAACGTAAGACGTTATGTAGTTTTATGATATAGCGTATAAGGTTATATACTATGACGATATAACGTATAACGTTATATACTACGACATTAAGTAATATTACGATATAACGTATTACGTTATGTAGTATTACGTTATAACGCATGACGTTATGTAGTTTTACGATATAGCGTATAACGTTATATACTATGACGATATAACGTATAACGTTATATACTACGACGTTAAGTAATATTACGATATAACGCATGACGTTATGTGGTATTACATTATAACGTATGACGTTATGTACTATTACGATATCACGTATAACGTTATATACTATGACATTAAGTAAGATTACGATATAACGTAAGACGTTATGTAGTTTTATGATATAGCGTATAATGTTATATACTATGACGATATAACGTATAACGTTATATACTACGACGTTAAGTAATATTACGATATAACGCATGACGTTATGTGGTATTACGTTATAACGTATGACGTTATGTACTATTACGATATCACGTATAACGTTATATACTATGACGTTAAGTAGTACTACGATATAACGTGTAACGTTATATATTATGACGTTATAACGTGTAACGTTATATACTACGACGTTAAGACATATAACGTTATACACTATGGCGTTCGGTAATATTACGATATAACGTATGACGTTATGTAGTATTACGTTATAACGTATGACGTTAAGTAGTACTACGTTATAACGGATGTCGTTATGTGTTATTACGTTATAACGTACAACGTTATATACTATGACGTTATAACGTGTAACGTTATACAGTGGGTCGTTATTACGTATGACGTTATGTAGTATTACGTTATAACGTATAACGTCATATACTATGACGTTAAGTAGTACTACGTTATAACGTATGACGTTATGTCGTATTACGTTATAACGTATAACATTATATACTATTACGTTATAACGTGTAACGTTATGTAGTGTGACGTTATTACGTATGACGTTATGTAATATTACGTTATAACGTATAACGTTATGTAATATTACGTTATAACGTATAACGTTATATACTATGACGTTAAGTAATATTACGATATAACGTATTACGTTATGTAGTATTACGTTACAACGCATGACGTTATGTAGTTTTACGATATAGCGTATAACGTTATATACTATGACGATATAACGTATAACGTTATATACTATGACGTTAAGTAGTACTACGTTATAACGTATGAAGTTATGTGGTATTACAATATAACGTATAACGTTATATACTATGACGTTATAGCGTGTAACGTTATTTAGTGTGACGATATTACGTATGACGTTATGTAGTATTACGATATAACGTAAAACGTTATATACTATGACGTGAAGTAGTACTACGTTATAACGTAAGACGTTACGTAGTATTACGATATAACGTATAACGTTATGTAGTGATATGTTATAAGGTATGACGTTATGTAGTATTACTATATAACGTATAACGTTATATACTATGACGTGAAGTAGTACTACGTTATAACGTATGGCGTTATGTAGTATCACGTTATAACGTATAAGGTTATATACAATGACGTTATAACGTGTAACGTTATGTAGTATGACATTATTACGTATGACGTTGTGCAGTATTACGTTACAACGTTTAACGTTATATACTATGACGTTATAATGTGCAACGTTATGTAGTGTGACGTTCTTACGTATGACGTTATGTAGTATTACGTTATAACGTATAACGTTATATACTATGACGTTAAGTAATATTACGATATAACGTATGACGTTATGTAGTATTAGGTTATAACATATGACGTTATGTAGTATTACGATATAGCGTATAACGTTATACACAATGACGATATAACGTATAACGTGATATACTACGACGTTAAGTAATATTACGATATAACGTATAACGTTATGTAGTATTACGTTATAACGTATGATGTTATGTAGTATTACGATATAACGTATAACATTATATACTATGACGTTAAGTAGTACTACGTTATAACGTATGACGTTATGTAATATTACGTTATAACGTATAACGTTATATACTATGACGTTAAGTAGTACTACGTTATAACGTATGGCGTTATGTAGTATTACGTTATAACGTATAAGGTTATATACTATGGCGTTATAACGTGTAACGTTTTGTAGTGGGACGTTATAACGTGTAACGTTATGTAGTGTGACGTTATTACGTATGGCGTTATGTAGTATTACGTTATAACGTATGGCGTTATGTAGTATTACGATATAACGTATAACGCTATATACTATGACGTTAAGTAGTACTACGTTATAACGTATGGCGTTATGTAGTATTACGTTATAACATATAAGGTTATATACTATGACGTTATAACGTGTAACGTTATGTAGTGTGACGTTATTACTTATGACGTTATGTAGTATTACGTTATAACGTATGACGTTATGCAGTATTACGATATAACGTATAACGTTGTATACTATGACGTTAAGTAGTACCACGTTATAACGTATGACGTTATGTAGTTTTACGATATAACATATAACGTTATATACCATGACGATATAACGTATAACGTTATATACTAGGACGTTATACCGTATAACGTTATATACTATGAAGTTATAACGTATAACACTATATACTATGACGTTACGTAATATTACGATATAACGTATGACGTTATGTAGTATTACGTTATAACGTATGACGTTATGTAGTATTACGATATAACGTATAACGTTATATACTATGACGTTAAGTAGTACTACGTTATAACGTATGGCGTTATGTAGTATTACGTTATAACGTGTAAGGTTATATACTATGACGTTATAACGTGTAACGTTTTGTAGTGTGACGTTATAACGTGTAACGTTATTTAGTGTGACGTTATTACGTATGACGTTATGTAATATTACGCTATAACGTACGACGTTATATACTATGACGTTAAGTATTATTACGATATAACGTATAACGTTATGTAGTATTACGTTACAACGTATGATGTTATGTAGTATTACGATATAACGTATAACGTTATATACTATGAAATTAAGTAGTACTACGTTATATCGTATGACGTTATGTGGTATTACGTTATAACGTATGACGTTATGTAGTATTACGATATAACGTATAACGTTATATACTATGACATTAAGTAAGATTACGATATAACGTAAGACGTTATGTAGTTTTATGATATAGCGTATAACGTTATATACTATGACGATATAACGTATAACGTTATATACTACGACGTTAAGTAATATTACGATATAACGTATGACGTTATGTAATATTACGTTATAACGTATAACGTTATATACTATGACGTTAAGTAATATTACGATATAACGTATGACGTTATGTGGTATTACGTTATAACGTATGACGTTATGTACTATTACGATACAACGTATAACGTTATATATTATGACGTTAAGTAGTACTACGTTATAACGTATGGCGTTATGTGGTATTACGTTATAACGTATGACGTTATGTAGTATTACGATATAACGTGTAACGTTATGTAGTGTGACGTTATTACGTATGACGTTATGTAATATTACGTTATAACGTATAACGTTATATACTATGACGTTAAATAATATTACGATATAACGTATAACGTTATATACTATGACGTTAAGTAGCATTACGTTATAACGTAAGACGTTACGTAGTATTACGATATAACGTATAACGTTTTATACTACGACGTTAAGTAATATTACGATATAACGTATAACGTTATGTAGTTTTACGATATAGCGTATAACATTATATACTATGACGATATAACGTATAACGTTATATACTACGACGTTAAGTAATATTACGTTATAACGTATTACGTTATGTAGTATTACGTTATAACGCATGACGTTATGTAGTTTTACGATATAGCGTATAACGTTATATACTATGACGATATAACGTATAACGTTATATACTATGACGTTAAGTAGTACTACGTTATAACGTATGACGTTATGTGGTATTACAATATAACGTATAACGTTATATACTATGACGTTATAGCGTGTAACGTTATTTAGTGTGACGATATTACGTATGACGTTATGTAGTATTACGATATAACGTAAAACGTTATATACTATGACGTTAAGTAGTACTACGTTATAACGTAAGACGTTACGTAGTATTACGATATAACGTATAACGTTATGTAGTGATATGTTATAAGGTATGACGTTATGTAGTATTACTATATAACGTATAACGTTATATACTATGACGTTAAGTAGTACTGCGTTATAACGTATGGCGTTATGTAGTATTACGTTATAACGTATAAGGTTATATACTATGACGTTATAACGTATAACGTTTTGTAGTGTGACGTTATAACGTGTAACGTTATGTAGTGTGACGTTATTACGTATGACGTTATGTAGTATTACGTTATAACGTATGGCGTTATGTAGTATTACGATATAACGTATAACGCTATATACTATGACGTTAAGTAGTACTACGTTATAACGTATGACGTTACGTAATATTACGTTATAACGTATAACGTTATATACTATGACGTTAAGTAATATTACGATATAACGTATTACGTTATGTAGTTTTACGGTATAGCGTATAACATTATATACTATGACGATATAACGTATAACGTTATATACTACGACGTTAAGTAATATTACGATATAACGTATAACGTTATGTAGTATTACGTTATAACGTATGATGTTATGTAGTATTACGATATAACGTATAACGTTATATACTATGACGATATAACGTATAACGTTATATACTACGACGTTAAGTAATATTACGATATAACGTATAACGTTATGTAGTATTACGTTATAACGTATGATGTTATGTAGTATTACGATATAACGTATAACGTTATATACTATGACGTTAAGTAGTACTACGTTATAACGTATGACGTTATGTAATATTACGTTATAACGTATAACGTTATATACTATGACGTTAAGTAATATTACGATATAACGTATTACGTTATGTAGTATTACGTTACAACGCATGACGTTATGTAGTTTTACGATATAGCGTATAACGTTATATACTATGACGATATAACGTATAACGTTATATACTATGACGTTAAGTAGTACTACGTTATAACGTATGAAGTTATGTGGTATTACAATATAACGTATAACGTTATATACTATGACGTTATAGCGTGTAACGTTATTTAGTGTGACGATATTACGTATGACGTTATGTAGTATTACGATATAACGTAAAACGTTATATACTATGACGTGAAGTAGTACTACGTTATAACGTAAGACGTTACGTAGTATTACGATATAACGTATAACGTTATGTAGTGATATGTTATAAGGTATGACGTTATGTAGTATTACTATATAACGTATAACGTTATATACTATGACGTGAAGTAGTACTACGTTATAACGTATGGCGTTATGTAGTATCACGTTATAACGTATAAGGTTATATACAATGACGTTATAACGTGTAACGTTATGTAGTATGACATTATTACGTATGACGTTGTGCAGTATTACGTTACAACGTTTAACGTTATATACTATGACGTTATAATGTGCAACGTTATGTAGTGTGACGTTCTTACGTATGACGTTATGTAGTATTACGTTATAACGTATAACGTTATATACTATGACGTTAAGTAATATTACGATATAACGTATAACGTTATGTAGTATTAGGTTATAACATATGACGTTATGTAGTATTACGATATAGCGTATAACGTTATACACAATGACGATATAACGTATAACGTGATATACTACGACGTTAAGTAATATTACGATATAACGTATAACGTTATGTAGTATTACGTTATAACGTATGATGTTATGTAGTATTACGATATAACGTATAACATTATATACTATGACGTTAAGTAGTACTACGTTATAACGTATGACGTTATGTAATATTACGTTATAACGTATAACGTTATATACTATGACGTTAAGTAAAATTACGATATAACGTATTACGTTATGTAGTATTACGTTATAACGCATGACGTTATGTAGTTTTCGATATAGCGTATAAAGTTATACACTATGACGATATAACGTATAACGTTATATACTATGACGTTAAGTAGTACTACGTTATAACGTATGACGTTATGTGGTATTACAATAGAACGTATAACGTTATATACTATGACGTTATAGCGTGTAATGTTATTTAGTGTGACGTTATTACGTATGACGTTATGTAGTATTACGATATAGCGTAAAACGTTATATACTATGACGTTAAGTAGTACTACGTTATAACGTATGGCGTTATGTAGTATTACGTTATAACGTATAAGGTTATATACTATGGCGTTATAACGTGTAACGTTTTGTAGTGGGACGTTATAACGTGTAACGTTATGTAGTGTGACGTTATTACGTATGGCGTTATGTAGTATTACGTTATAACGTATGGCGTTATGTAGTATTACGATATAACGTATAACGCTATATACTATGACGTTAAGTAGTACTACGTTATAACGTATGGCGTTATGTAGTATTACGTTATAACATATAAGGTTATATACTATGACGTTATAACGTGTAACGTTATGTAGTGTGACGTTATTACTTATGACGTTATGTAGTATTACGTTATAACGTATGACGTTATGCAGTATTACGATATAACGTATAACGTTGTTTACTATGACGTTAAGTAGTACCACGTTATAACGTATGACGTTATGTAGTTTTACGATATAACATATAACGTTATATACCATGACGATATAACGTATAACGTTATATACTAGGACGTTATACCGTATAACGTTATATACTATGAAGTTATAACGTATAACACTATATACTATGACGTTACGTAATATTACGATATAACGTATGACGTTATGTAGTATTACGTTATAACGTATGACGTTATGTAGTATTACGATATAACGTATAACGTTATATACTATGACGTTAAGTAGTACTACGTTATAACGTATGGCGTTATGTAGTATTACGTTATAACGTGTAAGGTTATATACTATGACGTTATAACGTGTAACGTTTTGTAGTGTGACGTTATAACGTGTAACGTTATTTAGTGTG
Organism: Bombus terrestris; assembly: GCF_910591885.1. Taxonomy (NCBI): domain Eukaryota; kingdom Metazoa; phylum Arthropoda; class Insecta; order Hymenoptera; family Apidae; genus Bombus; species Bombus terrestris. Next base: position 11,713,507 of record NC_063269.1, on the reverse strand, counting down.
ACGTTATTACGTATGACGTTATGTAATATTACGCTATAACGTACGACGTTATATACTATGACGTTAAGTATTATTACGATATAACGTATAACGTTATGTAGTATTACGTTACAACGTATGATGTTATGTAGTATTACGATATAACGTATAACGTTATATACTATGAAATTAAGTAGTACTACGTTATATCGTATGACGTTATGTGGTATTACGTTATAACGTATGACGTTATGTAGTATTACGATATAACGTATAACGTTATATACTATGACATTAAGTAAGATTACGGTATAACGTAAGACGTTATGTAGTTTTATGATATAGCGTATATCGTTATATACTATGACGATATAACGTATAACGTTATATACTACGACGTTAAGTAATATTACGATATAACGTATGACGTTATGTAATATTACGTTATAACGTATAACGTTATATACTATGACGTTAAGTAATATTACGATATAACGTATGACGTTATGTGGTATTACGTTATAACGTATGACGTTATGTACTATTACGATACAACGTATAACGTTATATATTATGACGTTAAGTAGTACTACGTTATAACGTATGGCGTTATGTGGTATTACGTTATAACGTATGACGTTATGTAGTATTACGATATAACGTGTAACGTTATGTAGTGTGACGTTATTACGTATGACGTTATGTAATATTACGTTATAACGTATAACGTTATATACTATGACGTTAAATAATATTACGATATAACGTATAACGTTATATACTATGACGTTAAGTAGCATTACGTTATAACGTAAGACGTTACGTAGTATTACGATATAACGTATAACGTTTTATACTACGACGTTAAGTAATATTACGATATAACGTATAACGTTATGTAGTTTTACGATATAGCGTATAACATTATATACTATGACGATATAACGTATAACGTTATATACTACGACGTTAAGTAATATTACGATATAACGTATAACGTTATGTAGTATTACGTTATAACGTATGATGTTATGTAGTATTACGATATAACGTATAACGTTATATACTATGACGTTAAGTAATATTACGATATAACGTATGACGTTATGTAGTATTAGGTTATAACATATGACGTTATGTAGTATTACGATATAGCGTATAACGTTATACACAATGACGATATAACGTATAACGTGATATACTACGACGTTAAGTAATATTACGATATAACGTATTACGTTATGTAGTATTACGTTATTACGCATGACGTTATGTAGTTTTACGATATAGCGTATAACGTTATATACTATGACGTTAAGTAGTACTACGTTATAACGTATGACGTTATGTAATATTACGTTATAACGTATAACGTTATATACTATGACGTTAAATAATATTACGATATAACGTATAACGTTATATACTATGACGTTAAGTAGTACTACGTTATAACGTATGACGTTATGTGGTATTACAATATAACGTATAACGTTATATACTATGACGTTATAGCGTGTAACGTTATTTAGTGTGACGATATTACGTATGACGTTATGTAGTATTACGATATAACGTTTAACGTTATATACTATGACGTTATAATGTGCAACGTTATGTAGTGTGACGTTCTTACGTATGACGTTATGTAGTATTACGTTATAACGTATAACGTTATATACTATGACGTTAAGTAATATTACGATATAACGTATGACGTTATGTAGTATTAGGTTATAACATATGACGTTATGTAGTATTACGATATAGCGTATAACGTTATACACAATGACGATATAACGTATAACGTGATATACTACGACGTTAAGTAATATTACGATATAACGTATTACGTTATGTAGTATTACGTTATTACGCATGACGTTATGTAGTTTTACGATATAGCGTATAACGTTATATACTATGACGTTAAGTAGTACTACGTTATAACGTAAGACGTTACGTAGTATTACGATATAACGTATAACGTTATATACTATGACGTTAAGTAGTACTGCGTTATAACGTATGGCGTTATGTAGTATTCCGTTGTAACGTATAAGGTTATATACTATGACGTTATAACGTGTAACGTTATGTAGTGTGACGTTATTACGTATGACGTTATGTAGTATTACGTTATAACGTATGACGTTATGTAGTATTACGATATAACGTATAACGTTGTATACTATGACGTTAAGTAGTACCACGTTATAACGTATGACGTTGTGTAGTTTTACGATATAACATATAACGATATATACCATGACGATATAACGTATAACGTTATATACTAGGACGTTATACCGTATAACGTTATATACTATGAAGTTATAACGTATAACACTATATACTATGACGTTACGTAATATTACGATATAACGTATGACGTTATGTAGTATTACGTTATAACGTATGACGTTATGTATTATTACGATATAACGTATAACGTTATATACTATGACGTTAAGTAGTACTACGTTATAACGTATGGCGTTATGTTGTATTACGTTATAACGTATAAGGTTATATACTATGACGTTATAACGTGTAACGTTTTGTAGTGTGACGTTGTAACGTGTAACGTTATTTAGTGTGACGTTATTACGTATGACGTTATGTAGTATTACGTTATAACGTATAACGTTATATACTATGACTTTAAGTAATATTACGATATAACGTATGACGTTATGTAGTATTACGCTATAACCCATGACGTTATGTAGTATTACGTTATAACGTATAACGTTATATACTATGAATTTATAACGTATAACGTTATATACTATGACTTTAAGTAATATTACGATATAACATATGACGTTATGTAGTATTACGTTATAACGTATGACGTAATGTAGTATTACGATATAACGTATAACGTTATATACTATGACGTTAAGTAGTACTACGTTATAACGTATGGCGTTCTGTGGTATTACGTTATAAAGTATAAGGTTATATACTATGACGTTATAACGTGTAACGTTATGTAGTATGACATTATTACGTATGACGTTATGTAATATTACGCTATAACGTATGACGTTATATACTATGACGTTAAGTATTATTACGATATAACGTATAACGTTATGTAGTATTACGTTATAACGTATGATGTTATGTATTATTACGATATAACGTATAACGTTATATACTATGACGTTAAGTAGTACTACGTTAAATCGTATGACGTTATGTGGTATTACGTTATAACGTATGACGTTATGTAGTATTACGATATAACGTATAACGGTATATACTATGACATTAAGTAAGATTACGATATAACGTAAGACGTTATGTAGTTTTATGATATAGCGTATAACGTTATATACTATGACGATATAACGTATAACGTTATATACTACGACGTTAAGTAGTACTACGTTATAATGTATGACGTTATGTGGTATTACAATATAACGTATAACGTTATATACTATGACGTTATAGCGTATAACGTTATTTAGTGTGACGTTATTACGTATGACGTTATGTAGTATTACGATATAACGTATAACGTTATATACTATGACGTTAAGTAGTACTACGTTATAATGTATGACGTTATGTGGTATTACAATATAACGTATAACGTTATATACTACGACGTTAAGTAATATTACGATATAACGTATGACGTTATGTGGTATTACGTTATAACGTATGACGTTATGTACTATTACGATATAACGAATAACGTTATATACTGTGACGTTAAGTAGTACTACGTTATAATGTATGACGTTATGTGGTATTACAATATAACGTATAACGTTATATACTATGACGTTATAGCGTGTAACGTTATTTAGTGTGACGTCATTACGTATGACGTTATGTAGTATTACGATATAACGTATAACGTTATATACTGTGACGTTAAGTAGTACTACGTTATAACGTATGAAGTTATGTGGTATTACGTTATAACGTATAACGTTATGTAGTGTTATGTTATAAGGTATGACGTTATGTAGTATTACTATATAACGTATAACGTTATATACTATGACGTTAAGTAGTACTACCTTATAACGTATGGCGTTATGTAGTATCACGTTATAACGTATAAGGTTATATACTATGACGTTATAAAGTGTAACGTTATGTAGTGTGACGTTCTTACGTATGACGTTATGTAATATTACGCTATAAGGTATGACGTTATATACTATGACGTTAAGTACTATTACGATATAACGTATAACGTTATGTAGTATTAGGTTATAACGTATGACGTTATGTAGTATTACGATATAACGTATAACGTTATATACTATGACGATATAACGTATAACGTTATATACTACCACATTAAGTAATATTACGATATAACGTAAAACGTTATGTAGTATTACGTTATCACGTATGACGTTATGTAGTATTACGATATAACGTATAACGTTATATACTATGACGTTAAGTAGTACTACGTTATAACGTATGACGTTATGTGGTATTACGTTATAACGTATAACGTTATATACTATGACATTATAAAGTGTAACGTTATGTAGTGTGACGTTCTTACGTATGACGTTATGTAATATTACGCTATAAGGTATGACGTTATATAGTATGACGTTAAGTATTATTACAATATAACGTATAACGTTATGTAGTATTACGTTATAACGTATGATGTTATATACTATGACGATATAACGTATAACGTTACATACTACGACGTTAAGTAATATTACGATATAACGTATAACGTTATATACTATGACATTAAGTTAGATTACGATATAACGTAAGACGTTATGTAGTTTTATGATATAGCGTATAACGTTATATACTATGACGATATAACGTATAACGTTATATACTACGACGTTAAGTAATATTACGATATAACGTATGACGTTATGTAATATTACGTTATAACGTATAACGTTATATACTATGACGTTAAGTAATATTACGATATAACGTATGATGTTATGTAGTATTACGATATAACGTATAACGTTATATACTATGACGATATAACGTATAACGTTACATACTACGACGTTAAGTAATATTACGGTATAACGTATCACGTTATATACTATGACATTAAGTAAGATTACGTTATAACGCATGATGTTATGTAGTATTACGATATAACGTATAACGTTATATACTATGGCGTTAAGTAGTACTACGTTATAACGTATGACGTTATGCGGTATTACGTTATAACGTATGACGTTATGTAGTATTACGATATAACGTATAATGTTATATACTATGACATTAAGTAAGATTACGACATAACGTAAGACGTTATGTAGTTTTACGATATAGCGTATAACGTTATATACTATGACGATATAACGTATAACGTTATATACTACGACATTAAGTAATATTACGATATAACGTAAAACGTTATGTAGTATTACGTTATAACGTATGATGTTATGTGGTATTACGATATAACGTATAACGTTATATACTATGACGTTAAGTGGTACTACGTTATAACGTATGACGTTATGTAATATTACGTTATAACGTATAATGTTATATACCATGACGTTAAGTAATATTGCGATATAACGTATTACGTTATGTAGTATTACGTTATTACGCATGACGTTATGTAGTTTTACGATATAGCGTATAACGTTATATACTATGACGATATAACGTATAACGTTATATACTACGACGTTAAGTAATATTACGATATAACGTATGACGTTATGTGGTATTACGTTATAACGTATGACGTTATGTACTATTACGATATAACGTATAACGTTATATACTGTGACGTTAAGTAGTACTACGTTATAACGTATGACGTTATGTGGTATTACAATATAACGTATAACGTTCTATACTATGACGTTATAGCGTGTAACGTTATTTAGTGTGACGGTATTACGTATGACGTTATGTAGTATTACGATATAACGTATAACGTTATATACTGTGACGTTAAGTAGTACTACGTTATAACGTATGACGTTATGTGGTATTACGTTATAACGTATAACGTTATGTAGTGTTATGTTATAAGGTATGACGTTATGTAGTATTACTATATAACGTATAACGTTATATACTATGACGTTAAGTAGTACTACGTTATAACGTATGGCGTTATGTAGTATCACGTTATAACGTATAAGGTTATATACTATGACGTTATAAAGTGTAACGTTATGTAGTGTGACGTTCTTACGTATGACGTTATGTAATATTACGCTATAAGGTATGACGTTATATACTATGACGTTAAGTATTATTACGATATAACGTATAACGCTATGTAGTATTAGGTTATAACGTATGACGTTATGTAGTATTACGATATAACGTATAACGTTATATACTATGACGATATAACGTATAACGTTATATACTACGACATTAAGTAATATTACGATATAACGTAAAACGTTATGTAGTATTACGTTATCATCTATGACGTTATGTACTATTACGATATAACGTATAACGTTATATACTATGACGTTAAGTAGTACTACGTTATAACGTATGACGTTATGTGGTATTACGTTATAACGTATAACGTTATATACAATGACGTTATAAAGTGTAACGTTATGTAGTGTGACGTTCTTACGTATGACGTTATGTAATATTACGCTATAAGGTATGACGTTATATACTATGACGTTAGGTATTATTACGATATAACGTATAACGTTATGTAGTATTACGTTATAACGTATGATGTTATGTAGTATTACGATATAACGTATAACGTTATATACTATGACGTTAAGTAGTACTACGTTATATCGTATGACGTTATGTGGTATTACGTTATAACGTATGACGTTATGTAGTATTACGATATAACGTATAACGTTATATACTATGACGTTAAGTAGTACTACGTTATAACGTATGACGTTATGTGGTATTACGTTATAACGTATGACGTTATGTAGTATTACGATATAACGTATAACGTTATATACTACGACATTAAGTAATATTACGATATAACGTAAAACGTTATGTAGTATTACGTTATAACGTATGATGTTATGTGGTATTACGATATAACGTATAACGTTATATACTATGACGTTAAGTAGTACTACGTTATAACGTATGACGTTATGTAATATTACGTTATAACGTATAATGTTATATACCATGACGTTAAGTAATATTACGATATAACGTATTACGTTATGTAGTATTACGTTATTACGCATGACGTTATGTAGTTTTACGATATAGCGTATAACGTTATATACTATGACGATATAACGTATAACGTTATATACTACGACGTTAAGTAATATTACGGTATAACGTACGACGTTATGTGGTATTACGTTATAACGTATGACGTTATGTACTATTACGATATAACGTATAACGTTATATACTGTGACGTGAAGTAGTACTACGTTATAACGTATGACGTTATGTGGTATTACAATATAACGTATAACGTTATATATTATGACGTTATAGCGTGTAACCTTATTTAGTGTGACGTTATTACGTATGACGTTATGTAGTATTACGATATAACGTATAACGTTATATTCTGTGACGTTAAGTAGTACTACGTTATAACGTATGACGTTATGTGGTATTACGTTATAACGTATAACGTTATTTACTATGACGTTATAAAGTGTAACGTTATTTAGTGTGACGTTATTACGTATGACGTTATGTAGTATTACGATATAACGTAAAACGTTATATACTATGACGTTAAGTAGTACTACGTTATAACGCAAGACGTTATGTAGTATTACGATATAACGTATAACGTTATGTAGTGTTATGTTATAAGCTATGACGTTATGTAGTATTACTATATATCGTATAACGTTATATACTCTGACGTTAAGTAATATTACGATATAACGTAGGACGTTATGTGGTATTACGTTATAACGTATAACGTTATATACTATGACGTTATAACGTAAAACGTTATATACTATGACGTTAAGTAGCATTACGTTATAACGTATGACGTTATGTAGTATTACGATATAACGTATAACGTTATATACTATGACGTTAGGTAGTACTACGATATAACGTGTAATGTTATATATTATGACGTTATAACGTGTAACGTTATATACTATGACGTTAAGTAATATTCCGATATAACGTATGACCTTATGTAGTATTACTTTATAACGTAAGTCGTTATGTAGTATTACGATATAACGTATAACTTTATATACTATGACGATATGTAGTATTACGTTATAACTTATGACGTTATGTAGTATTACGATACAACGTATAACGTCATATACTATGACGTTAAGTAGTACTACGTTATAACGTATGACGTTATGTGGTATTACGTTATAACGTATAACATTATATACTATTACGTTATAGCGTGTAACGTTATGTAGTGTGACGTTATTACGTATGACGTTATGTAATATTACGTTATAACGTATAACGTTATATACCATGACGTTAAATAATATTACGATATAACGTATAACGTTATATACTATGACGTTAAGTAGCATTACGTTATAACGTAAGACGTTATGTGGTATTGCGTTATAACGTATGACGTTATGTAGTATTACGATATAACGTATAACGTTATATACTATGACATTAAGTAAGATTACGATATAACGTAAGACGTTATGTAGTTTTACGATATAGCGTATAACGTTATATACTATGACGTTAAGTAGTACTACGTTATAACGTATAACGTTATGTAGTATTACGATATAACGTATAACGTTGTATACTATGACGTTAAGTAGTACTACGTTATAACGTATGACGTTATGTGGTATTACGTTATAACCTATAACGTTATATACTATGACGTTATAACGTGTAACGTTATGTAGTGTGACGTTATTGCGTATGACGCTATGTAGTATTACGTTATAACGTATGACGTTATATACTATGACGTTAAGCAAAAATTACGATATAACGTATGACGTTATGTAGTATTACGTTATAACTTATGACGTTATGCAGTATTACGATATAACGTATAACGTTATATACTATGACGTTGAGTGGTACTACGTTATAACGTATGACCTTATGTACTATTGCGTTATAACGTATAACGTTATTTACTATGACGTTATAAAGTGTAACGTTATGTAGTGTGACGTTCTTACGTATGACGTTATGTAATATTACGTTATAACGTATAACGTTATATACCATGACGTTAATTAATATTACGATATAACGTATAACGTTATATACTATGACGTTAAGTAATATTACGTTATAACGTAAGACGTTACGTAGTATTACGATATAACGTATAACGTTATGTAGTGTTATGTTATAAGGAATGACGTTATGTAGTATTACTATATAACGTATAAAGTTATATACCATGACGTTATAACGTGTAGCGTTATGTAATGTGACGAAATTACGCATGACGTTATGTAGTATTACGTTATAACGTATAACGTTATATATCATGACGATAAGTAATATTATGATATAACGTATGACGTTATGTGGTATTACAATATAACGTATAACGTTATATGCTATGACGTTATAGCGTGTAACGTTATTTAGTCTGACGTTATTACGTATGACGTTATGTAGTATTACGTTATAACTTATGACCTTATGTAGTATTACGAAATAACGTACAACGTTATATACTACGACGTTAAGTAATATCACGATATAACGTATAACGTTATGTAGTATTACGTTATAACGTATGATGTTATGTAGTATTACGATATAACGTATAACGTTATATACTATGACGTTAAGTAGTACTACGTTATAACGTATGACGTTATGTATTATTACGTTATAACGTATGATGTTATGTAGTATTACGATATAACGTATAACGTTATATACTATGACGTTAAGTAGTACTACGTTATAACGTATGACGTTATGTAATATTACGTTATAACGTATAATGTTATATACTATGACATTAAGTAAGATTACGATATAACGTAAGACGTTATGTAGTTTTACGATATAGCGTATAACGTTATATACTATGACGATACAACGTATAGCGTTATATACTACGACATTAAGTAATATTACGATATAACGTATAACGTTATATACTATGACATTAAGTAAGATTACGTTATAACGCATGATGTTATGTAGTATTACGATATAACGTATAACGTTATATACTATGACGATATAACGTATAAAGTTACATACTATGACAGTAAATAATATTACGATATAACGCAAAACGTTATGTAGTATTACGTTATAACGTATGACGTTATGTAGTATTACGATATAACGTATAACGTTATATACTATGACATTAAGTAAGATTACGATATAACGTAAGACGTTATGTAGTTTTACGATATAGCGTATAACGTTATATACTATGACGATATAACGTATAACGTTATATACTACGACGTTAAGTAATATTACGGTATAACGAATAACGTTATGTAGTATTACGTTATAACGTATGATGTTATGTAGTATTACGATATAACGTACAACGTTATATACTATGACATTAAGTAAGATTACGAAATAACGTAAGACGTTATGTAGTTTTACGATATAGCGTATAACGTTATATACTATGACGATATAACGTATAGCGTTATATACTACGACATTAAGTAATATTACGATATAACGTATAACGTTATATACTATGACATTAAGTAAGATTACGTTATAACGCATGATGTTATGTAGTCTTACGATATAACGTATAACGTTATATACTATGACGATATAACGTATAACGTTACATACTATGACATTAAGTAATATTACGATATAACGCAAAACGTTATGTAGTATTACGTTATAACGTATGATGTTATGTAGTATTACGATATAACGTATAACGTTATATACTATGACGTTAAGTAGTACTACGTAATAACGTATGACGTTATGTAATATTACGTTATAACGTATAACGTTATATACTATGACGTTAAGTAATATTACGATATAACGTATTACGTTATGTAGTATTACGTTATAACGCATGACGTTATGTAGTTTTACGATATAGCGTATAACGTTATATACTATGACGATATAACGGATAACGTTATATACTACGACGTTAAGTAATATTACGATATAACGTATGACGTTATGTGGTATTACGTTATTACGTATGACGTTATGTAGTATTACGATATAACGTAAAACGTTATATACTATGACGTTAAGTAGTACTACGTTATAACGTATGGCGTTATGTAGTATCACGTTATAACGTATAAGGTTATATACTATGACGTTAAGTAATATTACGATATAACGTATTACGTTATGTAGTATTACGTTATAACGTATGACGTTATGTGGTATTACGTTATAACGTATGACGTTATGTAGTGTTACGAAATAACGTATAACGTTATATACTATGACGTTAAGTAGTACTACGTTATAGCGTATGACGTTATGTGGTATTACGTTATAACGTATGACGTTATGTAGTATTACGATATAACGTATAATGTTATATACTATGACGTTAGGTATTATTACGATATAACGTATAACGTTATGTAGTATTACGTTAAAACGTATGATGTTATGTAGTATTACGATATAACGTATAACGTTATATACTATGACGTTAAGTAGTACTACGTTATATCGTATGACGTTATGTGGTATTACGTTATAACGTATGACGTTATGTAGTATTACGATATAACGTATAACGTTATATACTATGACGTTAAGTAGTACTACGTTATAACGTATGACGTTATGTGGTATTACGTTATAACGTATGACGTTATGTAGTTTTATGATATAGCGTATAACGTTATATACTATGACGATATAACGTATAACGTTATATACTACGACGTTAAGTAATATTACGATATAACGTATGACGTTATGTAATATTACGTTATAACGTATAACGTTATATACTATGACGTTAAGTAATATTACGATATAACGTATGATGTTATGTAGTATTACGATATAACGTATAACGTTATATACTATGACGATATAACGTATAACGTTACATACTACGACGTTAAGTAATATTACGGTATAACGTATCACGTTATATACTATGACATTAAGTAAGATTACGTTATAACGCATGATGTTATGTAGTATTACGATATAACGTATAACGTTATATACTATGGCGTTAAGTAGTACTACGTTATAACGTATGACGTTATGCGGTATTACGTTATAACGTATAACGTTATATATTATGACGTTATAGCGTGTAACCTTATTTAGTGTGACGTTATTACGTATGACGTTATGTAGTATTACGATATAACGTATAACGTTATATTCTGTGACGTTAAGTAGTACTACGTTATAACGTATGACGTTATGTGGTATTACGTTATAACGTATAACGTTATTTACTATGACGTTATAAAGTGTAACGTTATTTAGTGTGACGTTATTACGTATGACGTTATGTAGTATTACGATATAACGTAAAACGTTATATACTATGACGTTAAGTAGTACTACGTTATAACGCAAGACGTTATGTAGTATTACGATATAACGTATAACGTTATGTAGTGTTATGTTATAAGCTATGACGTTATGTAGTATTACTATATATCGTATAACGTTATATACTCTGACGTTAAGTAATATTACGATATAACGTAGGACGTTATGTGGTATTACGTTATAACGTATAACGTTATATACTATGACGTTATAACGTAAAACGTTATATACTATGACGTTAAGTAGCATTACGTTATAACGTATGACGTTATGTAGTATTACGATATAACGTATAACGTTATATACTATGACGTTAGGTAGTACTACGATATAACGTGTAATGTTATATATTATGACGTTATAACGTGTAACGTTATATACTATGACGTTAAGTAATATTCCGATATAACGTATGACCTTATGTAGTATTACTTTATAACGTAAGTCGTTATGTAGTATTACGATATAACGTATAACTTTATATACTATGACGTTATGTAGTATTACGATACAACGTATAACGTCATATACTATGACGTTAAGTAGTACTACGTTATAACGTATGACGTTATGTGGTATTACGTTATAACGTATAACATTATATACTATTACGTTATAACGTGTAACGTTATGTAGTGTGACGTTATTACGTATGACGTTATGTAATATTACGTTATAACGTATAACGTTATATACCATGACGTTAAATAATATTACGATATAACGTATAACGTTATATACTATGACGTTAAGTAGCATTACGTTATAACGTAAGACGTTATGTGGTATTGCGTTATAACGTATGACGTTATGTAGTATTACGATATAACGTATAACGTTATATACTATGACATTAAGTAAGATTACGATATAACGTAAGACGTTATGTAGTTTTACGATATAGCGTATAACGTTATATACTATGACGTTAAGTAGTACTACGTTATAACGTATAACGTTATGTAGTATTACGATATAACGTATAACGTTGTATACTATGAAGTTAAGTAGTACTACGTTATAACGTATGAAGTTATGTGGTATTACGTTATAACCTATAACGTTATATACTATGACGTTATAACGTGTAACGTTATGTAGTGTGACGTTATTGCGTATGACGCTATGTAGTATTACGTTATAACGTATGACGTTATATACTATGACGTTAAGTAAAATTACGATATAACGTATGACGTTATGTAGTATTACGTTATAACTTATGACGTTATGCAGTATTACGATATAACGTATAACGTTATATACTATGACGTTAAGTAGTACTACGTTATAACGTATGACGTTATGTATTATTACGTTATAACGTATGATGTTATGTAGTATTACGATATAACGTATAACGTTATATACTATGACGATATAACGTATAAAGTTACATACTATGACAGTAAGTAATATTACGATATAACGCAAAACGTTATGTAGTATTACGTTATAACGTATGACGTTATGTAGTATTACGATATAACGTATAACGTTATATACTATGACATTAAGTAAGATTACGATATAACGTAAGACGTTATGTAGTTTTACGATATAGCGTATAACGTTATATACTATGACGATATAACGTATAACGTTATATACTACGACGTTAAGTAATATTACGGTATAACGAATAACGTTATGTAGTATTACGTTATAACGTATGATGTTATGTAGTATTACGATATAACGTACAACGTTATATACTATGACATTAAGTAAGATTACGAAATAACGTAAGACGTTATGTAGTTTTACGATATAGCGTATAACGTTATATACTATGACGATATAACGTATAGCGTTATATACTACGACATTAAGTAATATTACGATATAACGTATAACGTTATATACTATGACATTAAGTAAGATTACGTTATAACGCATGATGTTATGTAGTCTTACGATATAACGTATAACGTTATATACTATGACGATATAACGTATAACGTTACATACTATGACATTAAGTAATATTACGATATAACGCAAAACGTTATGTAGTATTACGTTATAACGTATGATGTTATGTAGTATTACGATATAACGTATAACGTTATATACTATGACGTTAAGTAGTACTACGTAATAACGTATGACGTTATGTAATATTACGTTATAACGTATAACGTTATATACTATGACGTTAAGTAATATTACGATATAACGTATTACGTTATGTAGTATTACGTTATAACGCATGACGTTATGTAGTTTTACGATATAGCGTATAACGTTATATACTATGACGATATAACGGATAACGTTATATACTACGACGTTAAGTAATATTACGATATAACGTATGACGTTATGTGGTATTACGTTATTACGTATGACGTTATGTAGTATTACGATATAACGTAAAACGTTATATACTATGACGTTAAGTAGTACTACGTTATAACGTATGGCGTTATGTAGTATCACGTTATAACGTATAAGGTTATATACTATGACGTTAAGTAATATTACGATATAACGTATTACGTTATGTAGTATTACGTTATAACGTATGACGTTATGTGGTATTACGTTATAACGTATGACGTTATGTAGTGTTACGAAATAACGTATAACGTTATATACTATGACGTTAAGTAGTACTACGTTATAGCGTATGACGTTATGTGGTATTACGTTATAACGTATGACGTTATGTAGTATTACGATATAACGTATAATGTTATATACTATGACGTTAGGTATTATTACGATATAACGTATAACGTTATGTAGTATTACGTTAAAACGTATGATGTTATGTAGTATTACGATATAACGTATAACGTTATATACTATGACGTTAAGTAGTACTACGTTATATCGTATGACGTTATGTGGTATTACGTTATAACGTATGACGTTATGTAGTATTACGATATAACGTATAACGTTATATACTATGACGTTAAGTAGTACTACGTTATAACGTATGACGTTATGTGGTATTACGTTATAACGTATGACGTTATGTAGTTTTATGATATAGCGTATAACGTTATATACTATGACGATATAACGTATAACGTTATATACTACGACGTTAAGTAATATTACGATATAACGTATGACGTTATGTAATATTACGTTATAACGTATAACGTTATATACTATGACGTTAAGTAATATTACGATATAACGTATGATGTTATGTAGTATTACGATATAACGTATAACGTTATATACTATGACGATATAACGTATAACGTTACATACTACGACGTTAAGTAATATTACGGTATAACGTATCACGTTATATACTATGACATTAAGTAAGATTACGTTATAACGCATGATGTTATGTAGTATTACGATATAACGTATAACGTTATATACTATGGCGTTAAGTAGTACTACGTTATAACGTATGACGTTATGCGGTATTACGTTATAACGTATGACGTTATGTAGTATTACGATATAACGTATAATGTTATATACTATGACGTTAGGTATTATTACGATATAACGTATAACGTTATGTAGTATTACGTTATAACGTATGATGTTATGTAGCATTACGATATAACGTATAACGTTATATACTATGACGTTAAGTAGTACTACGTTATATCGTATGACGTTATGTGGTATTACGTTATAACGTATGACGTTATGTAGTATTACGATATAACGTATAACGTTATATACTATGACGTTAAGTAGTACTACGTTATAACGTATGACGTTATATGGTATTACGTTATAACGTATGACGTTATGTAGTATTACGATATAACGTATAATGTTATATACTATGACATTAAGTAAGATTACGATATAACGTAAGACGTTATGTAGTTTTACGATATAGCGTATAACGTTATATACTATGACGATATAACGTATATCGTTATATACTACGACATTAAGTAATATTACGATATAACGTAAAACGTTATGTAGTATTACGTTATAACGTATGATGTTATGTGGTATTACGATATAACGTATAACGTTATATACTATGACGTTAAGTAGTACTACGTTATAACGTATGACGTTATGTAATATTACGTTATAACGTATAATGTTATATACCATGACGTTAAGTAATATTACGATATAACGTATTACGTTATGTAGTATTACGTTATTACGCATGACGTTATGTAGTTTTACGATATAGCGTATAACGTTATATACTATGACGATATAACGTATAACGTTATATACTACGACGTTAAGTAATATTACGGTATAACGTATGACGTTATGTGGTATTACGTTATAACGTATGACGTTATGTACTATTACGATATAACGTATAACGTTATATACTGTGACGTGAAGTAGTACTACGTTATAACGTATGACGTTATGTGGTATTACAATATAACGTATAACGTTATATATTATGACGTTATAGCGTGTAACCTTATTTAGTGTGACGTTATTACGTATGACGTTATGTAGTATTACGATATAACGTATAACGTTATATTCTGTGACGTTAAGTAGTACTACGTTATAACGTATGGCGTTATGTGGTATTACGTTATAACGTATAACGTTATTTACTATGACGTTATAAAGTGTAACGTTATTTAGTGTGACGTTATTACGTATGACGTTATGTAGTATTACGATATAACGTAAAACGTTATATACTATGACGTTAAGTAGTACTACGTTATAACGCAAGACGTTATGTAGTATTACGATATAACGTATAACGTTATGTAGTGTTATGTTATAAGCTATGACGTTATGTAGTATTACTATATATCGTATAACGTTATATACTCTGACGTTAAGTAATATTACGATATAACGTAGGACGTTATGTGGTATTACGTTATAACGTATAACGTTATATACTATGACGTTATAACGTAAAACGTTATATACTATGACGTTAAGTAGCATTACGTTATAACGTATGACGTTATGTAGTATTACGATATAACGTATAACGTTATATACTATGACGTTAGGTAGTACTACGATATAACGTGTAATGTTATATATTATGACGTTATAACGTGTAACGTTATATACTATGACGTTAAGTAATATTCCGATATAACGTATGACCTTATGTAGTATTACTTTATAACGTAAGTCGTTATGTAGTATTACGATATAACGTATAACTTTATATACTATGACGTTATGTAGTATTACGTTATAACTTATGACGTTATGTAGTATTACGATACAACGTATAACGTCATATACTATGACGTTAAGTAGTACTACGTTATAACGTATGACGTTATGTGGTATTACGTTATAACGTATAACATTATATACTATTACGTTATAACGTGTAACGTTATGTAGTGTGACGTTATTACGTATGACGTTATGTAATATTACGTTATAACGTATAACGTTATATACCATGACGTTAAATAATATTACGATATAACGTATAACGTTATATACTATGACGTTAAGTAGCATTACGTTATAACGTAAGACGTTATGTGGTATTGCGTTATAACGTATGACGTTATGTAGTATTACGATATAACGTATAACGTTATATACTATGACATTAAGTAAGATTACGATATAACGTAAGACGTTATGTAGTTTTACGATATAGCGTATAACGTTATATACTATGACGTTAAGTAGTACTACGTTATAACGTATAACGTTATGTAGTATTACGATATAACGTATAACGTTGTATACTATGACGTTAAGTAGTACTACGTTATAACGTATGAAGTTATGTGGTATTACGTTATAACCTATAACGTTATATACTATGACGTTATAACGTGTAACGTTATGTAGTGTGACGTTATTGCGTATGACGCTATGTAGTATTACGTTATAACGTATGACGTTATATACTATGACGTTAAGTAAAATTACGATATAACGTATGACGTTATGTAGTATTACGTTATAACTTATGACGTTATGCAGTATTACGATATAACGTATAACGTTATATACTATGACGTTGAGTGGTACTACGTTATAACGTATGACCTTATGTACTATTGCGTTATAACGTATAACGTTATTTACTATGACGTTATAAAGTGTAACGTTATGTAGTGTGACGTTCTTACGTATGACGTTATGTAATATTACGTTATAACGTATAACGTTATATACCATGACGTTAATTAATATTACGATATAACGTATAACGTTATATACTATGACGTTAAGTAATATTACGTTATAACGTAAGACGTTACGTAGTATTACGATATAACGTATAACGTTATGTAGTGTTATGTTATAAGGTATGACGTTATGTAGTATTACTATATAACGTATAAAGTTATATACCATGACGTTATAACGTGTAGCGTTATGTAATGTGACGAAATTACGCATGACGTTATGTAGTGTTACGTTATAACGTATAACGTTATATATCATGACGATAAGTAATATTATGATATAACGTATGACGTTATGTGGTATTACAATATAACGTATAACGTTATATGCTATGACGTTATAGCGTGTAACGTTATTTAGTCTGACGTTATTACGTATGACGTTATGTAGTATTACGTTATAACTTATGACCTTATGTAGTATTACGAAATAACGTATAACGTTATATACTACGACGTTAAGTAATATCACGATATAACGTATAACGTTATGTAGTATTACGTTATAACGTATGATGTTATGTAGTATTACGATATAACGTATAACGTTATATACTATGACGTTAAGTAGTACTACGTTATAACGTATGACGTTATGTATTATTACGTTATAACGTATGATGTTATGTAGTATTACGATATAACGTATAACGTTATATACTATGACGTTAAGTAGTACTACGTTATAACGTATGACGTTATGTAATATTACGTTATAACGTATAATGTTATATACTATGACATTAAGTAAGATTACGATATAACGTAAGACGTTATGTAGTTTTACGATATAGCGTATAACGTTATATACTATGACGATACAACGTATAGCGTTATATACTACGACATTAAGTAATATTACGATATAACGTATAACGTTATATACTATGACATTAAGTAAGATTACGTTATAACGCATGATGTTATGTAGTATTACGATATAACGTATAACGTTATATACTATGACGATATAACGTATAACGTTACATACTATGACAGTAAGTAATATTACGATATAACGCAAAACGTTATGTTGTATTACGTTATAACGTATGACGTTATGTAGTATTACGATATAACGTATAACGTTATATACTATGACATTAAGTAAGATTACGATATAACGTAAGACGTTATGTAGTTTTACGATATAGCGTATAACGTTATATACTATGACGATATAACGTATAACGTTATATACTACGACGTTAAGTAATATTACGGTATAACGAATAACGTTATGTAGTATTACGTTATAACGTATGATGTTATGTAGTATTACGATATAACGTACAACGTTATATACTATGACATTAAGTAAGATTACGAAATAACGTAAGACGTTATGTAGTTTTACGATATAGCGTATAACGTTATATACTATGACGATATAACGTATAGCGTTATATACTACGACATTAAGTAATATTACGATATAACGTATAACGTTATATACTATGACATTAAGTAAGATTACGTTATAACGCATGATGTTATGTAGTCTTACGATATAACGTATAACGTTATATACTATGACGATATAACGTATAACGTTACATACTATGACATTAAGTAATATTACGATATAACGCAAAACGTTATGTAGTATTACGTTATAACGTATGATGTTATGTAGTATTACGATATAACGTATAACGTTATATACTATGACGTTAAGTAGTACTACGTAATAACGTATGACGTTATGTAATATTACGTTATAACGTATAACGTTATATACTATGACGTTAAGTAATATTACGATATAACGTATTACGTTATGTAGTATTACGTTATAACGCATGACGTTATGTAGTTTTACGATATAGCGTATAACGTTATATACTATGACGATATAACGTATAACGTTATATACTACGACGTTAAGTAATATTACGATATAACGTATGACGTTATGTGGTATTACGTTATTACGTATGACGTTATGTAGTATTACGATATAACGTAAAACGTTATATACTATGACGTTAAGTAGTACTACGTTATAACGTATGGCGTTATGTAGTATCACGTTATAACGTATAAGGTTATATACTATGACGTTAAGTAATATTACGATATAACGTATTACGTTATGTAGTATTACGTTATAACGTATGACGTTATGTGGTATTACGTTATAACGTATGACGTTATGTAGTATTACGAAATAACGTATAACGTTATATACTATGACGTTAAGTAGTACTACGTT
The DNA here is from genome assembly GCF_910591885.1 of Bombus terrestris. Lineage (NCBI taxonomy): Eukaryota > Metazoa > Arthropoda > Insecta > Hymenoptera > Apidae > Bombus > Bombus terrestris. The sequence goes on along the minus strand of NC_063269.1, from coordinate 11,692,726 downwards.
ATAGCGTATGACGTTATGTGGTATTACGTTATAACGTATGACGTTATGTAGTATTACGATATAACGTATAATGTTATATACTATGACGTTAGGTATTATTACGATATAACGTATAACGTTATGTAGTATTACGTTATAACGTATGATGTTATGTAGTATTACGATATAACGTATAACGTTATATACTATGACGTTAAGTAGGACTACGTTATATCGTATGACGTTATGTGGTATTACGTTATAACGTATGACGTTATGTAGTATTACGATATAACGTATAACGTTATATACTATGACGTTAAGTAGTACTACGTTATAACGTATGACGTTATGTGGTATTACGTTATAACGTATGACGTTATGTAGTTTTATGATATAGCGTATAACGTTATATACTATGACGATATAACGTATAACGTTATATACTACGACGTTAAGTAATATTACGATATAACGTATGACGTTATGTAATATTACGTTATAACGTATAACGTTATATACTATGACGTTAAGTAATATTACGATATAACGTATGATGTTATGTAGTATTACGATATAACGTATAACGTTATATACTATGACGATATAACGTATAACGTTACATACTACGACGTTAAGTAATATTACGGTATAACGTATCACGTTATATACTATGACATTAAGTAAGATTACGTTATAACGCATGATGTTATGTAGTATTACGATATAACGTATAACGTTATATACTATGGCGTTAAGTAGTACTACGTTATAACGTATGACGTTATGCGGTATTACGTTATAACGTATGACGTTATGTAGTATTACGATATAACGTATAATGTTATATACTATGACGTTAGGTATTATTACGATATAACGTATAACGTTATGTAGTATTACGTTATAACGTATGATGTTATGTAGTATTACGATATAACGTATAACGTTATATACTATGACGTTAAGTAGTACTACGTTATATCGTATGACGTTATGTGGTATTACGTTATAACGTATGATGTTATGTAGTATTACGATATAACGTATAACGTTATATACTATGACGTTAAGTAGTACTACGTTATAACGTATGACGTTATGTGGTATTACGTTATAACGTATGACGTTATGTAGTATTACGATATAACGTATAATGTTATATACTATGACATTAAGTAAGATTACGATATAACGTAAGACGTTATGTAGTTTTACGATATAGCGTATAACGTTATATACTATGACGATATAACGTATAACGTTATATACTACGACATTAAGTAATATTACGATATAACGTAAAACGTTATGTAGTATTACGTTATAACGTATGATGTTATGTGGTATTACGATATAACGTATAACGTTATATACTATGACGTTAAGTAGTACTACGTTATAACGTATGACGTTATGTAATATTACGTTATAACGTATAATGTTATATACCATGACGTTAAGTAATATTACGATATAACGTATTACGTTATGTAGTATTACGTTATTACGCATGACGTTATGTAGTTTTACGATATAGCGTATAACGTTATATACTATGACGATATAACGTATAACGTTATATACTACGACGTTAAGTAATATTACGGTATAACGTATGACGTTATGTGGTATTACGTTATAACGTATGACGTTATGTACTATTACGATATAACGTATAACGTTATATACTGTGACGTGAAGTAGTACTACGTTATAACGTATGACGTTATGTGGTATTACAATATAACGTATAACGTTATATATTATGACGTTATAGCGTGTAACCTTATTTAGTGTGACGTTATTACGTATGACGTTATGTAGTATTACGATATAACGTATAACGTTATATTCTGTGACGTTAAGTAGTACTACGTTATAACGTATGACGTTATGTGGTATTACGTTATAACGTATAACGTTATTTACTATGACGTTATAAAGTGTAACGTTATTTATTGTGACGTTATTACGTATGACGTTATGTAGTATTACGATATAACGTAAAACGTTATATACTATGACGTTAAGTAGTACTACGTTATAACGCAAGACGTTATGTAGTATTACGATATAACGTATAAAGTTATGTAGTGTTATGTTATAAGCTATGACGTTATGTAGTATTACTATATATCGTATAACGTTATATACTCTGACGTTAAGTAATATTCCGATATAACGTATGACCTTATGTAGTATTACTTTATAACGTAAGTCGTTATGTAGTATTACGATATAACGTATAACTTTATATACTATGACGTTATGTAGTATTACGTTATAACTTATGACGTTATGTAGTATTACGATACAACGTATAACGTCATATACTATGACGTTAAGTAGTACTACGTTATAACGTATGACGTTATGTGGTATTACGTTATAACGTATAACATTATATACTATTACGTTATAACGTGTAACGTTATGTAGTGTGACGTTATTACGTATGACGTTATGTAATATTACGTTATAACGTATAACGTTATATACCATGACGTTAAATAATATTACGATATAACGTATAACGTTATATACTATGACGTTAAGTAGCATTACGTTATAACGTAAGACGTTATGTGGTATTGCGTTATAACGTATGACGTTATGTAGTATTACGATATAACGTATAACGTTATATACTATGACATTAAGTAAGATTACGATATAACGTAAGACGTTATGTAGTTTTATGATATAGCGTATAACGTTATATACTATGACGTTAAGTAGTACTACGTTATAACGTATAACGTTATGTAGTATTACGATATAACGTATAACGTTGTATACTATGACGTTAAGTAGTACTACGTTATAACGTATGACGTTATGTGGTATTACGTTATAACCTATAACGTTATATACTATGACGTTATAACGTGTAACGTTATGTAGTGTGACGTTTTTGCGTATGACGCTATGTAGTATTACGTTATAACGTATGACGTTATATACTATGACGTTAAGTAAAATTACGATATAACGTATGACGTTATGTAGTATTACGTTATAACTTATGACGTTATGCAGTATTACGATATAACGTATAACGTTATATACTATGACGTTGAGTGGTACTACGTTATAACGTATGACCTTATGTACTATTGCGTTATAACGTATAGCGTTATTTACTATGACGTTATAAAGTGTAACGTTATGTAGTGTGACGTTCTTACGTATGACGTTATTTAATATTACGTTATAACGTATAACGTTATATACCATGACGTTAATTAACATTACGATATAACGTATAACGATATATACTATGACGTTAAGTAATATTACGTTATAACGTAAGACGTTACGTAGTATTACGATATAACGTATAACGTTATGTAGTGTTATGTTATAAGGTATGACGTTATGTAGTATTACTATATAACGTATAAAGTTATATACCATGACGTTATAACGTGTAGCGTTATGTAATGTGACGAAATTACGCATGACGTTATGTAGTATTACGTTATAACGTATAACGTTATATACTATGACATTAAGTAAGATTACGATATAACGTAAGACGTTATGTAGTTTTACGATATAGCGTATAACGTTATATACTATGACGATATAACGTATAACGTTATATACTATGACATTAAGTAAGATCACGAAATAACGTAAGACGTTATGTAGTTTTACGATATAGCGTATAACGTTATATACTATGACGATATAACGTATAGCGTTATATACTACGACATTAAGTAATATTACGATATAACGTATAACGTTATATACTATGACATTAAGTAAGATTACGTTATAACGCATGATGTTATGTAGTCTTACGATATAACGTATAACGTTATATACTATGACGATATAACGTATAACTTTACATACTATGATATTAAGTAATATTACGATATAACGCAAAACGTTATGTAGTATTACGTTATAACGTATGATGTTATGTAGTATTACGATATAACGTATAACGTTATATACTATGACGTTAAGTAGTACTACGTAATAACGTATGACGTTATGTAATATTACGTTATAACGTATAACGTTATATACTATGACGTTAAGTAATATTACGATATAACGTATTACGTTATGTAGTATTACGTTATAACGCATGACGTTATGTAGTTTTACGATATAGCGTATAACGTTATATACTATGACGATATAACGTATAACGTTATATACTACGACGTTAAGTAATATTACGATATAACGTATGACGTTATGTGGTATTACGTTATTACGTATGACGTTATGTAGTATTACGATATAACGTAAAACGTTATATACTATGACGTTAAGTAGTACTACGTTATAACGTATGGCGTTATGTAGTATCACGTTATAACGTATAAGGTTATATACTATGACGTTAAGTAATATTACGATATAACGTATTACGTTATGTAGTATTACGTTATAACGTATGACGTTATGTGGTATTACGTTATAACGTATGACGTTATGTAGTATTACGAAATAACGTATAACGTTATATACTATGACGTTAAGTAGTACTACGTTATAGCGTATGACGTTATGTGGTATTACGTTATAACGTATGACGTTATGTAGTATTACGATATAACGTATAACGTTATATACTATGACATTAAGTAAGATTACGATATAACGTAAGACGTTATGTAGTTTTATGATATAGCGTATAACGTTATATACTATGACGATATAACGTATAACGTTATATACTACGACGTTAAGTAATATTACGATATAACGTATGACGTTATGTAATATTACGTTATAACGTATAACGTTATATACTATGACGTTAAGTAATATTACGATATAACGTATGATGTTATGTAGTATTACGATATAACGTATAACGTTATATACTATGACGATATAACGTATAACGTTACATACTACGACGTTAAGTAATATTACGGTATAACGTATCACGTTATATACTATGACATTAAGTAAGATTACGTTATAACGCATGATGTTATGTAGTATTACGATATAACGTATAACGTTATATACTATGGCGTTAAGTAGTACTACGTTATAACGTATGACGTTTTGCGGTATTACGTTATAACGTATGACGTTATGTAGTATTACGATATAACGTATAATGTTATATACTATGACATTAAGTAAGACTACGACATAACGTAAGACGTTATGTAGTTTTACGATATAGCGTATAACGTTATATACTATGACGATATAACGTATAACGTTATATACTACGACATTAAGTAATATTACGATATAACGTAAAACGTTATGTAGTATTACGTTATAACGTATGATGTTATGTGGTATTACGATATAACGTATAACGTTATATACTATGACGTTAAGTGGTACTACGTTATAACGTATGACGTTATGTAATATTACGTTATAACGTATAATGTTATATACCATGACGTTAAGTAATATTGCGATATAACGTATTACGTTATGTAGTATTACGTTATTACGCATGACGTTATGTAGTTTTACGATATAGCGTATAACGTTATATACTATGACGATATAACGTATAACGTTATATACTACGACGTTAAGTAATATTACGATATAACGTATGACGTTATGTGGTATTACGTTATAACGTATGACGTTATGTACTATTACGATATAACGTATAACGTTATATACTGTGACGTTAAGTAGTACTACGTTATAACGTATGACGTTATGTGGTATTACAATATAACGTATAACGTTATATACTATGACGTTATAGCGTGTAACGTTATTTAGTGTGACGGTATTACGTATGACGTTATGTAGTATTACGATATAACGTATAACGTTATATACTGTGACGTTAAGTAGTACTACGTTATAACGTATGACGTTATGTGGTATTACGTTATATCGTATAACGTTATGTAGTGTTATGTTATAAGGTATGACGTTATGTAGTATTACTATATAACGTATAACGTTATATACTATGACGTTAAGTAGTACTACGTTATAACGTATGGCGTTATGTAGTATCACGTTATAACGTATAAGGTTATATACTATGACGTTATAAAGTGTAACGTTATGTAGTGTGACGTTCTTACGTATGACGTTATGTAATATTACGCTATAAGGTATGACGTTATATACTATGACGTTAAGTATTATTACGATATAACGTATAACGCTATGTAGTATTAGGTTATAACGTATGACGTTATGTAGTATTACGATATAACGTATAACGTTATATACTATGACGATATAACGTATAACGTTATATACTACGACATTATGTAATATTACGATATAACGTAAAACGTTATGTAGTATTACGTTATCACGTATGACGTTATGTAGTATTACGATATAACGTATAACGTTATATACTATGACGTTAAGTAGTACTACGTTATAACGTATGACGTTATGTGGTATTACGTTATAACGTATAACGTTATATACTATGACGTTATAAAGTGTAACGTTATGTAGTGTGACGTTCTTACGTATGACGTTATGTAATATTACGCTATAAGGTATGACGTTATATACTATGACGTTAGGTATTATTACGATATAACGTATAACGTTATGTAGTATTACGTTATAACGTATGATGTTATGTAGTATTACGATATAACGTATAACGTTATATACTATGACGTTAAGTAGTACTACGTTATATCGTATGACGTTATGTGGTATTACGTTATAACGTATGACGTTATGTAGTATTACGATATAACGTATAACGTTATATACTATGACGTTAAGTAGTACTACGTTATAACGTATGACGTTATGTGGTATTACGTTATAACGTATGACGTTATGTAGTATTACGATATAACGTATAATGTTATATACTATGACATTAAGTAAGATTACGATATAACGTAAGACGTTATGTAGTTTTACGATATAGCGTATAACGTTATATACTATGACGATATAACGTATAACGTTATATACTACGACATTAAGTAATATTACGATATAACGTAAAACGTTATGTAGTATTACGTTATAACGTATGATGTTATGTGGTATTACGATATAACGTATAACGTTATATACTATGACGTTAAGTAGTACTACGTTATAACGTATGACGTTATGTAATATTACGTTATAACGTATAATGTTATATACCATGACGTTAAGTAATATTACGATATAACGTATTACGTTATGTAGTATTACGTTATTACGCATGACGTTATGTAGTTTTACGATATAGCGTATAACGTTATATACTATGACGATATAACGTATAACGTTATATACTACGACGTTAAGTAATATTACGGTATAACGTATGACGTTATGTGGTATTACGTTATAACGTATGACGTTATGTACTATTACGATATAACGTATAACGTTATATACTGTGACGTGAAGTAGTACTACGTTATAACGTATGACGTTATGTGGTATTACAATATAACGTATAACGTTATATACTGTGACGTGAAGTAGTACTACGTTATAACGTATGACGTTATGTGGTATTACAATATAACGTATAACGTTATATATTATGACGTTATAGCGTGTAACCTTATTTAGTGTGACGTTATTACGTATGACGTTATGTGGTATTACGTTATAACGTATAACGTTATTTACTATGACGTTATAAAGTGTAACGTTATTTAGTGTGACGTTATTACGTATGACGTTATGTAGTATTACGACATAACGTAAAACGTTATATACTATGACGTTAAGTAGTACTACGTTATAACGCAAGACGTTATGTAGTATTACGATATAACGTATAACGTTATGTAGTGTTATGTTATAAGCTATGACGTTATGTAGTATTACTATATATCGTATAACGTTATATACTCTGACGTTAAGTAATATTACGATATAACGTAGGACGTTATGTGGTATTACGTTATAACGTATAACGTTATATACTATGACGTTATAACGTAAAACGTTATATACTATGACGTTAAGTAGCATTACGTTATAACGTATGACGTTATGTAGTATTACGATATAACGTATAACGTTATATACTATGACGTTAGGTAGTACTACGATATAACGTGTAATGTTATATATTATGACGTTATAACGTGTAACGTTATATACTATGACGTTAAGTAATATTCCGATATAACGTATGACCTTATGTAGTATTACTTTATAACGTAAGTCGTTATGTAGTATTACGATATAACGTATAACTTTATATACTATGACGTTATGTAGTATTACGTTATAACTTATGACGTTATGTAGTATTACGATACAACGTATAACGTCATATACTATGACGTTAAGTAGTACTACGTTATAACGTATGACGTTATGTGGTATTACGTTATAACCTATAACATTATATACTATTACGTTATAACGTGTAACGTTATGTAGTGTGACGTTATTACGTATGACGTTATGTAATATTACGTTATAACGTATAACGTTATATACCATGACGTTAAATAATATTACGATATAACGTATAACGTTATATACTATGACGTTAAGTAGCATTACGTTATAACGTAAGACGTTATGTGGTATTGCGTTATAACGTATGACGTTATGTAGTATTACGATATAACGTATAACGTTATATACTATGACATTAAGTAAGATTACGATATAACGTAAGACGTTATGTAGTTTTACGATATAGCGTATAACGTTATATACTATGACGTTAAGTAGTACTACGTTATAACGTATGACGTTATGTAGTATTACGATATAACGTATAACGTTGTATACTATGACGTTAAGTAGTACTACGTTATAACGTATGACGTTATGTGGTATTACGTTATAACCTATAACGTTATATACTATGACGTTATAACGTGTAACGTTATGTAGTGTGACGTTATTGCGTATGACGCTATGTAGTATTACGTTATAACGTATGACGTTATATACTATGACGTTAAGTAAAATTACGATATAACGTATGACGTTATGTAGTATTACGTTATAACTTATGACGTTATGCAGTATTACGATATAACGTATAACGTTATATACTATGACGTTGAGTGGTACTACGTTATAACGTATGACCTTATGTACTATTGCGTTATAACGTATAACGTTATTTACTATGACGTTATAAAGTGTAACGTTATGTAGTGTGACGTTCTTACGTATGACGTTATGTAATATTACGTTATAACGTATAACGTTATATACCATGACGTTAATTAATATTACGATATAACGTATAACGTTATATACTATGACGTTAAGTAATATTACGTTATAACGTAAGACGTTACGTAGTATTACGATATAACGTATAACGTTATGTAGTGTTATGTTATAAGGTATGACGTTATGTAGTATTACTATATAACGTATAAAGTTATATACCATGACGTTATAACGTGTAGCGTTATGTAATGTGACGAAATTACGCATGACGTTATGTAGTATTACGTTATAACGTATAACGTTATATATCATGACGATAAGTAATATTATGATATAACGTATGACGTTATGTGGTATTACAATATAACGTATAACGTTATATGCTATGACGTTATAGCGTGTAACGTTATTTAGTCTGACGTTATTACGTATGACGTTATGTAGTATTACGTTATAACGTATGATGTTATGTAGTATTACGATATAACGTATAACGTTATATACTATGACGTTAAGTAGTACTACGTTATAACGTATGACGTTATGTAATATTACGTTATAACGTATAATGTTATATACTATGACATTAAGTAAGATTACGATATAACGTAAGACGTTATGTAGTTTTACGATATAGCGTATAACGTTATATACTATGACGATACAACGTATAGCGTTATATACTACGACATTAAGTAATATTACGATATAACGTATAACGTTATATACTATGACATTAAGTAAGATTACGTTATAACGCATGATGTTATGTAGTATTACGATATAACGTATAACGTTATATACTATGACGTTATAACGTATAACGTTACATACTATGACAGTAAGTAATATTACGATATAACGCAAAACGTTATGTAGTATTACGTTATAACGTATGACGTTATGTAGTATTACGATATAACGTATAACGTTATATACTATGACATTAAGTAAGATTACGATATAACGTAAGACGTTATGTAGTTTTACGATATAGCGTATAACGTTATATACTATGACGATATAACGTATAACGTTATATACTACGACGTTAAGTAATATTACGGTATAACGAATAACGTTATGTAGTATTACGTTATAACGTATGATGTTATGTAGTATTACGATATAACGTACAACGTTATACACTATGACATTAAGTAAGATTACGAAATAACGTAAGACGTTATGTAGTTTTACGATATAGCGTATAACGTTATATACTATGACGATATAACGTATAGCGTTATATACTACGACATTAAGTAATATTACGATATAACGTATAACGTTATATACTATGACATTAAGTAAGATTACGTTATAACGCATGATGTTATGTAGTCTTACGATATAACGTATAACGTTATATACTATGACGATATAACGTATAACGTTACATACTATGACATTAAGTAATATTACGATATAACGCAAAACGTTATGTAGTATTACGTTATAACGTATGATGTTATGTAGTATTACGATATAACGTATAACGTTATATACTATGACGTTAAGTAGTACTACGTAATAACGTATGACGTTATGTAATATTACGTTATAACGTATAACGTTATATACTATGACGTTAAGTAATATTACGATATAACGTATTACGTTATGTAGTATTACGTTATAACGCATGACGTTATGTAGTTTTACGATATAGCGTATAACGTTATATACTATGACGATATAACGTATAACGTTATATACTACGACGTTAAGTAATATTACGATATAACGTATGACGTTATGTGGTATTACGTTATTACGTATGACGTTATGTAGTATTACGATATAACGTAAAACGTTATATACTATGACGTTAAGTAGTACTACGTTATAACGTATGGCGTTATGTAGTATCACGTTATAACGTATAAGGTTATATACTATGACGTTAAGTAATATTACGATATAACGTATTACGTTATGTAGTATTACGTTATAACGTATGACGTTATGTGGTATTACGTTATAACGTATGACGTTATGTAGTATTACGAAATAACGTATAACGTTATATACTATGACGTTAAGTAGTACTACGTTATAGCGTATGACGTTATGTGGTATTACGTTATAACGTATGACGTTATGTAGTATTACGATATAACGTATAACGTTATATACTATGACATTAAGTAAGATTACGATATAACGTAAGACGTTATGTAGTTTTACGATATAGCGTATAACGTTATATACTATGACGATATAACGTATAACGTTATATACTACGACGTTAAGTAATATTACGGTATAACGAATAACGTTATGTAGTATTACGTTATAACGTATGATGGTATGTAGTATTACGATATAACGTATAACGTTATATACTATGACGTTAAGTAGTACTACGTAATAACGTATGACGTTATGTAATATTACGTTATAACGTATAACGTTATATACTATGACGTTAAGTAATATTACGATATAACGTATTACGTTATGTAGTATTACGTTATAACGCATGACGTTATGTAGTTTTACGATATAGCGTATAACGTTATATACTATGACGATATAACGTATAACGTTATATACTATGACGTTAAGTAGTACTACGTTATAACGTATGACGTTATGTGGTATTACAATATAACGTATAACGTTATATACTATGACGTTATAGCGTGTAACGTTATTTAGTGTGACGTTATTACGTATGACGTTATGTGGTATTACAATATAACGTATAACGTTATAAACTATGACGTTATAGCGTGTAACGTTATTTAGTGTGACGTTATTACGTATGACGTTATGTAGTATTACGATATAACGTAAAACATTATATACTATGACGTTAAGTAGTACTACGTTATAACGTATGGCGTTATGTAGTATCACGTTATAACGTATAAGGTTATATACTATGACGTTATAACGTGTAACGTTATGTAGTGTGACATTATTACGTATGACGTTATGTAGTATTACGTTACAACGTTTAACGTTGTATACTATGACGTTATAATGTGCAACGTTATGTAGTGTGACGTTATTACGTATGACGTTATGTAGTATTACGTTATAACGTATAACGTTATATACTATGACGTTAAGTAATATTACGATATAACGTATGACGTTATGTAGTATTACGATATAACGTATAACGTTATATACTATGACGTTAAGTAATATTACGATATAACGAATAACGATATGTAGTATTACGTTATAACGTATGATGTTATGTAGTATTACGATATAACGTATAACGTTATATACTATGACGTTAAGTAATATTACGATATAACGAATAACGATATGTAGTATTACGTTATAACGTATGATGTTATATAGTATTACGATATAACGTATAACGTTGTATACTATGACGTTAGGTAGTACTACGTTATAACGTATGACGTTATGTTTTATTACGTTATAACGTATAACGTTATATACTGTGACATTAAGTAAGATTACGATATAACGTAAGACGTTATGTAGTTTTACGATATAGCGTATAACGTTATATACTATGACGTTAAGTAATATTACGATATAACGTATAACGATATGTAGTATTACGTTATAACGTATGATGTTATGTAGTATTACGATATAACGTATAACGTTATATACTATGACGTTAAGTAGTACTACGTTATAACGTATGACGTTATGTAATATTACGTTATAACGTATAATGTTATATACTATGACATTAAGTAAGATTACGATATAACGTAAGACGTTATGTAGTTTTACGATATAGCGTATAACGTTATATACTATGACGATACAACGTATAGCGTTATATACTACGACATTAAGTAATATTACGATATAACGTATAACGTTATATACTATGACATTAAGTAAGATTACGTTATAACGCATGATGTTATGTAGTATTACGATATACCGTATAACGTTATATACTATGGCGATATAACGTATAACGTTACATACTATGACATTAAGTAATATTACGATATAACGCAAAACGTTATGTAGTATTACGTTATAACGTATGATGTTATGTAGTATTACGATATAACGTATAACGTTATATACTATGACGTTATAGCGTGTAACGTTATTTAGTGTGACGTTATTACGATTGATGTTATGTAGTATTACGATATAACGTAAAACGTTATATACTATGACGTTAAGTATTATTACGATATAACTTATAACGTTAAGTAGTATTACGTTATAACGTATGACGTTATGTACTATTACGATATAACGTATAACGTTATATACTATGACGTTATAAAGTGTAACGTTATGTAGTGTGACGTTCTTACGTATGACGTTATGTAATATTACGCTATAAGGTATGACGTTATATACTATGACGTTAGGTATTATTACGATATAACGTATAACGTTATGTAGTATTACGTTATAACGTATGATGTTATGTAGTATTACGATATAACGTATAACGTTATATACTATGACGTTAAGTAGTACTACGTTATATCGTATGACGTTATGTGGTATTACGTTATAACGTATGACGTTATGTAGTATTACGATATAACGTATAACGTTATATACTATGACGTTAAGTAGTACTACGTTATAACGAATGACGTTATGTGGTATTACGTTATAACGTATGACGTTATGTAGTATTACGATATAACGTATAATGTTATATACTATGACATTAAGTAAGATTACGATATAACGTAAGACGTTATGTAGTTTTACGATATAGCGTATAACGTTATATACTATGACGATATAACGTATAACGTTATATACTACGACATTAAGTAATATTACGATATAACGTAAAACGTTATGTAGTATTACGTTATAACGTATGATGTTATGTGGTATTACGATATAACGTATAACGTTATATACTATGACGTTAAGTAGTACTACGTTATAACGTATGACGTTATGTAATATTACGTTATAACGTATAATGTTATATACCATGACGTTAAGTAATATTACGATATAACGTATTACGTTATGTAGTATTACGTTATTACGCATGACGTTATGTAGTTTTACGATATAGCGTATAACGTTATATACTATGACGATATAACGTATAACGTTATATACTACGACGTTAAGTAATATTACGGTATAACGTATGACGTTATGTGGTATTACGTTATAACGTATGACGTTATGTACTATTACGATATAACGTATAACGTTATATACTGTGACGTGAAGTAGTACTACGTTATAACGTATGACGTTATGTGGTATTACAATATAACGTATAACGTTATATATTATGACGTTATAGCGTGTAACCTTATTTAGTGTGACGTTATTACGTATGACGTTATGTAGTATTACGATATAACGTATAACGTTATATTCTGTGACGTTAAGTAGTACTACGTTATAACGTATGACGTTATGTGGTATTACGTTATAACGTATAACGTTATTTACTATGACGTTATAAAGTGTAACGTTATTTAGTGTGACGTTATTACGTATGACGTTATGTAGTATTACGATATAACGTAAAACGTTATATACTATGACGTTAAGTAGTACTACGTTATAACGCAAGACGTTATGTAGTATTACGATATAACGTATAACGTTATGTAGTGTTATGTTATAAGCTATGACGTTATGTAGTATTACTATATATCGTATAACGTTATATACTCTGACGTTAAGTAATATTACGATATAACGTAGGACGTTATGTGGTATTACGTTATAACGTATAACGTTATATACTATGACGTTATAACGTAAAACGTTATATACTATGACGTTAAGTAGCATTACGTTATAACGTATGACGTTATGTAGTATTACGATATAACGTATAACGTTATATACTATGACGTTAGGTAGTACTACGATATAACGTGTAATGTTATATATTATGACGTTATAACGTGTAACGTTATATACTATGACGTTAAGTAATATTCCGATATAACGTATGACCTTATGTAGTATTACTTTATAACGTAAGTCGTTATGTAGTATTACGATATAACGTATAACTTTATATACTATGACGTTATGTAGTATTACGTTATAACTTATGACGTTATGTAGTATTACGATACAACGTATAACGTCATATACTATGACGTTAAGTAGTACTACGTTATAACGTATGACGTTATGTGGTATTACGTTATAACCTATAACATTATATACTATTACGTTATAACGTGTAACGTTATGTAGTGTGACGTTATTACGTATGACGTTATGTAATATTACGTTATAACGTATAACGTTATATACCATGACGTTAAATAATATTACGATATAACGTATAACGTTATGTAGTGTTATGTTATAAGGTATGACGTTATGTAGTATTACTATATAACGTATAAAGTTATATACCATGACGTTATAACGTGTAGCGTTATGTAATGTGACGAAATTACGCATGACGTTATGTAGTATTACGTTATAACGTATAACGTTATATATCATGACGATAAGTAATATTATGATATAACGTATGACGTTATGTGGTATTACAATATAACGTATAACGTTATATGCTATGACGTTATAGCGTGTAACGTTATTTAGTCTGACGTTATTACGTATGACGTTATGTAGTATTACGTTATAACTTATGACCTTATGTAGTATTACGAAATAACGTATAACGTTATATACTACGACGTTAAGTAATATTACGGTATAACGAATAACGTTATGTAGTATTACGTTATAACGTATGATGTTATGTAGTATTACGATATAACGTACAACGTTATATACTATGACATTAAGTAAGATTACGAAATAACGTAAGACGTTATGTAGTTTTACGATATAGCGTATAACGTTATATACTATGACGATATAACGTATAGCGTTATATACTACGACATTAAGTAATATTACGATATAACGTATAACGTTATATACTATGACATTAAGTAAGATTACGTTATAACGCATGATGTTATGTAGTCTTACGATATAACGTATAACGTTATATACTATGACGATATAACGTATAACGTTACATACTATGACATTAAGTAATATTACGATATAACGCAAAACGTTATGTAGTATTACGTTATAACGTATGATGTTATGTAATATTACGTTATAACGTATAACGTTATATACTATGACGTTAAGTAATATTACGATATAACGTATTACGTTATGTAGTATTACGTTATAACGCATGACGTTATGTAGTTTTACGATATAGCGTATAACGTTATATACTATGACGATATAACGTATAACGTTATATACTACGACGTTAAGTAATATTACGATATAACGTATGACGTTATGTGGTATTACGTTATTTCGTATGACGTTATGTAGTATTACGATATAACGTAAAACGTTATATACTATGACGTTAAGTAGTACTACGTTATAACGTATGGCGTTATGTAGTATCACGTTATAACGTATAAGGTTATATACTATGACGTTAAGTAATATTACGATATAACGTATTACGTAATGTAGTATTACGTTATAACGTATGACGTTATGTGGTATTACGTTATAACGTATGACGTTATGTAGTATTACGAAATAACGTATAACGTTATATACTATGACGTTAAGTAGTACTACGTTATAGCGTATGACGTTATGTGGTATTACGTTATAACGTATGACGTTATGTAGTATTACGATATAACGTATAACGTTATATACTATGACATTAAGTAAGATTACGATATAACGTAAGACGTTATGTAGTTTTACGATATAGCGTATAACGTTATATACTATGACGATATAACGTATAACGTTATATACTACGACGTTAAGTAATATTACGGTATAACGAATAACGTTATGTAGTATTACGTTATAACGTATGATGGTATGTAGTATTACGATATAACGTATAACGTTATATACTATGACGTTAAGTAGTACTACGTAATAACGTATGACGTTATGTAATATTACGTTATAACGTATAACGTTATATACTATGACGTTAAGTAATATTACGATATAACGTATTACGTTATGTAGTATTACGTTATAACGCATGACGTTATGTAGTTTTACGATATAGCGTATAACGTTATATACTATGACGATATAACGTATAACGTTATATACTATGACGTTAAGTAGTACTACGTTATAACGTATGACGTTATGTGGTATTACAATATAACGTATAACGTTATATACTATGACGTTATAGCGTGTAACGTTATTTAGTGTGACGTTATTACGTATGACGTTATGTGGTATTACAATATAACGTATAACGTTATAAACTATGACGTTATAGCGTGTAACGTTATTTAGTGTGACGTTATTACGTATGACGTTATGTAGTATTACGATATAACGTAAAACATTATATACTATGACGTTAAGTAGTACTACGTTATAACGTATGGCGTTATGTAGTATCACGTTATAACGTATAAGGTTATATACTATGACGTTATAACGTGTAACGTTATGTAGTGTGACATTATTACGTATGACGTTATGTAGTATTACGTTACAACGTTTAACGTTGTATACTATGACGTTATAATGTGCAACGTTATGTAGTGTGACGTTATTACGTATGACGTTATGTAGTATTACGTTATAACGTATAACGTTATATACTATGACGTTAAGTAATATTACGATATAACGTATGACGTTATGTAGTATTACGATATAACGTATAACGTTATATACTATGACGTTAAGTAATATTACGATATAACGAATAACGATATGTAGTATTACGTTATAACGTATGATGTTATGTAGTATTACGATATAACGTATAACGTTATATACTATGACGTTAAGTAGTACTACGTTATAACGTATGACGTTATGTAATATTACGTTATAACGTATAATGTTATATACTATGACATTAAGTAAGATTACGATATAACGTAAGACGTTATGTAGTTTTACGATATAGCGTATAACGTTATATACTATGACGATACAACGTATAGCGTTATATACTACGACATTAAGTAATATTACGATATAACGTATAACGTTATATACTATGACATTAAGTAAGATTACGTTATAACGCATGATGTTATGTAGTATTACGATATAACGTATAACGTTATATACTATGGCGATATAACGTATAACGTTACATACTATGACATTAAGTAATATTACGATATAACGCAAAACGTTATGTAGTATTACGTTATAACGTATGATGTTATGTAGTATTACGATATAACGTATAACGTTATATACTATGACGTTATAGCGTGTAACGTTATTTAGTGTGACGTTATTACGATTGATGTTATGTAGTATTACGATATAACGTAAAACGTTATATACTATGACGTTAAGTATTATTACGATATAACGTATAACGTTAAGTAGTATTACGTTATAACGTATGACGTTATGTACTATTACGATATAACGTATAACGTTATATACTATGACGTTAAGTAGTACTACGTTATAACGTATGACGTTATGTGGCATTACGTTATAACGTATGATGTTATGTAGTATTACGATATAACGTATAACGTTATATACTATGACGTTATAGCGTGTAACGTTATTTAGTGTGACGTTATTACGATTGATGTTATGTAGTATTACGATATAACGTAAAACGTTATATACTATGACGTTAAGTATTATTACGATATAACGTATAACGTTAAGTAGTATTACGTTATAACGTATGACGTTATGTACTATTACGATATAACGTATAACGTTATATACTATGACGTTAAGTAATATTACGATATAACGTATTACGTTATGTAGTATTACGTTATAACGCATGACGTTATGTAGTTTTACGATATAGCGTATAACGTTATATACTATGACGATATAACGTATAACGTTATATACTATGGCGTTATAGCGTGTAACGTTATTTAGTGTGACGTTATTACGTATGACGTTATGTAGTATTACGATATAACGTAAAACGTTATATACTATGACGTTAAGTAGTACTACGTTATAACGTATGACGTTATGTGGTATTACAATATAACGTATAACGTTATATACTATGACGTTATATCGTGTAACGTTATTTAGTGTGACGTTATAACGTATGATGTTATGTAGTATTACGATATAACGTATAACGTTATATACTGCGACGTTAAGTAATATTACGATATAACGTATAACGTTATGTAGTGTTATGTTATAAGGTATGACGTTATGTAGTATTACTATGTAACGTATAACGTTATATACTATGACGTTAAGTAGTACTACGTTATAACGTATGGCGTTATGTAGTATCACGTTATAACGTATAAGGTTATATACTATGACGTTATAACGTGTAACGTTATGTAGTATGACATTATTACGTATGTCGTTATGTGATATTACAATATAACGTATAACGTTATATACTATGACGTTATAGCGTGTAACGTTATGTAGTGTGACGTTATTACGTATGACGTTATGTAATATTACGTTATAACGTAAAACGTTATATACTATGACGTTAAGTAGTACTACGTTACAACGTATGACGTTATGTAGTATTAGGTTATAACGTATGACGTTATGTAGTATTACAATATAACGTATAACGTTATGTAGAGTTATGTTATAAGGTATGACGTTATGTAGTATTACTATATATCGTATAACGTTATATACACTGACGTTAAGTAATATTACGATATAACGTAGGACGTTATGTGGTATTACGTTATAACGTGTATCGTTATATACTATGACGTTATAACGTATAACGTTATATACTGTGACGTTGTAACATGTAACGTTATGTAGTGTGACGTTATTATGTATGACGTTATGTAGTATTACGTTATAACGTATGGCGTTATGTAGTATTACGATATAACGTATAACGCTATATACTACGACGTTAAGTAATATTACGATATAACGTATGACGTTATGTGGTATTACGTTATAACGTATGACGTTATGTGGTATTACGATATAACGTATTCCGTTATATACTATGACGTTATAGCGTGTAACGTTATTTATTGTGACGTTATTACGATTGATGTTATGTAATATTACGATATAACGTAAAACGTTATATACTATGACGTTAAGTATTATTACGATATAACGTATAACGTTATGTAGTATTACGTTATAACGTATGACGTTATGTAGTATTACGAAATAACGAATAACGTTATATACTATGACGTTAAGTAGTACTACGTTATAACGTATGACGTTATGTGGTATTACGTTATAACGTATGACGTTATGTAGTATTACGATATAACGTATAACATTATATACTATGACATTAAGTAAGATTACGATATAACGTAAGACGTTATGTAGTTTTACGATATAGCGTATAACGTTATATACTATGACGATATAACGTATAACGTTATATACTACGACGTTAAGTAATATTACGATATAACGAATAACGTTATGTAGTATTACGTTATAACGTATGACGTTATGTGGCATTACGTTATAACGTATGATGTTATGTAGTATTACGATATAACGTATAATGTTGTATACTATGACATTAAGTAAGATTACGATATAACGTAAGACGTTATGTAGTTTTACGATATAGCGTATAACGTTATATACTATGACGTTAAGTAGTACTACGTAATAACGTATGACGTTATGTAATATTACGTTATAAGGTATAACGTTATATACTATGAAGTTAAGTAATATTACGATATAACGTATTACGTTATGTAGTATTACGTTATAACGTATGATGTTATGTAGTATTACGATATAACGTACAACGTTATATACTATGACATTAAGTAAGATTACGATATAACGCAAAACGTTATGTAGTATTACGTTATAACGTATGATGTTATGTAGTATTACGATATAACGTATAACGTTATATACTATGACGTTATAGCGTGTAACGTTATTTAGTGTGACGTTATTACGATTGATGTTATGTAGTATTACGATATAACGTAAAACGTTATATACTATGACGTTAAGTATTATTACGATATAACGTATAACGTTAAGTAGTATTACGTTATAACGTATGACGTTATGTACTATTACGATATAACGTATAACGTTATATACTATGACGTTAAGTAGTACTACGTTATAACGTATGACGTTATGTGGCATTACGTTATAACGTATGATGTTATGTAGTATTACGATATAACGTATAACGTTATATACTATGACGTTATAGCGTGTAACGTTATTTAGTGTGACGTTATTACGATTGATGTTATGTAGTATTACGATATAACGTAAAACGTTATATACTATGACGTTAAGTATTATTACGATATAACGTATAACGTTAAGTAGTATTACGTTATAACGTATGACGTTATGTACTATTACGATATAACGTATAACGTTATATACTATGACGTTAAGTAATATTACGATATAACGTATTACGTTATGTAGTATTACGTTATAACGCATGACGTTATGTAGTTTTACGATATAGCGTATAACGTTATATACTATGACGATATAACGTATAACGTTATATACTATGGCGTTATAGCGTGTAACGTTATTTAGTGTGACGTTATTACGTATGACGTTATGTAGTATTACGATATAACGTAAAACGTTATATACTATGACGTTAAGTAGTACTACGTTATAACGTATGACGTTATGTGGTATTACAATATAACGTATAACGTTATATACTATGACGTTATATCGTGTAACGTTATTTAGTGTGACGTTATAACGTATGATGTTATGTAGTATTACGATATAACGTATAACGTTATATACTGCGACGTTAAGTAATATTACGATATAACGTATAACGTTATGTAGTGTTATGTTATAAGGTATGACGTTATGTAGTATTACTATGTAACGTATAACGTTATATACTATGACGTTAAGTAGTACTACGTTATAACGTATGGCGTTATGTAGTATCACGTTATAACGTATAAGGTTATATACTATGACGTTATAACGTGTAACGTTATGTAGTATGACATTATTACGTATGTCGTTATGTGATATTACAATATAACGTATAACGTTATATACTATGACGTTATAGCGTGTAACGTTATGTAGTGTGACGTTATTACGTATGACGTTATGTAATATTACGTTATAACGTAAAACGTTATATACTATGACGTTAAGTAGTACTACGTTACAACGTATGACGTTATGTAGTATTAGGTTATAACGTATGACGTTATGTAGTATTACAATATAACGTATAACGTTATGTAGAGTTATGTTATAAGGTATGACGTTATGTAGTATTACTATATATCGTATAACGTTATATACACTGACGTTAAGTAATATTACGATATAACGTAGGACGTTATGTGGTATTACGTTATAACGTGTATCGTTATATACTATGACGTTATAACGTATAACGTTATATACTGTGACGTTGTAACATGTAACGTTATGTAGTGTGACGTTATTATGTATGACGTTATGTAGTATTACGTTATAACGTATGGCGTTATGTAGTATTACGATATAACGTATAACGCTATATACTACGACGTTAAGTAATATTACGATATAACGTATGACGTTATGTGGTATTACGTTATAACGTATGACGTTATGTGGTATTACGATATAACGTATTCCGTTATATACTATGACGTTATAGCGTGTAACGTTATTTATTGTGACGTTATTACGATTGATGTTATGTAATATTACGATATAACGTAAAACGTTATATACTATGACGTTAAGTATTATTACGATATAACGTATAACGTTATGTAGTATTACGTTATAACGTATGACGTTATGTAGTATTACGAAATAACGAATAACGTTATATACTATGACGTTAAGTAGTACTACGTTATAACGTATGACGTTATGTGGTATTACGTTATAACGTATGACGTTATGTAGTATTACGATATAACGTATAACATTATATACTATGACATTAAGTAAGATTACGATATAACGTAAGACGTTATGTAGTTTTACGATATAGCGTATAACGTTATATACTATGACGATATAACGTATAACGTTATATACTACGACGTTAAGTAATATTACGATATAACGAATAACGTTATGTAGTATTACGTTATAACGTATGACGTTATGTGGCATTACGTTATAACGTATGATGTTATGTAGTATTACGATATAACGTATAATGTTGTATACTATGACATTAAGTAAGATTACGATATAACGTAAGACGTTATGTAGTTTTACGATATAGCGTATAACGTTATATACTATGACGTTAAGTAGTACTACGTAATAACGTATGACGTTATGTAATATTACGTTATAAGGTATAACGTTATATACTATGAAGTTAAGTAATATTACGATATAACGTATTACGTTATGTAGTATTACGTTATAACGTATGATGTTATGTAGTATTACGATATAACGTACAACGTTATATACTATGACATTAAGTAAGATTACGAAATAACGTAAGACGTTATGTAGTTTTACGATATAGCGTATAACGTTATATACTATGACGATATAACGTATAGCGTTATATACTACGACATTAAGTAATATTACGATATAACGTATAACGTTATATACTATGACGATATAACGTATAACGTTACATACTATGACATTAAGTAATATTACGATATAACGCAAAACGTTATGTAGTATTACGTTATAACGTATGATGTTATGTACTATTACGATATAACGTATAACGTTATATACTATGACGTTAAGTAATATTACGATATAACGTATTACGTTATGTAGTATTACGTTATAACGCATGACGTTATGTAGTTTTACGATATAGCGTATAACGTTATATACTATGACGATATAACGTATAACGTTATATACTATGGCGTTATAGCGTGTAACGTTATTTAGTGTGACGTTATTACGTATGACGTTATGTAGTATTACGATATAACGTAAAACGTTATATACTATGACGTTAAGTAGTACTACGTTATAACGTATGACGTTATGTGGTATTACAATATAACGTATAACGTTATATACTATGACGTTATATCGTGTAACGTTATTTAGTGTGACGTTATAACGTATGATGTTATGTAGTATTACGATATAACGTATAACGTTATATACTGCGACGTTAAGTAATATTACGATATAACGTATAACGTTATGTAGTGTTATGTTATAAGGTATGACGTTATGTAGTATTACTATGTAACGTATAACGTTATATACTATGACGTTAAGTAGTACTACGTTATAACGTATGGCGTTATGTAGTATCACGTTATAACGTATAAGGTTATATACTATGACGTTATAACGTGTAACGTTATGTAGTATGACATTATAACGTATGACGTTATGTGATATTACAATATAACGTATAACGTTATATACTATGACGTTATAGCGTGTAACGTTATGTAGTGTGACGTTATTACGTATGACGTTATGTAATATTACGTTATAACGTAAAACGTTATATACTATGACGTTAAGTAGTACTACGTTACAACGTATGACGTTATGTAGTATTAGGTTATAACGTATGACGTTATGTAGTATTACAATATAACGTATAACGTTATGTAGAGTTATGTTATAAGGTATGACGTTATGTAGTATTACTATATATCGTATAACGTTATATACACTGACGTTAAGTAATATTACGATATAACGTAGGACGTTATGTGGTATTACGTTATAACGTGTATCGTTATATACTATGACGTTATAACGTATAACGTTATATACTGTGACGTTGTAACATGTAACGTTATGTAGTGTGACGTTATTATGTATGACGTTATGTAGTATTACGTTATAACGTATGGCGTTATGTAGTATTACGATATAACGTATAACGCTATATACTACGACGTTAAGTAATATTACGATATAACGTATGACGTTATGTGGTATTACGTTATAACGTATGACGTTATGTGGTATTACGATATAACGTATTCCGTTATATACTATGACGTTATAGCGTGTAACGTTATTTATTGTGACGTTATTACGATTGATGTTATGTAATATTACGATATAACGTAAAACGTTATATACTATGACGTTAAGTATTATTACGATATAACGTATAACGTTATGTAGTATTACGTTATAACGTATGACGTTATGTAGTATTACGAAATAACGAATAACGTTATATACTATGACGTTAAGTAGTACTACGTTATAACGTATGACGTTATGTGGTATTACGTTATAACGTATGACGTTATGTAGTATTACGATATAACGTATAACATTATATACTATGACATTAAGTAAGATTACGATATAACGTAAGACGTTATGTAGTTTTACGATATAGCGTATAACGTTATATACTATGACGATATAACGTATAACGTTATATACTACGACGTTAAGTAATATTACGATATAACGAATAACGTTATGTAGTATTACGTTATAATGTATGACGTTATGTGGCATTACGTTATAACGTATGATGTTATGTAGTATTACGATATAACGTATAATGTTGTATACTATGACATTAAGTAAGATTACGATATAACGTAAGACGTTATGTAGTTTTACGATATAGCGTATAACGTTATATACTATGACGTTAAGTAGTACTACGTAATAACGTATGACGTTATGTAATATTACGTTATAACGTATAACGTTATATACTATGAAGTTAAGTAATATTACGATATAACGTATTACGTTATGTAGTATTACGTTATAACGTATGATGTTATGTAGTATTACGATATAACGTACAACGTTATATACTATGACATTAAGTAAGATTACGAAATAACGTAAGACGTTATGTAGTTTTACGATATAGCGTATAACGTTATATACTATGACGATATAACGTATGGCGTTATATACTACGACATTAAGTAATATTACGATATAACGTATAACGTTATATACTATGACATTAAGTAAGATTACGTTATAACGCATGATGTTATGTAGTCTTACGATATAACGTATAACGTTATATACTATGACGATATAACGTATAACGTTACATACTATGACATTAAGTAATATTACGATATAACGCAAAACGTTATGTAGTATTACGTTATAACGTATGATGTTATGTAGTATTACGATATAACGTATAACGTTATATACTATGACGTTAAGTAGTACTACGTAATAACGTATGACGTTATGTAATATTACGTTATAACGTATAACGTTATATACTATGACGTTAAGTAATATTACGATATAACGTATTACGTTATGTAGTATTACGTTATAACGCATGACGTTATGTAGTTTTACGATATAGCGTATAACGTTATATACTATGACGATATAACGTATAACGTTATATACTACGACGTTAAGTAATATTACGATATAACGTATGACGTTATGTGGTATTACGTTATTACGTATGACGTTATGTAGTATTACGATATAACGTAAAACGTTATATACTATGACGTTAAGTAGTACTACGTTATAACGTATGGCGTTATGTAGTATCACGTTATAACGTATAAGGTTATATACTATGACGTTAAGTAATATTACGATATAACGTATTACGTAATGTAGTATTACGTTATAACGTATGACGTTATGTGGTATTACGTTATAACGTATGACGTTATGTAGTATTACGAAATAACGTATAACGTTATATACTATGACGTTAAGTAGTACTACGTTATAGCGTATGACGTTATGTGGTATTACGTTATAACGTATGACGTTATGTAGTATTACGATATAACGTATAACGTTATATACTATGACATTAAGTAAGATTACGATATAACGTAAGACGTTATGTAGTTTTACGATATAGCGTATAACGTTATATACTATGACGATATAACGTATAACGTTATATACTACGACGTTAAGTAATATTACGGTATAACGAATAACGTTATGTAGTATTACGTTATAACGTATGATGGTATGTAGTATTACGATATAACGTATAACGTTATATACTATGACGTTAAGTAGTACTCCGTAATAACGTATGACGTTATGTAATATTACGTTATAACGTATAACGTTATATACTATGACGTTAAGTAATATTACGATATAACGTATTACGTTATGTAGTATTACGTTATAACGCATGACGTTATGTAGTTTTACGATATAGCGTATAACGTTATATACTATGACGATATAACGTATAACGTTATATACTATGACGTTAAGTAGTACTACGTTATAACGTATGACGTTATGTGGTATTACAATATAACGTATAACGTTATATACTATGACGTTATAGCGTGTAACGTTATTTAGTGTGACGTTATTACGTATGACGTTATGTGGTATTACAATATAACGTATAACGTTATAAACTATGACGTTATAGCGTGTAACGTTATTTAGTGTGACGTTATTACGTATGACGTTATGTAGTATTACGATATAACGTAAAACATTATATACTATGACGTTAAGTAGTACTACGTTATAACGTATGGCGTTATGTAGTATCACGTTATAACGTATAAGGTTATATACTATGACGTTATAACGTGTAACGTTATGTAGTGTGACATTATTACGTATGACGTTATGTAGTATTACGTTACAACGTTTAACGTTATATACTATGACGATATAACGTATAACGTTATATACTATGACGTTAAGTAGTACTACGTTATAACGTATGACGTTATGTGGTATTACAATATAACGTATAACGTTATATACTATGACGTTATAGCGTGTAACGTTATTTAGTGTGACGTTATTACGTATGACGTTATGTGGTATTACAATATAACGTATAACGTTATAAACTATGACGTTATAGCGTGTAACGTTATTTAGTGTGACGTTATTACGTATGACGTTATGTAGTATTACGATATAACGTAAAACATTATATACTATGACGTTAAGTAGTACTACGTTATAACGTATGGCGTTATGTAGTATCACGTTATAACGTATAAGGTTATATACTATGACGTTATAACGTGTAACGTTATGTAGTGTGACATTATTACGTATGACGTTATGTAGTATTACGTTATAACGTATAACGTTATATACTATGACGTTAAGTAATATTACGATATAACGTATGACGTTATGTAGTATTACGATATAACGTATAACGTTATATACTATGACGTTAAGTAATATTACGATATAACGAATAACGATATGTAGTATTACGTTATAACGTATGATGTTATGTAGTATTACGATATAACGTATAACGTTATATACTATGACGTTAAGTAATATTACGATATAACGAATAACGATATGTAGTATTACGTTATAACGTATGATGTTATATAGTATTACGATATAACGTATAACGTTATATACTATGACGTTAGGTAGTACTACGTTATAACGTATGACGTTATGTTTTATTACGTTATAACGTATAACGTTATATACTGTGACATTAAGTAAGATTACGATATAACGTAAGACGTTATGTAGTTTTACGATATAGCGTATAACGTTATATACTATGACGTTAAGTAATATTACGATATAACGTATAACGATATGTAGTATTACGTTATAACGTATGATGTTATGTAGTATTACGATATAACGTATAACGTTATATACTATGACGTTAAGTAGTACTACGTTATAAGGTATGACGTTATGTAATATTACGTTATAACGTATAATGTTATATACTATGACATTAAGTAAGATTACGATATAACGTAAGACGTTATGTAGTTTTACGATATAGCGTATAACGTTATATACTATGACGATACAACGTATAGCGTTATATACTACGACATTAAGTAATATTACGATATAACGTATAACGTTATGTAGTGTTATGTTATAAGGTATGACGTTATGTAGTATTACTATGTAACGTATAACGTTATATACTATGACGTTAAGTAGTACTACGTTATAACGTATGGCGTTATGTAGTATCACGTTATAACGTATAAGGTTATATACTATGACGTTATAACGTGTAACGTTATGTAGTATGACATTATTACGTATGTCGTTATGTGATATTACAATATAACGTATAACGTTATATACTATGACGTTATAGCGTGTAACGTTATGTAGTGTGACGTTATTACGTATGACGTTATGTAATATTACGTTATAACGTAAAACGTTATATACTATGACGTTAAGTAGTACTACGTTACAACGTATGACGTTATGTAGTATTAGGTTATAACGTATGACGTTATGTAGTATTACAATATAACGTATAACGTTATGTAGAGTTATGTTATAAGGTATGACGTTATGTAGTATTACTATATATCGTATAACGTTATATACACTGACGTTAAGTAATATTACGATATAACGTAGGACGTTATGTGGTATTACGTTATAACGCGTATCGTTATATACTATGACGTTATAACGTATAACGTTATATACTGTGACGTTGCAACATGTAACGTTATGTAGTGTGACGTTATTATGTATGACGTTATGTAGTATTACGTTATAACGTATGGCGTTATGTAGTATTACGATATAACGTATAACGCTATATACTACGACGTTAAGTAATATTACGATATAACGTATGACGTTATGTGGTATTACGTTATAACGTATGACGTTATGTGGTATTACGATATAACGTATTCCGTTATATACTATGACGTTATAGCGTGTAACGTTATTTATTGTGACGTTATTACGATTGATGTTATGTAATATTACGATATAACGTAAAACGTTATATACTATGACGTTAAGTATTATTACGATATAACGTATAACGTTATGTAGTATTACGTTATAACGTATGACGTTATGTAGTATTACGAAATAACGAATAACGTTATATACTATGACGTTAAGTAGTACTACGTTATAACGTATGACGTTATGTGGTATTACGTTATAACGTATGACGTTATGTAGTATTACGATATAACGTATAACATTATATACTATGACATTAAGTAAGATTACGATATAACGTAAGACGTTATGTAGTTTTACGATATAGCGTATAACGTTATATACTATGACGATATAACGTATAACGTTATATACTACGACGTTAAGTAATATTACGATATAACGAATAACGTTATGTAGTATTACGTTATAACGTATGACGTTATGTGGCATTACGTTATAACGTATGATGTTATGTAGTATTACGATATAACGTATAATGTTGTATACTATGACATTAAGTAAGATTACGATATAACGTAAGACGTTATGTAGTTTTACGATATAGCGTATAACGTTATATACTATGACGTTAAGTAGTACTACGTAATAACGTATGACGTTATGTAATATTACGTTATAACGTATAACGTTATATACTATGAAGTTAAGTAATATTACGATATAACGTATTACGTTATGTAGTATTACGTTATAACGCATGACGTTATGTAGTTTTACGATATAGCGTATAACGTTATATACTATGACGATATAACGTATAACGTTATATACTATGGCGTTATAGCGTGTAACGTTATTTAGTGTGACGTTATTACGTATGACGTTATGTAGTATTACGATATAACGTAAAACGTTATATACTATGACGTTAAGTAGTACTACGTTATAACGTATGACGTTATGTGGTATTACTATATAACGTATAACGTTATATACTATGACGTTATATCGTGTAACGTTATTTAGTGTGACGTTATAACGTATGATGTTATGTAGTATGACGATATAACGTATAACGTTATATACCATGACGTTATGTAATATTACGATATAACGTATTACGTTATGTAGTGTTACGTTATAACGCATGACGTTATGTAGTTTTACGATATAGCGTATAACGTTATATACTATGACAATATAACGTATAACGTTATATACTGCGACGTTAAGTAATATTACGATATAACGTATAACGTTATGTAGTGTTATGTTATAAGGTATGACGTTATGTAGTATTACTATGTAACGTATAACGTTATATACTATGACGTTAAGTAGTACTACGTTATAACGTATGGCGTTATGTAGTATCACGTTATAACGTATAAGGTTATATACTATGACGTTATAACGTGTAACGTTATGTAGTATGACATTATTACGTATGTCGTTATGTGATATTACAATATAACGTATAACGTTATATACTATGACGTTATAGCGTGTAACGTTATGTAGTGTGACGTTATTACGTATGACGTTATGTAATATTACGTTATAACGTAAAACGTTATATACTATGACGTTAAGTAGTACTACGTTACAACGTATGACGTTATGTAGTATTAGGTTATAACGTATGACGTTATGTAGTATTACAATATAACGTATAACGTTATGTAGAGTTATGTTATAAGGTATGACGTTATGTAGTATTACTATATATCGTATAACGTTATATACACTGACGTTAAGTAATATTACGATATAACGTAGGACGTTATGTGGTATCACGTTATAACGTGTATCGTTATATACTATGACGTTATAACGTATAACGTTATGTACTGTGACGTTGTAACATGTAACGTTATGTAGTGTGACGTTATTATGTATGACGTTATGTAGTATTACGTTATAACGTATGACGTTATGTAGTATTACGTTATAACGTATGGCGTTATGTAGTATTACGATATAACGTATAACGCTATATACTACGACGTTAAGTAATATTACGATATAACGTATGACGTTATGTGGTATTACGTTATAACGTATGACGTTATGTGGTATTACGATATAACGTATTCCGTTATATACTATGACGTTATAGCGTGTAACGTTATTTATTGTGACGTTATTACGATTGATGTTATGTAATATTACGATATAACGTAAAACGTTATATACTATGACGTTAAGTATTATTACGATATAACGTATAACGTTATGTAGTATTACGTTATAACGTATGACGTTATGTAGTATTACGAAATAACGTATAACGTTATATACTATGACGTTAAGTAGTACTACGTTATAACGTATGACGTTATGTGGTATTACGTTATAACGTATGACGTTATGTAGTATTACGATATAACGTATAACATTATATACTATGACATTAAGTAAGATTACGATATAACGTAAGACGTTATGTAGTTTTACGATATAGCGTATAACGTTATATACTATGACGATATAACGTATAACGTTATATACTACGACGTTAAGTAATATTACGATATAACGAATAACGTTATGTAGTATTACGTTATAACGTATGACGTTATGTGGCATTACGTTATAACGTATGATGTTATGTAGTATTACGATATAACGTATAATGTTATATACTATGACATTAAGTAAGATTACGATATAACGTACGACGTTATGTAATTTTACGATATAGCGTATAACGTTATATACTATGACGTTAAGTAGTACTACGTAATAACGTATGACGTTATGTAATATTACGTTATAACGTATAACGTTATATACTATGACGTTAAGTAATATTACGATATAACGTATTACGCTATGTAGTATTACGTTATAACGCATGACGTTATGTAGTTTTACGATATAGCGTATAACGTTATATACTATGACGATATAACGTATAACGTTATATACTATGGCGTTATAGCGTGTAACGTTATTTAGTGTGACGTTATTACGTATGACGTTATGTAGTATTACGATATAACGTAAAACGTTATATACTATGACGTTAAGTAGTACTACGTTATAACGTATGACGTTATGTGGTATTACGTTATAACGTATGACGTTATGTAGTATTACGATATAACGTATAACATTATATACTATGACATTAAGTAAGATTACGATATAACGTAAGACGTTATGTAGTTTTACGATATAGCGTATAACGTTATATACTATGACGATATAACGTATAACGTTATATACTACGACGTTAAGTAATATTACGATATAACGAATAACGTTATGTAGTATTACGTTATAACGTATGACGTTATGTAGTATTACGAAATAACGTATAACGTTATATACTATGACGTTAAGTAGTACTACGTTATAACGTATGACGTTATGTGGTATTACGTTATAACGTATGACGTTATGTAGTATTACGATATAACGTATAACATTATATACTATGACATTAAGTAAGATTACGATATAACGTAAGACGTTATGTAGTTTTACGATATAGCGTATAACGTTATATACTATGACGATATAACGTATAACGTTATATACTACGACGTTAAGTAATATTACGATATAACGAATAACGTTATGTAGTATTACGTTATAACGTATGACGTTATGTGGCATTACGTTATAACGTATGATGTTATGTAGTATTACGATATAACGTATAATGTTATATACTATGACATTAAGTAAGATTACGATATAACGTAAGACGTTATGTAGTTTTACGATATAGCGTATAACGTTATATACTATGACGTTAAGTAGTACTACGTAATAACGTATGACGTTATGTAATATTACGTTATAACGTATAACGTTATATACTATGACGTTAAGTAATATTACGATATAACGTAATACGTTATGTAGTATTACGTTATAACGCATGACGTTATGTAGTTTTACGATATAGCGTATAACGTTATATACTATGACGATATAACGTATAACGTTATATACTATGGCGTTATAGCGTGTAACGTTATTTAGTGTGACGTTATTACGTATGACGTTATGTAGTATTACGATATAACGTAAAACGTTATATACTATGACGTTAAGTAGTACTACGTTATAATGTATGACGTTATGTGGTATTACAATATAACGTATAACGTTATATACTATGACGTTATATCGTGTATCGTTATTTAGTGTGACGTTATAACGTATGATGTTATGTAGTATTACGATATAACGTATAACGTTATATACTATGACGTTAAGTAGTACTACGTTATAACGTATGACGTTATGTAATATTACGTTATAACGTATAACGTTATATACCATGACGTTATGTAATATTACGATATAACGTATTACGTTATGTAGTGTTACGTTATAACGTATGACGTTATGTAGTATTACGATATAACGTATAACATTATATACTATGACATTAAGTAAGATTACGATATAACGTAAGACGTTATGTAGTTTTACGATATAGCGTATAACGTTATATACTATGATGATATAACGTATAGCGTTATATACTACGACATTAAGTAATATTACGATATAACGTATAACGTTATATACTATGACATTAAGTAAGATTACGTTATAACGCATGATGTTATGTAGTATTACGATATAACGTATAACGTTATATACTATGACGATATAACGTATAACGTTACATACTATGACATTAAGTAAGATTACGTTATAACGCATGATGTTATGTAGTTTTACGATATAGCGTATAACGTTATATACTATGACGATATAACGTATAACGTTATATATTACGACGTTAAGTAATACTACGATATAACGTATAACGTTATGTAGTGTTATGTTATAAGGTATGACGTTATGTAGTATTACTATGTAACGTATAACGTTATATACTATGACGTTAAGTAGTACTACGTTATAACGTATGGCGTTATGTAGTATCACGTTATAACGTATAACGTTATATACTGTGACGTTGTAACATGTAACGTTATGTAGTGTGACGTTATTATGTATGACGTTATGTAGTATTACGTTATAACGTATGACGTTATGTAGTATTACGTTATAACGTATGGCGTTATGTAGTATTACGATATAACGTATAACGCTATATACTACGACGTTAAGTAATATTACGGTATAACGTATGACGTTATGTGGTATTACGTTATAACGTATGACGTTATGTACTATTACGATATAATGTATAACATTATATACTATGACGTTAAGTAGTACTACGTTATAACGTATGACGTTATGTGGTATTACGATATAACGTATAACGTTATATACTATGACGTTATAGCGTGTAACGTTATGTAGTGTGACGTTATTACGTATGACGTTATGTAATATTACGTTATAACGTAAAACGTTATATACTATGACGTTAAGTAGCATTACTTTATAACGTATGACGCTATGTAGTATTACAATATAACGTATAACGTTATATACTATGACGTTATATCGTGTAACGTTATTTAGTGTGACGTTATAACGTATGATGTTATGTAGTATTACGATATAACGTATAACGTTATATACTATGACGTTAAGTAGTACTACGTTATAACGTATGACGTTATGTAATATTACGTTATAACGTATAACGTTATATACCATGACGTTATGTAATATTACGATAATACGTATTACGTTATGTAGTGTTACGTTATAACGTATGACGTTATGTAGTATTACGATATAACGTATAACATTATATACTATGACATTAAGTAAGATTACGATATAACGTAAGACGTTATGTAGTTTTACGATATAGCGTATAACGTTATATACTATGACGTTAAGTAGTACTACGTTATAACGTATGGCGTTATGTAGTATTACGTTATAACGTATAAGGTTATATACTATGACGTTATAACGTGTAACGTTATGTAGTGTGACGTTATTACGTATGACGTTATGTAGTATTACGTTATAACGTATGGCGTTATGTAGTATTACGATATAACGTACAACGCTATATACTATGACGTTAAGTAGTACTACGTTATAACGTATGACGTTATGTAATATTACGCTATAACGTATGACGTTATATACTATGACGTTAAGTATTATTACGATATAACGTATTACGTTATGTAGTATTACGTTATAACGCATGATGTTATGTAGTATTACGATATAACGTATAACGTTATATACTATGACGATATAACGTATATCGTTACATACTACGACGTTAAGTAATATTACGATATAACGTATGACGTTATGTGGTATTACGTTATAACGTATGACGTTATGTACTATTACGATATAACGTATAACGTTATATACTATGACGTTAAGTAGTACTACGTTATAACGTATGGCGTTATGTAGTATTACGTTATAACGTATAAGGTTATATACTATGACGTTATAACGTGTAACGTTATGTAGTGTGACGTTATTACGTATGACGTTATGTAGTATTACGTTATAACGTATGACGTTATGTAGTATTACGATATAACGTATAACGTTGTATACTATGACGTTAAGTAGTACCACGTTATAACGTATGACGTTATGTAGTTTTACGATATAACATATAACGTTATATACCATGACGATATAACGTATAACGTTATATACTAGGACGTTATACCGTATAACGTTACATACTATGAAGTTATAACGTATAACATTATATACTATGACGTTACGTAATATTACGATATAACGTATGGCGTTATGTAGTATTACGTTATAACGTATAAGGTTATATACTATGACGTTATAACGTGTAACGTTATGTAGTGTGACGTTATTACGTATGACGTTATGTAGTATTACGTTATAACGTATGATGTTATGTAGTATTACGATATATCGTATAACGTTACATACTATGACGTTAAGTAGTACTACGTTATATCGTATGACGTTATGTGGTATTACGTTATAACGTATGACGTTATGTAGTATTACGATATAACGTATAACGTTATATACTATGACATTAAGTAAGATTACGATATAACGTATGACGTTATGTGGTATTACGTTATAACGTATAACGTTATATACTATGACGTTAAGTATTATTACGATATAACGTATAACGTTATGTAGTATTACGTTATAGCGTATGACGTTATGTAGTGTTATGTTATAAGGTATGACGTTATGTAGTATTACTATATAACGTATAACGTTATATACCATGACGTTATAACGTGTAGCGTTATGTAATGTGACGAAATTACGCATGACGTTATGTAGTATTACGTTATAACGTATAACGTTATATATCATGACGATAAGTAATATTATGATATAACGTATGACGTTATGTGGTATTACAATATAACGTATAACGTTATATACCATGACGTTATAACGCGTATCGTTATGTAATGTGACGAAATTACGCATGACGTTATGTAGTTTTACGATATAGCGTATAACGTTATATACTATGACGTTATAGCGTGTAACGTTATTTAGTGTGACATTATTACGTATGTCGTTATGTGATATTACAATATAACGTATAACGTTATATACTATGACGTTATAGCGTGTACCGTTATGTAGTATGACTTTATTACGTATGACGTTATGTAATATTACGTTATAACGAAGAACGTTATATAATATGACGTTAAGTAGTACTACGTTATAACGTATGGCGTTATGTAGTATCACGTTATAACGTATAAGGTTATATACTATGACGTTATAACGTGTAACGTTATGTAGTATGACATTATTACGTATGTCGTTATGTGATATTACAATATAACGTATAACGTTATATACTATGACGTTATAGCGTGTACCGTTATGTAGTATGACTTTATTACGTATGACGTTATGTAATATTACGTTATAACGAAGAACGTTATATAATATGACGTTAAGTAGTACTACGTTACAACGTATGACGTTATGTAGTATTAGGTTACAGCGTATGACGTTATGTAGTTTTACGTTATAACGTAAAACGTTATATACTATGACGTTAAGTAGCATTACGTTATAACGTATGACGCTATGTAGTATTACGTTATAACGTAAGACGTTACGTAGTATTACAATATAACGTATAACGTTATGTAGAGTTATGTTATAAGGTATGACGTTATGTAGTATTACTATATATCGTATAACGTTATATACACTGACGTTAAGTAATATTACGATATAACGTAGGACGTTATGTGGTATTACGTTATAACGTATAACGTTATATAATGTGACGTTGTAACATGTAACGTTATGTAGCGTGACGTTATTATGTATGACGTTATGTAGTATTACGTTATAACGTATGACGTTATGTAGTATTACGATATAACGTATAACGTTATATACTATGACGTTAAGTAGTACTACGTTATAACGTATGACGTTATGTAGTATTACGTTAAAACGTATGGCGTTATGTAGTATTACGATATAACGTATAACGCTATATACTATGACGTTAAGTAGTACTACGTTATATCGTATGGCGTTATGTTGTATTACGTTATAACGTATAAGGTTATATACTATGACGTTATAACGTGTAACGTTATGTAGTGTGACGTTATTACGTATGACGTTATGTAGTATTACGATATAACGTATAACGCTATATACTATGACGTTATGTAGTATTACGTTATAACGCATGACGTTATGTAGTTTTACGATATAGCGTATAACGCTATATACTATGACGATAAGTAGTACTACGTTATAACGTATGACGTTATGTAATGTTACGTTATAACGTATGATGTTATGTAGTATTACGATATAACGTATAACGTTATATACTATGAAGTTAAGTAGTACTACGTTATAACGTATGACGTTATGTAATATTACGTTATAACGTATAACGTTATATACCATGACGTTATGTATTATTACGATATAACGTATTACGTTATGTAGTATTACGTTATAACGCATGACGTTATGTAGTTTTACGATATAGCGTATAACGTTATATACTATGACGATATAACGTATAACGTTATATACTACGACATTAAGTAATATTACGATATAACGTATAACGTTATATACTATGACGATATAACGTATAACGTTACATACTATGACATTAAGTAATATTACGATATAACGCAAAACGTTATGTAGTATTACGTTATAACGTATGATGTTATGTAGTATTACGATATAAGGTATAACGTTATATAATATGACGTTAAGTAATATTACGATATAACGTATAACGTTATGTAGTGTTATGTTATAAGGTATGACGTTATGTAGTATTACTATGTAACGTATAACGTTATATACTATGACGTTATAGCGTGTAACGTTATGTATTGTGACGTTATTACGTATGACGTTATGTAATATTACGTTATAACGTAAAACGTTATATACTATGACGTTAAGTAGTACTACGTTACAACGTATGACGTTATGCAGTATTAGGTTATAAGGTATGACGTTATGTAGTATTACAATATAACGTATAACGTTATGTAGAGATATGTTATAAGGTATGACGTTATGTAGTATTACTATATATCGTATAACGTTATATACACTGACGTTAAGTAATATTACGATATAACGTAGGACGTTATGTGGTATTACGTTATAACGTATAACGTTATATACTATGACGTTATAACGTATAACGTTATATACTGTGATGTTGTAACATGTAACGTTATGTAGTGTGACGTTATTATGTATGACGTTATGTAGTATTACGTTATAACGTATGACGTTATGTAGTATTACGTTATAACGTATGGCGTTATGTAGTATTACGATATAACGTATACCGCTATATACTACGATGTTAAGCAATATTACGATATAACGTATGACGTTATGTGGTATTACGTTATAACGTATGACGTTATGTACTATTATGATATAACGTATAACGTTATATACTATGACGTTAAGTAGTACTACGTTATAACGTATGACGTTATGTGGTATTACGATATAACGTATTCCGTTATATACTATGACGTTATAGCGTGTAACGTTATTTAGTGTGACGTTATTACGATTGATGTTATGTAGTATTACGATATAACGTAAAACGTTATATACTATGACGTTAATTATTATTACGATATAACGTATAACGTTATGTATTATTACGTTATAACGTATGATGTTATGTAGTATTACGATATAACGTATAACGTTATATACTATGACGTTAAGTAGTACTACGTTATAACGTATGACGTTATGTAATATTACGTTATAACGTATAACGTTATATACCATGACGTTATGTAATATTCCGATATAACGTATTACGTTATGTAGTATGACGTTATATCGCATGACGTTATGTAGTTTTACGATATAGCGTATAACGTTATATACTATGACGATATAACGTATAACGTTATATACTACGACGTTAAGTAATATTACGATATAACGTATGACGTTATGTGGTATTACGTTATAACGTATGACGTTATGTAGTATTACGATATAACGTATAACGTTATATACTATGACGTTAGGTAATATTACGATATAACGAATAACGTTATGTAGTATTACGTTATAACGTATGATGTTATGTAGTATTACGATATAACGTATAACGTTATATACTATGACGTTAAGTAGTACTACGTTATAACGTATGACGTCATGTAATATTACGTTATAACGTATAATGTTATATACTATGACATTAAGTAAGATTACGATATAACGTAAGACGTTATGTAGTTTTACGATATAGCGTATAACGTTATATACTATGACGATATAACGTATAGCGTTATATACTACGACATTAAGTAATATTACGATATAACGTATAACGTTATATACTATGACATTAAGTAAGATTACGTTATAACGTATGATGTTATGTAGTATTACAATATAACGTATAACGTTATATACTATGACGTTAAGTAGTACTACGTTATAACGTATGACGTCATGTAATATTACGTTATAACGTATAATGTTATATACTATGACATTAAGTAAGACTACGATATAACGTAAGACGTTATGTAGTTTTACGATATAGCGTATAACGTTATATACTATGACGATATAACGTATAGCGTTATATACTACGACATTAAGTAATATTACGATATAACGTATAACGTTATATACTATGACATTAAGTAAGATTACGTTATAACGTATGATGTTATGTAGTATTACGATATAACGTATAACGTTATATACTATGACGTTAAGTAGTACTACGTTATAACGTATGACGTTATGTAATGTTACGTTATAACGTATGATGTTATGTAGTATTACGATATAACGTATAACGTTATATACTATGACGTTAAGTAGTACTACGTTATAACGTATGACGTCATGTAATATTACGTTATAACGTATAATGTTATATACTATGACATTAAGTAGGATTACGATATAACGTAAGACGTTATGTAGTTTTACGATATAGCGTATAACGTTATATACTATGACGATATAACGTATAGCGTTATATACTACGACATTAAGTAATATTACGATATAACGTATAACGTTATATACTATGACATTAAGTAAGATTACGTTATAACGCATGATGTTATGTAGTATTACGATATAACGTATAACGTTATATACTATGACGATATAACGTATAACGTTACATACAATGACATTAAGTAATATTACGATATAACGCAAAACGTTATGTAGTATTACGTTATAACGTATGATGTTATGTAGTATTACGATATAACGTATAACGTTATATACTATGACGTTAAGTAGTACTACGTTATAACGTATGACGTTATGTAATATTACGTTATAATGTATAACGTTATATACCATGACGTTATGTAATATTACGATATAACGTATTACGTTATGTAGTATTACGTTATAACGCATGACGTTATGTAGTTTTACGATATAGCGTATAACGTTAAATACTATGACGATATAACGTATAACGTTATATACTACGACGTTAAGTAATATTACGATATAACGTATAACGTTATGTAGTGTTATGTTATAAGGTATGACGTTATGTAGTATTACTATGTAACGTATAACGTTATATACTATGACGTTAAGTAGTACTACGTTATAACGTATGGCGTTATGTAGTATCACGTTATAACGTATAAGGTTATATACTATGACGTTATAACGTGTAACGTTATGTAGTATGACATTATTACGTATGTCGTTATGTGATATTACAATATAACGTATAACGTTATATACTATGACGTTATAGCGTGTAACGTTATGTAGTGTGACGTTATTACGTATGACGTTATGTAATATTACGTTGTAACGTAAAACGTTATATACTATGACGTTAAGTAGTACTACGTTACAACGTATGACGTTATGTAGTATTAGGTTATAACGTATGACGTTATGTAGTATTACAATATAACGTATAACGTTATGTAGAGTTATGTTATAAGGTATGACGTTATGTAGTATTACTATATATCGTATAACGTTATATACACTGACGTTAAGTAATATTACGATATAACGTAGGACGTTATGTGGTATTACGTTATAACGTATAACGTTATATACTATGACGTTATAACGTATAACGTTATATACTGTGACGTTGTAACATGTAACGTTATGTAGTCTGACGTTATTATGTATGACGTTATGTAGTATTACGTTATAACGTATGACGTTATGTAGTATTACGTTACAACGTATGGCGTTATGTAGTATTACGATATAACGTATAACGCTATATACTACGACGTTAAGTAATATTACGATATAACGTATGACGTTATGTGGTATTACGTTATAACGTATGACGTTATGTGGTATTACGATATAACGTATTCCGTTATATACT
Source organism: Bombus terrestris (assembly GCF_910591885.1). Classification (NCBI taxonomy): domain Eukaryota; kingdom Metazoa; phylum Arthropoda; class Insecta; order Hymenoptera; family Apidae; genus Bombus; species Bombus terrestris. The sequence continues at coordinate 11,650,299 of NC_063269.1, read as the reverse complement.
ATGACGTTATAGCGTGTAACGTTATTTAGTGTGACGTTGTTACGATTGATGTTATGTAGTATTACGATATAACGTAAAACGTTATATACTATGACGTTAAGTAGTACTACGTTATAACGTATGGCGTTATGTAGTATTACGTTATAACGTATAAGGTTATATACTATGACGTTATAACGTGTAACGTTATGTAGTGTGACGTTATTACGTATGCCGTTATGTAGTATTACGTTTTAACGTATGACGTTATGTAGTATTACGATATAACGTATAACGTTATATACTATGACGTTAAGTAATATTACGATATAACGTATGACGTTATGTAGTATTACGCTACAACGTATAACGTTATATAATATGACGTTACAACGTATAACGTTATATACTATGACGTTAAGTAATATTACGATATAACGTATGACGTTATGTAGTATTACGTTATAACTTATGATGTTATGTAGTATTACGATATATCGTATAACGTTATATACTAAGACGTTAAGTAGTACTACGTTATAACGTATGTCGTTATGTGGTAATAAGTTATAACGTACAACGTTATATACTACTACGTTATAACGTGTAACGTTATACAGTGTGACGTTATTACGAATGACGTTATGTAATATTACGTTATATCGTATAACGTTATATACTATGACGTTAAGTAGTACTACGTTATAACGTATGACGTTATGTAGTATTACGTTATAACGTATAACGTTATATACTATGACGTTATGACGTGTAACGTTATATAATATGACGTTAAGTAATATTACGATATAACGTATGACGTTATATAGTATTACGTTACAACGCATAACGTTATATAATATGACGCTATAACGTATAACGTTATATACTATGACATTAAGTAAGATTACGTTATAACGCATGATGTTATGTAGTATTACGATATAACGTATAACGTTATATACTATGACGATATAACGTATAACGTTACATACTATGACATTAAGTAATATTACGATATAACGCAAAACTTTATGTAGTATTACGTTATAACGTATGATGTTATGTAGTATTACGATATAACGTATAACGTTATATACTATGACCTCAAGTAGTACTACGTTATAACGTATGACGTTATGTAGTATTACAATATAACGTATAACGTTATGTAGAGTTATGTTATAAGGTATGACGTTATGTAGTATTACTATATATCGTATAACGTTATATACACTGACGTTAAGTAATATTACGATATAACGTAGGACGTTATGTGGTATTACGTTATAACGTATAACGTTATATACTATGACGTTATAACGTATAACGTTATATACTATGACGTTATAACGTATAACGTTATATACTATGACGTTATGACGTGTAACGTTATATACTATGACGTTAAGTAATATTACGATATAACGTATGACGTTATATAGTATTACGTTACAACGCATAACGTTATATAATATGACGCTATAACGTATAACGTTATATACTATGACATTAAGTAAGATTACGTTATAACGCATGATGTTATGTAGTATTACGATATAACGTATAACGTTATATACTATGACGATATAACGTATAACGTTACATACTATGACATTAAGTAATATTACGATATAACGCAAAACTTTATGTAGTATTACGTTATAACGTATGATGTTATGTAGTATTACGATATAACGTATAACGTTATATACTATGACCTTAAGTAGTACTACGTTATAACGTATGACGTTATGTAATATTACGTTATAACGTATAACGTTATATACCATGACGTTATGTAATATTACGATATAACGTATTACGTTATGTAGTATTACGTTATAACGCATGACGTTATGTACTTTTACGATATAGCGTATAACGTTATATACTATGACGATATAACGTATAACGTTATATACTACGACGTTAAGTAATATTACGATATAACGTATAACGTTATGTAGTGTTATGTTATAAGGTATGACGTTATGTAGTATTACTATGTAACGTATAACGTTATATACTATGACGTTAAGTAGTACTACGTTATAACGTATGGCGTTATGTAGTATCACGTTATAACGTATAAGGTTATATACTATGACGTTATAACGTGTAACGTTATGTAGTATGACATTATTACGTATGTCGTTATGTGATATTACAATATAACGTATAACGTTATATACTATGACGTTATAGCGTGTAACGTTATTTAGTGTGACGTTATTACGATTGATGTTATGTAGTATTACGATATAACGTAAAACGTTATATACTATGACGTTAAGTATTATTACGATATAACGTATAACGTTATGTAGTATTACGTTATAACGTATGACGTTGTGTAGTATTACGAAATAACGTATAACGTTATATACTATGACGTTAAGTAGTACTAGGTTATAACGTATGACGTTATGTGGTATTACGTTATAACGTATGACGTTATGTAGTATTACGATATATCGTATAACATTATATACTATGACATTAAGTAAGATTACGATATAACGTAAGACGTTATGTAGTTTTACGATATAGCGTATAACGTTATATACTATGACGATATAACGTATAACGTTATATACTACGACGTTAAGTAATATTACGATATAACGAATAACGTTATGTAGTGTTACGTTATAACGTATGACGTTATGTAGTATTACGTTACAACGTTTAAGGTTATATACTATGACGTTATAATGTGCAACATTATGTAGTGTGACGTTCTTATGTATGACGTTATGTAGTATTACGTTACAACGTTTAACGTTATATACTATGACGTTATAATGTGCAACGTTATGTAGTGTGACGTTCTTACGTATGACGTTATGTAGTATTACGTTATAACGTATAACGTTATATACTATGACGTTAAGTAATGTTACGATATAACGTATGACGTTAGGTAGTATTAGGTTATAACATATGACGTTATGTAGTTTTACGATATAGCGTATAACGTTATATAGTACGACGTTAAGTAATATTACGATATAACGTATGACGTTATGTAGTATTAGGTTATAACGTATGACGATATGTAGTATTACGATATAACGTATAACGTTATATACTATGACGTTAAGCAGTACTACGTTATAACGTATGACGTTATGTAATATTACGTTATAACGTATAACGTTATATACCATGACATTAAGTAATATTACGATATAACGTATTACGTTATGTAGTATTACGTTATAACGAATGACGTTATGTAGTTTTACGATATAGCGTATAACGTTATATACTATGACGATATAACGTATAACGTTATATACTACGACGTTAAGTAATATTACGATATAACGTATGACGTTATGTGGTATTTCGTTATAACGTATGACGTTATGTACTATTACGATATAACGTATAACGCTCTATACTATGACGTTAAGTAGTACTACGTTATAACGTATGGCGTTATGTAGTATTACGTTATAACGTATAAGGTTATATACTATGACGTTATAACGTGTAACGTTATGTAGTGTGACGTTATTACGTATGACGTTATGTAGTATTACGTTTTAACGTATGACGTTATGTAGTATTACAATATAACGTATAACGTTATATACTATGACGTTAAGTAATATTACGATATAACGTATGACGTTATGTAGTATTACGCTACAACGTATAACGTTATATAATATGACGTTATAACGTATAACGTTATATACTATGACGTTAAGTAATATTACGATATAACGTATGACGTTATGTAGTATTACGTTATAACTTATGATGTTATGTAGTATTACGATATAACGTATAACGTTATATACTAAGACGTTAAGTAGTACTACGTTATAACGTATCTCGTTATGTGGTATTAAGTTATAACGTACAACGTTATATACTACTACGTTATAACGTGTAACGTTATACAGTGTGACGTTATTACGAATGACGTTATGTAATATTACGTTATATCGTATAACGTTATATACTATGACGTTACGTAGTACTACGTTATAACGTATGACGTTATGTAGTATTACGTTATAACGTATAACGTTATATACTATGACGTTATAACGTATAATGTTATACTATGACGTTAGGTAATATTACGATATAGCGTACGACGTTATGTAGTATTACGTTAAAACTTATGACGTTATGTGGTATTACGATATAACGTATAACGTTATATACTATGACGTTAAGTAGTACTACGTTATAACGTATGACGTTATGTAGTATTACGTTATAACGTATAACGTTATATACTTTGACGTTATAACGTATAACGTTATATACTATGACGTTATAACGTATAACGTTATATACTATGACGTTATGACGTGTAACGTTATATACTATGACGTTAAGTAATATTACGATATAACGTATGACGTTATATAGTATTACGTTACAACGCATAACGTTATATAATATGACGCTATAACGTATAACGTTATATACTATGACGTTAAGTAATATTACGATATAACGTGTGACGTTATGTAGTATTACGTTATAGCGTATGAAGTTATGTGGCATTACGTTATAACGTATAACGCTATATACTATGACGTTAAGTAGTACTACGTTATAACATATGACGTTATGTGGTATTACGTTATAACGTATAACGTTATATACTATGACGTTAAGTAGTACTACGATATAACGTGTAACGTTATATACTATGACGTTATAACGTGTAACGTTATATACTACGACGTTAAGTAATATTTCCATATAACGTATGACGATATGTAGTATTACGATATAACGTATAACGTTATATACTATGACGTTAAGTAGTACTACGTTATAACGTATGTCGTTATATAGTATTACGTTACAACGCATAACGTTATATAATATGACGCTATAACGTATAACGTTATATACTATGACGTTAAGTAATATTACGATATAACGTGTGACGTTATGTAGTATTACGTTATAGCGTATGATGTTATGTAGTATTACGATATAACGTATAACGTTATATACTAAGACGTTAAGTAGTACTACGTTATAACGTATGTCGTTATGTGGTATTAAGTTATAACGTACAACGTTATATACTACTACGTTATAACGTGTAACGTTATACAGTGTGACGTTATTACGAATGACGTTATGTAATATTACGTTATATCGAATAACGTTATATACTATGACGTTAAGTAGTACTACGTTATAACGTATGACGTTATGTAGTATTACGTTATAACGTATAACGTTATATACTATGACGTTATAACGTATAATGTTATACTATGACGTTAGGTAATATTACGATATACCGTATGACGTTATGTAGTATTACGTTAAAACTTATGACGTTATGTAGTATTACGATATAACGTATAACGTTATATACTATGACGTTAAGTAGTACTACGTTATAACGTATGACGTTATGTAGTATTACGTTATAACGTATAACGTTAAGTAGTATTACGTTATAACGTATGATGTTATGTAGTATTACGTTATAACGTATAACGTTATACACTATGACGTTAAGTAATATTACGATATAACGTATTACGTTATGTAGTATTACGTTATAACGCATGATGTTATGTAGAATTACGATATAACGTATAACGTTATATACTATGACGATTTAACGTATAACGTTACATACTACGACGTTAAGTAATATTACGATATAACGTGTGACGTTATGTAGTATTACGTTATAACGTATGACGTTATGTACTATTACGATATAACGTATAACGTTATATACTATGACGTTAAGTAGTACTACGTTATAACGTATGACGTTATGTAATATTACGTTATAACGTATAAGGTTATATACTATGACGTTATAACGTGTAACGTTATGTAGTGTGACGTTATTACGTATGACGTTATGTAGTATTACGTTATAACGTATGATGTTATGTAGTATTACGTTATAACGTATAACGTTATACACTATGACGTTAAGTAATATTACGATATAACGTATTACGTTATGTAGTATTACGTTATAACGCATGATGTTATGTAGTATTACGATATAACGTATAACGTTATATACTATCACGATTTAACGTATAACGTTACATACTATGACGTTAAGTAATATTACGATATAACGTGTGACGTTATGTAGTATTACGTTATAGCGTATGAAGTTATGTGGCATTACGTTATAACGTATAACGTTATATACTATGACGTTAAGTAGTACTACGTTATAACATATGACGTTATGTGGTGTTACGTTATAACGTATAACGTTATATACTATGACGTTAAGTAGTACTACGATATAACGTGTAACGTTATATACTATGACGTTATAACGTGTAACGTTATATACTACGACGTTAAGTAATATTTCCATATAACGTATGACGCTTTGTAGTATTACGTTATAACGTATAAAGTTATATACTATGGCGTTAAGTAGTACTACGTTATAACGTATGACGTTACGTAGTATTACGATATAACGTATAACGTTATATACTAAGACGTTAAGTAGTACTACGTTATAACGTATGACGTTATGTAGTATTACGTTATAACGTATAACGTTACATACTATGACGTTATAACGTATAACGTTCTATACTATGACGTTAAGTAATATTACGATATAACGTATGACGTCATGTAGTATTACGTTACAACGTATAACGTTATATAATATGACGTTATAACGTATAACGTTATATACTATGACGTTAAGTAATATTACGATATAACGTATGACGTTATGTTGTATTACTCTATAACTTATGATGTTATGTAGTATTACGATATAACGTATAACGTTATATACTACGACGTTAAGTAATATTTCGATATAACGTATGACGTTATGTACTATTACGTTAGAACGTATAACGTTATATACTATGACGTTATAACGTATAACGTTGTACTATGACGTTAGGTAATATTACGATATACCGTATGACGTTATGTAGTATTACGTTAAAACTTATGACGTTATGTAGTATTACTATATAACGTATAACGTTATATACTATGACGTTAAGTAGTACTACGTTATAACGTATGACGTTATGTAGTATTACGTTATAACGTATAACGTTACATACTATGACGTTATAACGTGTAACGTTATACAGTGTGACGTTATTACGAATGACGTTATGTAGTATTACGATATAACGTGTGACGTTATGTAGTATTACGTTATAACTTATAACGTTATGTAGCTTTATGTTAAAACGTATAACGTTATATTCTATGACGTTAATTAATATTACGATATAACGTATGACGTTATGTAGTATAACGTTATAACGTATGACGTTATGTAGTATTACGTTTTAACGTATGACGTTGTGGAGTTTTACGATATAACGTATAACGTTATATACTATGACGATATAACGTATAACGTTATATACCAGGACGTCATACCGTATAAAGTTATATACTATGAAGTTATAACGTATAACATTATATACTATGACGTTATAACGTGTGACGCTATGTAGTGTGATGTTATTACGTATGACGTCATGTAGTATTACGTTATAACGTATAACGTTATATAATATGACGTTATAACGTATAACGTTATATACTATGACGTTAAGTATTATTACGATATAACGTATAACGTTATGTAGTATTACGCTATAACGTATGACGTTATGTGGTATTACGTTATAACGTTTAACGTTATGTACTATGACGTTATAACGTGTAGCGTTATTTAGTGTGACGTTATTACGTATGACGATATGTAGTACTACGTTATAACGTATGACGTTATGTAGTATTACGATGTAACGTATAACGTTATATACTATGACGTTAAGTAGTACTACGTTATAACGTATGGCGTTATGTAGTATTACGTTATAACGTATGGCGATATGTAGTATTACGATATAACGTGTAACGTTATATACTATGACGATATAACGTGTAACGTTATATACTACTACGTTAAGTAATATTTCGATATAACGTATGACGTTATGTACTATTACGTTAGAACGTATAACGTTATATACTATGACGTTATAACGTATAACGTTGTACTATGACGTTAGGTAATATTACGATATACCGTATGACGTCATGTAGTATTACGTTACAACGTATAACGTTATATAATATGACGCTATAACGTATAACGTTATATACTATGACGTTAAGTAATATTACGATATAACGAATAACGATATGTAGTATTACGTTATAACGTATGATGTTATGTAGTATTACGATATAACGTATAACGTTATATACTATGACGTTAAGTAATATTAAGATATAACGTATTACGTTATGTAGTATTACGTTATAACGAATGACGTTATGTAGTTTTACGATATAGCGTATAACGTTATATACTATGACGATATAACGTATAACGTTATATACTACGACGTTAAGTAATATTACGATATAACGTATGACGTTATGTGGTATTTCGTTATAACGTATGACGTTATGTACTATTACGATATAACGTATAACGCTCTATACTATGACGTTAAGTAGTACTACGTTATAACGTATGGCATTATGTAGCATTACGTTATAACGTATAAGGTTATATACTATGACGTTATAACGTGTAACGTTATGTAGTGTGACGTTATTACGTATGACGTTATGTAGTATTACGTTATAACGTATGACGTTATGTAGTTTTACGATATAGCGTATAACGCTATATACTATGACGATAAGTAGTACTACGTTATAACGTATGACGTTATGTAATGTTACGTTATAACGTATGATGTTATGTAGTATTACGATATAACGTATAACGTTATATACTATGAAGTTAAGTAGTACTACGTTATAACGTATGACGTTATGTAATATTACGTTATAACGTATAACGTTATATACCATGACGTTATGTATTATTACGATATAACGTATTACGTTATGTAGTATTACGTTATAACGCATGACGTTATGTAGTTTTACGATATAGCGTATAACGTTATATACTATGACGATATAACGTATAACGTTATATACTACGACATTAAGTAATATTACGATATAACGTATAACGTTATATACTATGACGATATAACGTATAACGTTACATACTATGACATTAAGTAATATTACGATATAACGCAAAACGTTATGTAGTATTACGTTATAACGTATGATGTTATGTAGTATTACGATATAAGGTATAACGTTATATAATATGACGTTAAGTAATATTACGATATAACGTATAACGTTATGTAGTGTTATGTTATAAGGTATGACGTTATGTAGTATTACTATGTAACGTATAACGTTATATACTATGACGTTATAGCGTGTAACGTTATGTATTGTGACGTTATTACGTATGACGTTATGTAATATTACGTTATAACGTAAAACGTTATATACTATGACGTTAAGTAGTACTACGTTACAACGTATGACGTTATGCAGTATTAGGTTATAAGGTATGACGTTATGTAGTATTACAATATAACGTATAACGTTATGTAGAGATATGTTATAAGGTATGACGTTATGTAGTATTACTATATATCGTATAACGTTATATACACTGACGTTAAGTAATATTACGATATAACGTAGGACGTTATGTGGTATTACGTTATAACGTATAACGTTATATACTATGACGTTATAACGTATAACGTTATATACTGTGATGTTGTAACATGTAACGTTATGTAGTGTGACGTTATTATGTATGACGTTATGTAGTATTACGTTATAACGTATGACGTTATGTAGTATTACGTTATAACGTATGGCGTTATGTAGTATTACGATATAACGTATACCGCTATATACTACGATGTTAAGCAATATTACGATATAACGTATGACGTTATGTGGTATTACGTTATAACGTATGACGTTATGTACTATTATGATATAACGTATAACGTTATATACTATGACGTTAAGTAGTACTACGTTATAACGTATGACGTTATGTGGTATTACGATATAACGTATTCCGTTATATACTATGACGTTATAGCGTGTAACGTTATTTAGTGTGACGTTATTACGATTGATGTTATGTAGTATTACGATATAACGTAAAACGTTATATACTATGACGTTAATTATTATTACGATATAACGTATAACGTTATGTATTATTACGTTATAACGTATGATGTTATGTAGTATTACGATATAACGTATAACGTTATATACTATGACGTTAAGTAGTACTACGTTATAACGTATGACGTTATGTAATATTACGTTATAACGTATAACGTTATATACCATGACGTTATGTAATATTCCGATATAACGTATTACGTTATGTAGTATGACGTTATATCGCATGACGTTATGTAGTTTTACGATATAGCGTATAACGTTATATACTATGACGATATAACGTATAACGTTATATACTACGACGTTAAGTAATATTACGATATAACGTATGACGTTATGTGGTATTACGTTATAACGTATGACGTTATGTAGTATTACGATATAACGTATAACGTTATATACTATGACGTTAGGTAATATTACGATATAACGAATAACGTTATGTAGTATTACGTTATAACGTATGATGTTATGTAGTATTACGATATAACGTATAACGTTATATACTATGACGTTAAGTAGTACTACGTTATAACGTATGACGTCATGTAATATTACGTTATAACGTATAATGTTATATACTATGACATTAAGTAAGATTACGATATAACGTAAGACGTTATGTAGTTTTACGATATAGCGTATAACGTTATATACTATGACGATATAACGTATAGCGTTATATACTACGACATTAAGTAATATTACGATATAACGTATAACGTTATATACTATGACATTAAGTAAGATTACGTTATAACGTATGATGTTATGTAGTATTACAATATAACGTATAACGTTATATACTATGACGTTAAGTAGTACTACGTTATAACGTATGACGTCATGTAATATTACGTTATAACGTATAATGTTATATACTATGACATTAAGTAAGACTACGATATAACGTAAGACGTTATGTAGTTTTACGATATAGCGTATAACGTTATATACTATGACGATATAACGTATAGCGTTATATACTACGACATTAAGTAATATTACGATATAACGTATAACGTTATATACTATGACATTAAGTAAGATTACGTTATAACGTATGATGTTATGTAGTATTACGATATAACGTATAACGTTATATACTATGACGTTAAGTAGTACTACGTTATAACGTATGACGTTATGTAATGTTACGTTATAACGTATGATGTTATGTAGTATTACGATATAACGTATAACGTTATATACTATGACGTTAAGTAGTACTACGTTATAACGTATGACGTCATGTAATATTACGTTATAACGTATAATGTTATATACTATGACATTAAGTAAGATTACGATATAACGTAAGACGTTATGTAGTTTTACGATATAGCGTATAACGTTATATACTATGACGATATAACGTATAGCGTTATATACTACGACATTAAGTAATATTACGATATAACGTATAACGTTATATACTATGACATTAAGTAAGATTACGTTATAACGCATGATGTTATGTAGTATTACGATATAACGTATAACGTTATATACTATGACGATATAACGTATAACGTTACATACAATGACATTAAGTAATATTACGATATAACGCAAAACGTTATGTAGTATTACGTTATAACGTATGATGTTATGTAGTATTACGATATAACGTATAACGTTATATACTATGACGTTAAGTAGTACTACGTTATAACGTATGACGTTATGTAATATTACGTTATAATGTATAACGTTATATACCATGACGTTATGTAATATTACGATATAACGTATTACGTTATGTAGTATTACGTTATAACGCATGACGTTATGTAGTTTTACGATATAGCGTATAACGTTAAATACTATGACGATATAACGTATAACGTTATATACTACGACGTTAAGTAATATTACGATATAACGTATAACGTTATGTAGTGTTATGTTATAAGGTATGACGTTATGTAGTATTACTATGTAACGTATAACGTTATATACTATGACGTTAAGTAGTACTACGTTATAACGTATGGCGTTATGTAGTATCACGTTATAACGTATAAGGTTATATACTATGACGTTATAACGTGTAACGTTATGTAGTATGACATTATTACGTATGTCGTTATGTGATATTACAATATAACGTATAACGTTATATACTATGACGTTATAGCGTGTAACGTTATGTAGTGTGACGTTATTACGTATGACGTTATGTAATATTACGTTGTAACGTAAAACGTTATATACTATGACGTTAAGTAGTACTACGTTACAACGTATGACGTTATGTAGTATTAGGTTATAACGTATGACGTTATGTAGTATTACAATATAACGTATAACGTTATGTAGAGTTATGTTATAAGGTATGACGTTATGTAGTATTACTATATATCGTATAACGTTATATACACTGACGTTAAGTAATATTACGATATAACGTAGGACGTTATGTGGTATTACGTTATAACGTATAACGTTATATACTATGACGTTATAACGTATAACGTTATATACTGTGACGTTGTAACATGTAACGTTATGTAGTCTGACGTTATTATGTATGACGTTATGTAGTATTACGTTATAACGTATGACGTTATGTAGTATTACGTTACAACGTATGGCGTTATGTAGTATTACGATATAACGTATAACGCTATATACTACGACGTTAAGTAATATTACGATATAACGTATGACGTTATGTGGTATTACGTTATAACGTATGACGTTATGTGGTATTACGATATAACGTATTCCGTTATATACTATGACGTTATAGCGTGTAACGTTATTTAGTGTGACGTTGTTACGATTGATGTTATGTAGTATTACGATATAACGTAAAACGTTATATACTATGACGTTAAGTAGTACTACGTTATAACGTATGGCGTTATGTAGTATTACGTTATAACGTATAAGGTTATATACTATGACGTTATAACGTGTAACGTTATGTAGTGTGACGTTATTACGTATGACGTTATGTAGTATTACGTTTTAACGTATGACGTTATGTAGTATTACGATATAACGTATAACGTTATATACTATGACGTTAAGTAATATTACGATATAACGTATGACGTTATGTAGTATTACGCTACAACGTATAACGTTATATAATATGACGTTACAACGTATAACGTTATATACTATGACGTTAAGTAATATTACGATATAACGTATGACGTTATGTAGTATTACGTTATAACTTATGATGTTATGTAGTATTACGATATATCGTATAACGTTATATACTAAGACGTTAAGTAGTACTACGTTATAACGTATGTCGTTATGTGGTAATAAGTTATAACGTACAACGTTATATACTACTACGTTATAACGTGTAACGTTATACAGTGTGACGTTATTACGAATGACGTTATGTAATATTACGTTATATCGTATAACGTTATATACTATGACGTTAAGTAGTACTACGTTATAACGTATGACGTTATGTAGTATTACGTTATAACGTATAACGTTATATACTATGACGTTATGACGTGTAACGTTATATAATATGACGTTAAGTAATATTACGATATAACGTATGACGTTATATAGTATTACGTTACAACGCATAACGTTATATAATATGACGCTATAACGTATAACGTTATATACTATGACATTAAGTAAGATTACGTTATAACGCATGATGTTATGTAGTATTACGATATAACGTATAACGTTATATACTATGACGATATAACGTATAACGTTACATACTATGACATTAAGTAATATTACGATATAACGCAAAACTTTATGTAGTATTACGTTATAACGTATGATGTTATGTAGTATTACGATATAACGTATAACGTTATATACTATGACCTCAAGTAGTACTACGTTATAACGTATGACGTTATGTAGTATTACAATATAACGTATAACGTTATGTAGAGTTATGTTATAAGGTATGACGTTATGTAGTATTACTATATATCGTATAACGTTATATACACTGACGTTAAGTAATATTACGATATAACGTAGGACGTTATGTGGTATTACGTTATAACGTATAACGTTATATACTATGACGTTATAACGTATAACGTTATATACTATGACGTTATAACGTATAACGTTATATACTATGACGTTATGACGTGTAACGTTATATACTATGACGTTAAGTAATATTACGATATAACGTATGACGTTATATAGTATTACGTTACAACGCATAACGTTATATAATATGACGCTATAACGTATAACGTTATATACTATGACATTAAGTAAGATTACGTTATAACGCATGATGTTATGTAGTATTACGATATAACGTATAACGTTATATACTATGACGATATAACGTATAACGTTACATACTATGACATTAAGTAATATTACGATATAACGCAAAACTTTATGTAGTATTACGTTATAACGTATGATGTTATGTAGTATTACGATATAACGTATAACGTTATATACTATGACCTTAAGTAGTACTACGTTATAACGTATGACGTTATGTAATATTACGTTATAACGTATAACGTTATATACCATGACGTTATGTAATATTACGATATAACGTATTACGTTATGTAGTATTACGTTTTAACGCATGACGTTATGTACTTTTACGATATAGCGTATAACGTTATATACTATGACGATATAACGTATAACGTTATATACTACGACGTTAAGTAATATTACGATATAACGTATAACGTTATGTAGTGTTATGTTATAAGGTATGACGTTATGTAGTATTACTATGTAACGTATAACGTTATATACTATGACGTTAAGTAGTACTACGTTATAACGTATGGCGTTATGTAGTATCACGTTATAACGTATAAGGTTATATACTATGACGTTATAACGTGTAACGTTATGTAGTATGACATTATTACGTATGTCGTTATGTGATATTACAATATAACGTATAACGTTATATACTATGACGTTATAGCGTGTAACGTTATTTAGTGTGACGTTATTACGATTGATGTTATGTAGTATTACGATATAACGTAAAACGTTATATACTATGACGTTAAGTATTATTACGATATAACGTATAACGTTATGTAGTATTACGTTATAACGTATGACGTTGTGTAGTATTACGAAATAACGTATAACGTTATATACTATGACGTTAAGTAGTACTAGGTTATAACGTATGACGTTATGTGGTATTACGTTATAACGTATGACGTTATGTAGTATTACGATATAACGTATAACATTATATACTATGACATTAAGTAAGATTACGATATAACGTAAGACGTTATGTAGTTTTACGATATAGCGTATAACGTTATATACTATGACGATATAACGTATAACGTTATATACTACGACGTTAAGTAATATTACGATATAACGAATAACGTTATGTAGTATTACGTTATAACGTATGACGTTATGTAGTATTACGTTACAACGTTTAAGGTTATATACTATGACGTTATAATGTGCAACATTATGTAGTGTGACGTTCTTATGTATGACGTTATGTAGTATTACGTTACAACGTTTAACGTTATATACTATGACGTTATAATGTGCAACGTTATGTAGTGTGACGTTCTTACGTATGACGTTATGTAGTATTACGTTATAACGTATAACGTTATATACTATGACGTTAAGTAATGTTACGATATAACGTATGACGTTAGGTAGTATTAGGTTATAACATATGACGTTATGTAGTTTTACGATATAGCGTATAACGTTATATAGTACGACGTTAAGTAATATTACGATATAACGTATGACGTTATGTAGTATTAGGTTATAACGTATGACGATATGTAGTATTACGATATAACGTATAACGTTATATACTATGACGTTAAGCAGTACTACGTTATAACGTATGACGTTATGTAATATTACGTTATAACGTATAACGTTATATACCATGACATTAAGTAATATTACGATATAACGTATTACGTTATGTAGTATTACGTTATAACGAATGACGTTATGTAGTTTTACGATATAGCGTATAACGTTATATACTATGACGATATAACGTATAACGTTATATACTACGACGTTAAGTAATATTACGATATAACGTATGACGTTATGTGGTATTTCGTTATAACGTATGACGTTATGTACTATTACGATATAACGTATAACGCTCTATACTATGACGTTAAGTAGTACTACGTTATAACGTATGGCGTTATGTAGTATTACGTTATAACGTATAAGGTTATATACTATGACGTTATAACGTGTAACGTTATGTAGTGTGACGTTATTACGTATGACGTTATGTAGTATTACGTTTTAACGTATGACGTTATGTAGTATTACAATATAACGTATAACGTTATATACTATGACGTTAAGTAATATTACGATATAACGTATGATGTTATGTAGTATTACGCTACAACGTATAACGTTATATAATATGACGTTATAACGTATAACGTTATATACTATGACGTTAAGTAATATTACGATATAACGTATGACGTTATGTAGTATTACGTTATAACTTATGATGTTATGTAGTATTACGATATAACGTATAACGTTATATACTAAGACGTTAAGTAGTACTACGTTATAACGTATCTCGTTATGTGGTATTAAGTTATAACGTACAACGTTATATACTACTACGTTATAACGTGTAACGTTATACAGTGTGACGTTATTACGAATGACGTTATGTAATATTACGTTATATCGTATAACGTTATATACTATGACGTTACGTAGTACTACGTTATAACGTATGACGTTATGTAGTATTACGTTATAACGTATAACGTTATATACTATGACGTTATAACGTATAATGTTATACTATGACGTTAGGTAATATTACGATATAGCGTACGACGTTATGTAGTATTACGTTAAAACTTATGACGTTATGTGGTATTACGATATAACGTATAACGTTATATACTATGACGTTAAGTAGTACTACGTTATAACGTATGACGTTATGTAGTATTACGTTATAACGTATAACGTTATATACTTTGACGTTATAACGTATAACGTTATATACTATGACGTTATAACGTATAACGTTATATACTATGACGTTATGACGTGTAACGTTATATACTATGACGTTAAGTAATATTACGATATAACGTATGACGTTATATAGTATTACGTTACAACGCATAACGTTATATAATATGACGCTATAACGTATAACGTTATATACTATGACGTTAAGTAATATTACGATATAACGTGTGACGTTATGTAGTATTACGTTATAGCGTATGAAGTTATGTGGCATTACGTTATAACGTATAACGCTATATACTATGACGTTAAGTAGTACTACGTTATAACATATGACGTTATGTGGTATTACGTTATAACGTATAACGTTATATACTATGACGTTAAGTAGTACTACGATATAACGTGTAACGTTATATACTATGACGTTATAACGTGTAACGTTATATACTACGACGTTAAGTAATATTTCCATATAACGTATGACGATATGTAGTATTACGATATAACGTATAACGTTATATACTATGACGTTAAGTAGTACTACGTTATAACGTATGTCGTTATATAGTATTACGTTACAACGCATAACGTTATATAATATGACGCTATAACGTATAACGTTATATACTATGACGTTAAGTAATATTACGATATAACGTGTGACGTTATGTAGTATTACGTTATAGCGTATGATGTTATGTAGTATTACGATATAACGTATAACGTTATATACTAAGACGTTAAGTAGTACTACGTTATAACGTATGTCGTTATGTGGTATTAAGTTATAACGTACAACGTTATATACTACTACGTTATAACGTGTAACGTTATACAGTGTGACGTTATTACGAATGACGTTATGTAATATTACGTTATATCGAATAACGTTATATACTATGACGTTAAGTAGTACTACGTTATAACGTATGACGTTATGTAGTATTACGTTATAACGTATAACGTTATATACTATGACGTTATAACGTATAATGTTATACTATGACGTTAGGTAATATTACGATATACCGTATGACGTTATGTAGTATTACGTTAAAACTTATGACGTTATGTAGTATTACGATATAACGTATAACGTTATATACTATGACGTTAAGTAGTACTACGTTATAACGTATGACGTTATGTAGTATTACGTTATAACGTATAACGTTAAGTAGTATTACGTTATAACGTATGATGTTATGTAGTATTACGTTATAACGTATAACGTTATACACTATGACGTTAAGTAATATTACGATATAACGTATTACGTTATGTAGTATTACGTTATAACGCATGATGTTATGTAGAATTACGATATAACGTATAACGTTATATACTATGACGATTTAACGTATAACGTTACATACTACGACGTTAAGTAATATTACGATATAACGTGTGACGTTATGTAGTATTACGTTATAACGTATGACGTTATGTACTATTACGATATAACGTATAACGTTATATACTATGACGTTAAGTAGTACTACGTTATAACGTATGACGTTATGTAATATTACGTTATAACGTATAAGGTTATATACTATGACGTTATAACGTGTAACGTTATGTAGTGTGACGTTATTACGTATGACGTTATGTAGTATTACGTTATAACGTATGATGTTATGTAGTATTACGTTATAACGTATAACGTTATACACTATGACGTTAAGTAATATTACGATATAACGTATTACGTTATGTAGTATTACGTTATAACGCATGATGTTATGTAGTATTACGATATAACGTATAACGTTATATACTATCACGATTTAACGTATAACGTTACATACTATGACGTTAAGTAATATTACGATATAACGTGTGACGTTATGTAGTATTACGTTATAGCGTATGAAGTTATGTGGCATTACGTTATAACGTATAACGTTATATACTATGACGTTAAGTAGTACTACGTTATAACATATGACGTTATGTGGTATTACGTTATAACGTATAACGTTATATACTATGACGTTAAGTAGTACTACGATATAACGTGTAACGTTATATACTATGACGTTATAACGTGTAACGTTATATACTACGACGTTAAGTAATATTTCCATATAACGTATGACGCTTTGTAGTATTACGTTATAACGTATAAAGTTATATACTATGGCGTTAAGTAGTACTACGTTATAACGTATGACGTTACGTAGTATTACGATATAACGTATAACGTTATATACTAAGACGTTAAGTAGTACTACGTTATAACGTATGACGTTATGTAGTATTACGTTATAACGTATAACGTTACATACTATGACGTTATAACGTATAACGTTCTATACTATGACGTTAAGTAATATTACGATATAACGTATGACGTCATGTAGTATTACGTTACAACGTATAACGTTATATAATATGACGTTATAACGTATAACGTTATATACTATGACGTTAAGTAATATTACGATATAACGTATGACGTTATGTTGTATTACTCTATAACTTATGATGTTATGTAGTATTACGATATAACGTATAACGTTATATACTACGACGTTAAGTAATATTTCGATATAACGTATGACGTTATGTACTATTACGTTAGAACGTATAACGTTATATACTATGACGTTATAACGTATAACGTTGTACTATGACGTTAGGTAATATTACGATATACCGTATGACGTTATGTAGTATTACGTTAAAACTTATGACGTTATGTAGTATTACTATATAACGTATAACGTTATATACTATGACGTTAAGTAGTACTACGTTATAACGTATGACGTTATGTAGTATTACGTTATAACGTATAACGTTACATACTATGACGTTATAACGTGTAACGTTATACAGTGTGACGTTATTACGAATGACGTTATGTAGTATTACGATATAACGTGTGACGTTATGTAGTATTACGTTATAACTTATAACGTTATGTAGCTTTATGTTAAAACGTATAACGTTATATTCTATGACGTTAATTAATATTACGATATAACGTATGACGTTATGTAGTATAACGTTATAACGTATGACGTTATGTAGTATTACGTTTTAACGTATGACGTTGTGGAGTTTTACGATATAACGTATAACGTTATATACTATGACGATATAACGTATAACGTTATATACCAGGACGTCATACCGTATAAAGTTATATACTATGAAGTTATAACGTATAACATTATATACTATGACGTTATAACGTGTGACGCTATGTAGTGTGATGTTATTACGTATGACGTCATGTAGTATTACGTTATAACGTATAACGTTATATAATATGACGTTATAACGTATAACGTTATATACTATGACGTTAAGTATTATTACGATATAACGTATAACGTTATGTAGTATTACGCTATAACGTATGACGTTATGTGGTATTACGTTATAACGTTTAACGTTATGTACTATGACGTTATAACGTGTAGCGTTATTTAGTGTGACGTTATTACGTATGACGATATGTAGTACTACGTTATAACGTATGACGTTATGTAGTATTACGATGTAACGTATAACGTTATATACTATGACGTTAAGTAGTACTACGTTATAACGTATGGCGTTATGTAGTATTACGTTATAACGTATGGCGATATGTAGTATTACGATATAACGTGTAACGTTATATACTATGACGATATAACGTGTAACGTTATATACTACGACGTTAAGTAATATTTCGATATAACGTATGACGTTATGTACTATTACGTTAGAACGTATAACGTTATATACTATGACGTTATAACGTATAACGTTGTACTATGACGTTAGGTAATATTACGATATACCGTATGACGTCATGTAGTATTACGTTACAACGTATAACGTTATATAATATGACGCTATAACGTATAACGTTATATACTATGACGTTAAGTAATATTACGATATAACGAATAACGATATGTAGTATTACGTTATAACGTATGATGTTATGTAGTATTACGATATAACGTATAACGTTATATACTATGACGTTAAGTAATATTAAGATATAACGTATTACGTTATGTAGTATTACGTTATAACGAATGACGTTATGTAGTTTTACGATATAGCGTATAACGTTATATACTATGACGATATAACGTATAACGTTATATACTACGACGTTAAGTAATATTACGATATAACGTATGACGTTATGTGGTATTTCGTTATAACGTATGACGTTATGTACTATTACGATATAACGTATAACGCTCTATACTATGACGTTAAGTAGTACTACGTTATAACGTATGGCATTATGTAGCATTACGTTATAACGTATAAGGTTATATACTATGACGTTATAACGTGTAACGTTATGTAGTGTGACGTTATTACGTATGACGTTATGTAGTATTACGTTATAACGTATGACGTTATGTAGTATTACGATATAACGTATAACGTTATATACTATGACGTTAAGTAATATTACGATATAACGTATGACGTTATGTAGTATTACGCTACAACGTATAACGTTATATAATATGACGTTATAACGTATAACGTTATATACTATGACGTTAAGTAATATTACGATATAACGTATGACGTTATGTAGTATTACGTTATAACTTATGATGTTATGTAGTATTACGATATAACGTATAACGTTATATACTAAGACGTTAAGTAGTACTACGTTATAACGTATGTCGTTATGTGGTATTAAGTTATAACGTACAACGTCATATACTATTACGTTATAACGTGTAACGTTATACAGTGTGACGTTATTACGAATGACGTTATGTAATATTACGTTATATCGTATAACGTTATATACTATGACGTTAAGTAGTACTACGTTATAACGTATGACGTTATGTAGTATTACGTTATAACGTATAACGTTATATACTATGACGTTATTACGTATAATGTTATACTATGACGTTAGGTAATATTACGATATACCGTATGACGTTATGTAGTATTACGTTAAAACTTATGACGTTATGTTGTATTACGATATAACGTATAACGTTATATACTATGACGTTAAGTAGTACTACGTTATAACGTATGACGTTATGTAGTATTACGTTATAACGTATAACGTTATATACTATGACGTTAAGTAGTACTACGTTATAACATATGACGTTATGTGGTATTACGTTATAACGTATAACGTTATATACTATGACGTTAAGTAGTACTACGTTATAACGTATGACGTTACGTGGTATTACGTTATAACGTATAACGTTATATACTATGACGTTAAGTAGTACTACGTTATAACGTATGACGTTACGTAGTATTACGATATAACGTATAACGTTATATACTAAGACGTTAAGTAGTACTACGTTATAACGTATGTCGTTATGTGATATTAAGTTATAACGTACAACGTTATATACTATTACGTTATAACGTGTAACGTTATACAGTGTGACGTTATTACGAATGACGTTATGTAATATTACATTATAACGTATAACGTTATATACTATGACGTTAAGTAGTACTACGTTATAACGTATGACGTTATGTAGTATTACGTTATAACGTATAAGGTTATATACTATGACGTTATAACGTGTAACGTTATGTAGTGTGACGTTATTACGTATGACGTTATGTAGTATTACGATATAACGTGTGACGTTATGTAGTATTACGTTATAACTTATAACGTTATGTAGCTTTATGTTAAAACGTATAACGTTATATTCTATGACGTTAATTAATATTACGATATAACGTATGACGTTATGTAGTATAACGTTATAACGTATGACGTTATGTAGTATTACGTTATAACGTATGACGTTATGGAGTTTTACGATATAACGTATAACGTTATATACTATGACGATATAACGTATAACGTTATATACCAGGACGTCATACCGTATAACGTTATATACTATGAAGTTATAACGTATAACATTATATACTATGACGTTATAACGTGTGACGCTATGTAATATTACGCTATAACGTATGACGTTATATACTATGACGTTAAGTATTATTACGATATAACGTATAACGTTATGTAGTATTACGTTATAACGTATGATGTTATGTAGTATTACGTTATAACGTATAACGTTATACACTATGACGTTAAGTAATATTACGATATGACGTATGACGTTATGTAGTATTACGTTATAACGTATGACGTTATGGAGTTTTACGATATAACGTATAACGTTATATACTATGACGATATAACGTATAACGTTATATACCAGGACGTCATACCGTATAACGTTATATACTATGAAGTTATAACGTATAACATTATATACTATGACGTTATAACGTGTGACGCTATGTAATATTACGCTATAACGTATAACGTTATATACTATGACGTTAAGTAATATTTCCATATAACGTATGACGCTTTGTAGTATTACGTTATAACGTATAAAGTTATATACTATGACGTTAAGTAGTACTACGTTATAACGTATGTCGTTATGTGGTATTAAGTTATAACGTACAACGTTATATACTATTACGTTATAACGTGTAACGTTATACAGTGTGACGTTATTACGAATGACGTTATGTAATATTACGTTATATCGTATAACGTTATATACTATGACGTTAAGTAGTACTACGTTATAACGTATGACGTTATGTAGTATTACGTTATAACGTATAACGTTATATACTATGACGTTATAACGTATAACGTTATATACTATGACGTTATGACGTGTAACGTTATATACTATGACGTTAAGTAATATTACGATATAACGTATGACGTTATATAGTATTACGTTACAACGCATAACGTTATATAATATGACGCTATAACGTATAACGTTATATACTATGACGTTAAGTAATATTACGATATAACGTGTGACGTTAAGTAGTACTACGTTATAACATATGATGTTATGTGGTATTACGTTTTAACGTATAACGTTATATACTATGACGTTAAGTAGTACTACGATATAACGTATGACGTTATGTAATATTACGTTATAACGTATAACGTTATATACCATGACGTTAAGTAATATTACGATATAACGTATTACGTTATGTAGTATTACGTTATAACGAATGACGTTATGTAGTTTTACGATATAGCGTATAACGTTATATACTATGACGATATAACGTATAACGTTATATACTACGACATTAAGTAATATTACGATATAACGTATGACGTTATGTGCTATTTCGTTATAACGTATGACGTTATGTACTATTACGATATAACGTATAACGCTCTATACTATGACGTTAAGTAGTACTACGTTATAACGTATGGCGTTATGTAGTATTACGTTATAACGTATAAGGTTATATACTATGACGTTATAACGTGTAACGTTATGTAGTGTGACGTTATTACGTATGACGTTATGTAGTATTACGTTATAACGTATGACGTTATGTAGTATTACGATATAACGTATAACGTTATATACTATGACGTTAAGTAATATTACGATATAACGTATGACGTTATGTAGTACTACGCTACAACGTATAACGTTATATAATATGACGTTATAACGTATAACGTTATATACTATGACGTTAAGTAATATTACGATATAACGTATGACGTTATGTAGTATTACGTTATAACTTATGATGTTATGTAGTATTACGATATAACGTATAACGTTATATACTAAGACGTTAAGTAGTACTACGTTATAACGTATGTCGTTATGTGGTATTAAGTTATAACGTACAACGTCATATACTATTACGTTATAACGTGTAACGTTATACAGTGTGACGTTATTACGAATGACGTTATGTAATATTACGTTATATCGTATAACGTTATATACTATGACGTTAAGTAGTACTACGTTATAACGTATGACGTTATGTAGTATTACGTTATAACGTATAACGTTATATACTATGACGTTATAACGTATAATGTTATACTATGACGTTAGGTAATATTACGATATACCGTATGACGTTATGTAGTATTACGTTAAAACTTATGACGTTATGTTGTATTACGATATAACGTATAACGTTATATACTATGACGTTAAGTAGTACTACGTTATAACGTATGACGTTATGTAGTATTACGTTATAACGTATAACGTTATATACTATGACGTTAAGTAGTACTACGTTATAACATATGACGTTATGTGGTATTACGTTATAACGTATAACGTTATATACTATTACGTTATAACGTGTAACGTTATACAGTGTGACGTTATTACGAATGACGTTATGTAATATTACATTATAACGTATAACGTTATATACTATGACGTTAAGTAGTACTACGTTATAACGTATGACGTTATGTAGTATTACGTTATAACGTATAAGGTTATATACTATGACGTTATAACGTGTAACGTTATGTAGTGTGACGTTATTACGTATGACGTTATGTAGTATTACGATATAACGTGTGACGTTATGTAGTATTACGTTATAACTTATAACGTTATGTAGCTTTATGTTAAAACGTATAACGTTATATTCTATGACGTTAATTAATATTACGATATAACGTATGACGTTATGTAGTATAACGTTATAACGTATGACGTTATGTAGTATTACGTTATAACGTATGACGTTATGGAGTTTTACGATATAACGTATAACGTTATATACTATGACGATATAACGTATAACGTTATATACCAGGACGTCATACCGTATAACGTTATATACTATGAAGTTATAACGTATAACATTATATACTATGACGTTATAACGTGTGACGCTATGTAATATTACGCTATAACGTATGACGTTATATACTATGACGTTAAGTATTATTACGATATAACGTATAACGTTATGTAGTATTACGTTATAACGTATGATGTTATGTAGTATTACGTTATAACGTATAACGTTATACACTATGACGTTAAGTAATATTACGATATGACGTATGACGTTATGTAGTATTACGTTATAACGTATGACGTTATGGAGTTTTACGATATAACGTATAACGTTATATACTATGACGATATAACGTATAACGTTATATACCAGGACGTCATACCGTATAACGTTATATACTATGAAGTTATAACGTATAACATTATATACTATGACGTTATAACGTGTGACGCTATGTAATATTACGCTATAACGTATAACGTTATATACTATGACGTTAAGTAATATTTCCATATAACGTATGACGCTTTGTAGTATTACGTTATAACGTATAAAGTTATATACTATGACGTTAAGTAGTACTACGTTATAACGTATGTCGTTATGTGGTATTAAGTTATAACGTACAACGTTATATACTATTACGTTATAACGTGTAACGTTATACAGTGTGACGTTATTACGAATGACGTTATGTAATATTACGTTATATCGTATAACGTTATATACTATGACGTTAAGTAGTACTACGTTATAACGTATGACGTTATGTAGTATTACGTTATAACGTATAACGTTATATACTATGACGTTATAACGTATAACGTTATATACTATGACGTTATGACGTGTAACGTTATATACTATGACGTTAAGTAATATTACGATATAACGTATGACGTTATATAGTATTACGTTACAACGCATAACGTTATATAATATGACGCTATAACGTATAACGTTATATACTATGACGTTAAGTAATATTACGATATAACGTGTGACGTTAAGTAGTACTACGTTATAACATATGATGTTATGTGGTATTACGTTTTAACGTATAACGTTATATACTATGACGTTAAGTAGTACTACGATATAACGTATGACGTTATGTAATATTACGTTATAACGTATAACGTTATATACCATGACGTTAAGTAATATTACGATATAACGTATTACGTTATGTAGTATTACGTTATAACGAATGACGTTATGTAGTTTTACGATATAGCGTATAACGTTATATACTATGACGATATAACGTATAACGTTATATACTACGACGTTAAGTAATATTACGATATAACGTATGACGTTATGTGCTATTTCGTTATAACGTATGACGTTATGTACTATTACGATATAACGTATAACGCTCTATACTATGACGTTAAGTAGTACTACGTTATAACGTATGGCGTTATGTAGTATTACGTTATAACGTATAAGGTTATATACTATGACGTTATAACGTGTAACGTTATGTAGTGTGACGTTATTACGTATGACGTTATGTAGTATTACGTTATAACGTATGACGTTATGTAGTATTACGATATAACGTATAACGTTATATACTATGACGTTAAGTAATATTACGATATAACGTATGACGTTATGTAGTACTACGCTACAACGTATAACGTTATATAATATGACGTTATAACGTATAACATTATATACTATGACGTTAAGTAATATTACGATATAACGTATGACGTTATGTAGTATTACTCTATAACTTATGATGTTATGTAGTATTACGATATAACGTATAACGTTATATACTAAGACGTTATGTAGTACTACATTATAACGTATGTCGTTATGTGGTATTTGGTTATAACGTATGACGTTATGTACTATTACGATATAACGTATAACGCTCTATACTATGACGTTAAGTAGTACTACGTTATAACGTATGGCGTTATGTAGTATTACGTTATAACGTATAAGGTTATATACTATGACGTTATAACGTGTAACGTTATGTAGTGTGACGTTATTACGTATGACGTTATGTAGTATTACGTTATAACGTATGACGTTATGTAGTATTACGATATAACGTATAACGCTATATACTATGACGTTAAGTAATATTACGATATAACGTATGACGTTATGTAGTACTACGCTACAACGTATAACGTTATATAACATGACGTTATAACGTATAACGTTATATACTATGACGTTAAGTAATATTACGATATAACGTATGACGTTATGTAGTATTACTCTATAACTTATGATGTTATGTAGTATTACGATATAACGTATAACGTTATATACTAAGACGTTAAGTAGTACTACGTTATAACGTATGTCGTTATGTGGTATTAAGTTATAACGTACAACGTTATATACTATTACGTTATAACGTGTAACGTTATACAGTGTGACGTTATTACGAATGACGTTATGTAATATTACGTTATATCGTATAACGTTATATACTATGACGTTAAGTAGTACTACGTTATAACGTATGACGTTATGTAGTATTACGTTATAACGTATAACGTTATATACTATGACGTTATAACGTATAACGTTATATACTATGACGTTATGACGTGTAACGTTATATACTATGACGTTAAGTAATATTACGATATAACGTATGACGTTATATAGTATTACGTTACAACGCATAACGTTATATAATATGACGCTATAACGTATAACGTTATATACTATGACGTTAAGTAATATTACGATATAACGTGTGACGTTATGTAGTATTACGTTATAGCGTATGAAGTTATGTGGCATTACGTTATAACGTATAACGTTATATACTATGACGTTAAGTAGTACTACGTTATAACGTATGGCGTTATGTAGTATTACGTTATAACGTATAAGGTTATATACTATGACGTTATAACGTGTAACGTTATGTAGTGTGACGTTATTACGTATGACGTTATGTAGTATTACGTTATAACGTATGACGTTATGTAGTATTACGATATAACGTATAACGTTATATACTATGACGTTAAGTAATATTACGATATAACGTATGACGTTATGTAGTACTACGCTACAACGTATAACGTTATATAATATGACGTTATAACGTATAACGTTATATACTATGACGTTAAGTAATATTACGATATAACGTATTACGTTATGTAGTATTACGTTATAACGAATGACGTTATGTAGTTTTACGATATAGCGTATAACGTTATATACTATGACGATATAACGTATAACGTTATATACTACGACGTTAAGTAATATTACGATATAACGTATGACGTTATGTAGTATTACGTTATAACGAATGACGTTATGTAGTCTTACGATATAGCGTATAACGTTATATACTATGACGATATAACGTATAACGTTATATACTACGACGTTAAGTAATATTACGATATAACGTATGACGTTATGTGCTATTTCGTTATAACGTATGACGTTATGTACTATTACGATATAACGTATAACGCTCTATACTATGACGTTAAGTAGTACTACGTTATAACGTATGGCGTTATGTAGTATTACGTTATAACGTATAAGGTTATATACTATGACGTTATAACGTGTAACGTTATGTAGTGTGACGTTATTACGTATGACGTTATGTAGTATTACGTTATAACGTATGACGTTATGTAGTATTACGATATAACGTATAACGTTATATACTATGACGTTAAGTAATATTACGATATAACGTATGACGTTATGTAGTACTACGCTACAACGTATAACGTTATATAATATGACGTTATAACGTATAACGTTATATACTATGACGTTAAGTAATATTACGATATAACGTATGACGTTATGTAGTATTACTCTATAACTTATGATGTTATGTAGTATTACGATATAACGTATAACGTTATATACTAAGACGTTAAGTAGTACTACGTTATAACGTATGTCGTTATGTGGTATTAAGTTATAACGTACAACATTATATACTATTACGTTATAACGTGTAACGTTATACAGTGTGACGTTATTACGAATGACGTTATGTAATATTACGTTATATCGTATAACGTTATATACTATGACGTTAAGTAGTACTACGTTATAACGTATGACGTTATGTAGTATTACGTTATAACGTATAACGTTATATACTATGACGTTATAAGGTATAACGTTATATACTATGACGTTATGACGTGTAACGTTATATACTATGACGTTAAGTAATATTACGATATAACGTATGACGTTATATAGTAATACGTTACAACGCATAACGTTATATAATATGACGCTATAACGTATAACGTTATATACTATGACGTTAAGTAATATTACGATATAACGTGTGACGTTAAGTAGTACTACGTTATAACATATGATGTTATGTGGTATTACGTTTTAACGTATAACGTTATATACTATGACGTTAAGTAGTACTACGATATAACGTATGACGTTATGTAATATTACGTTATAACGTATAACGTTATATACCATGACGTTAAGTAATATTACGATATAACGTATTACGTTATGTAGTATTACGTTATAACGAATGACGTTATGTAGTTTTACGATATAGCGTATAACGTTATATACTATGACGATATAACGTATAACGTTATATACTACGACGTTAAGTAATATTACGATATAACGTATGACGTTATGTGCTATTTCGTTATAACGTATGACGTTATGTACTATTACGATATAACGTATAACGCTCTATACTATGACGTTAAGTAGTACTACGTTATAACGTATGGCGTTATGTAGTATTACGTTATAATGTATAAGGTTATATACTATGACGTTATAACGTGTAACGTTATGTAGTGTGACGTTATTACGTATGACGTTATGTAGTATTACGTTATAACGTATGACGTTATGTAGTATTACGATATAACGTATAACGTTATATACTATGACGTTAAGTAATATTACGATATAACGTATGACGTTATGTAGTACTACGCTACAACGTATAACGTTATATAATATGACGTTATAACGTATAACGTTATATACTATGACGTTAAGTAATATTACGATATAACGTATGACGTTATGTAGTATTACTCTATAACTTATGATGTTATGTAGTATTACGATATAACGTATAACGTTATATACTAAGACGTTAAGTAGTACTACGTTATAACGTATGTCGTTATGTGGTATTAAGTTATAACGTACAACGTTATATACTATTACGTTATAACGTGTAACGTTATACAGTGTGACGTTATTACGAATGACGTTATGTAATATTACGTTATATCGTATAACGTTATATACTATGACGTTAAGTAGTACTACGTTATAACGTATGACGTTATGTAGTATTACGTTATAACGTATAACGTTATATACTACGACGTTATAACGTATAACGTTATATACTATGACGTTATGACGTGTAACGTTATATACTATGACGTTAAGTAATATTACGATATAACGTATGACGTTATATAGTATTACGTTACAACGCATAACGTTATATAATATGACGCTATAACGTATAACGTTATATACTATGACGTTAAGTAATATTACGATATAACGTGTGACGTTATGTAGTATTACGTTATAGCGTATGAAGTTATGTGGCATTACGTTATAACGTATAACGTTATATACTATGACGTTAAGTAGTACTACGTTATAACATATGACGTTATGTGGTATTACGTTATAACGTATAGCGTTATATACTATGACGTTAAGTAGTACTACGATATAACGTGTAACGTTATATACTATGACGTTATAACGTGTAACGTTATATACTACGACGTTAAGTAATATTTCCATATAACGTATGACGCTTTGTAGTATTACGTTATAACGTATAAAGTTATATACTATGACGTTAAGTAGTACTACGTTATAACGTATGTCGTTATGTGGTATTAAGTTATAACGTACAACGTTATATACTATTACGTTATAACGTGTAACGTTATACAGTGTGACGTTATTACGAATGACGTTATGTAATATTACGTTATATCGTATAACGTAATATACTATGACGTTAAGTAGTACTACGTTATAACGTATGACGTTATGTAGTATTACGTTATAACGTATAACGTTATATACTATGACGTTATAACGTATAACGTTATATACTATGACGTTATGACGTGTAACGTTATATACTATGACGTTAAGTAATATTACGATATAACGTATGACGTTATATAGTATTACGTTACAACGCATAACGTTATATAATATGACGCTATAACGTATAACGTTATATACTATGACGTTAAGTAATATTACGATATAACGTGTGACGTTAAGTAGTACTACGTTATAACATATGATGTTATGTGGTATTACGTTATAACGTATAACGTTATATACTATGACGTTAAGTAGTACTACGATATAACGTATGACGTTATGTAATATTACGTTATAACGTATAACGTTATATACCATGACGTTAAGTAATATTACGATATAACGTATTACGTTATGTAGTATTACGTTATAACGAATGACGTTATGTAGTTTTACGATATAGCGTATAACGTTATATACTATGACGATATAACGTATAACGTTATATACTACGACGTTAAGTAATATTACGATATAACGTATGACGTTATGTGCTATTTCGTTATAACGTATGACGTTATGTACTATTACGATATAACGTATAACGCTCTATACTATGACGTTAAGTAGTACTACGTTATAACGTATGGCGTTATGTAGTATTACGTTATAACGTATAAGGTTATATACTATGACGTTATAACGTGTAACGTTATGTAGTGTGACGTTATTACGTATGACGTTATGTAGTATTACGTTATAACGTATGACGTTATGTAGTATTACGATATAACGTATAACGTTATATACTATGACGTTAAGTAATATTACGATATAACGTATGACGTTATGTAGTACTACGCTACAACGTATAACGTTATATAATATGACGTTATAACGTATAACGTTATATACTATGACGTTAAGTAATATTACGATATAACGTATGACGTTATGTAGTATTACTCTATAACATATGATGTTATGTAGTATTACGATATAACGTATAACGTTATATACTAAGACGTTAAGTAGTACTACGTTATAACGTATGTCGTTATGTGGTATTAAGTTATAACGTACAACGTTATATACTATTACGTTATAACGTGTAACGTTATACAGTGTGACGTTATTACGAATGACGTTATGTAATATTACGTTATATCGTATAACGTTATATACTATGACGTTAAGTAGTACTACGTTATAACGTATGACGTTATGTAGTATTACGTTATAACGTATAACGTTATATACTACGACGTTATAACGTATAACGTTATATAATATGACGTTATGACGTGTAACGTTATATACTATGACGTTAAGTAATATTACGATATAACGTATGACGTTATATAGTATTACGTTACAACGCATAACGTTATATAATATGACGCTATAACGTATAACGTTATATACTATGACGTTAAGTAATATTACGATATAACGTGTGACGTTATGTAGTATTACGTTATAGCGTATGAAGTTATGTGGCATTACGTTACAACGTATAACGTTATATACTATGACGTTAAGTAGTACTACGTTATAACATATGACGTTATGTGGTATTACGTTATAACGTATAGCGTTATATACTATGACGTTAAGTAGTACTACGATATAACGTGTAACGTTATATACTATGACGTTATAACGTGTAACGTTATATACTACGACGTTAAGTAATATTTCCATATAACGTATGACGCTTTGTAGTATTACGTTATAACGTATAAAGTTATATACTATGACGTTAAGTAGTACTACGTTATAACGTATGACGTTACGTAGTATTACGATATAACGTATAACGTTATATACTAAGACGTTTAGTAGTACTACGTTATAACGTATGTCGTTATGTGATATTAAGTTATAACGTACAACGTTATATACTATTACGTTATAACGTGTAACGCTATACAGTGTGACGTTATTACGAATGACGTTATGTAATATTACATTATAACGTATAACGTTATATACTATGACGTTAAGTAGTACTACGTTATAACGTATGACGTTATGTAGTATTACGTTATAACGTATAAGGTTATATACTATGACGTTATAACGTGTAACGTTATGTAGTGTGACGTTATTACGTATGACGTTATGTAGTATTACGATATAACGTGTGACGTTATGTAGTATTACGTTATAACTTATAACGTTATGTAGCTTTATGTTAAAACGTATAACGTTATATTCTATGACGTTAATTAATATTACGATATAACGTATGACGTTATGTAGTATAACGTTATAACGTATGACGTTATGTAGTATTACGTTATAACGTATGACGTTATGGAGTTTTACGATATAACGTATAACGTTATATACTATGACGATATAACGTATAACGTTATATACCAGGACGTCATACCGTATAACGTTATATACTATGAAGTTATAACGTATAACATTATATACTATGACGTTATAACGTGTGACGCTATGTAATATTACGCTATAACGTATGACGTTATATACTATGACGTTAAGTATTATTACGATATAACGTATAACGTTATGTAGTATTACGTTATAACGTATGATGTTATGTAGTATTACGTTATAACGTATAACGTTATACACTATGACGTTAAGTAATATTACGATATGACGTATGACGTTATGTAGTATTACGTTATAACGTATGACGTTATGGAGTTTTACGATATAACGTATAACGTTATATACTATGACGATATAACGTATAACGTTATATACCAGGACGTCATACCGTATAACGTTATATACTATGAAGTTATAACGTATAACATTATATACTATGACGTTATAACGTGTGACGCTATGTAATATTACGCTATAACGTATAACGTTATATACTATGACGTTAAGTAATATTTCCATATAACGTATGACGCTTTGTAGTATTACGTTATAACGTATAAAGTTATATACTATGACGTTAAGTAGTACTACGTTATAACGTATGTCGTTATGTGGTATTAAGTTATAACGTACAACGTTATATACTATTACGTTATAACGTGTAACGTTATACAGTGTGACGTTATTACGAATGACGTTATGTAATATTACGTTATATCGTATAACGTTATATACTATGACGTTAAGTAGTACTACGTTATAACGTATGACGTTATGTAGTATTACGTTATAACGTATAACGTTATATACTATGACGTTATAACGTATAACGTTATATACTATGACGTTATGACGTGTAACGTTATATACTATGACGTTAAGTAATATTACGATATAACGTATGACGTTATATAGTATTACGTTACAACGCATAACGTTATATAATATGACGCTATAACGTATAACGTTATATACTATGACGTTAAGTAATATTACGATATAACGTGTGACGTTAAGTAGTACTACGTTATAACATATGATGTTATGTGGTATTACGTTTTAACGTATAACGTTATATACTATGACGTTAAGTAGTACTACGATATAACGTATGACGTTATGTAATATTACGTTATAACGTATAACGTTATATACCATGACGTTAAGTAATATTACGATATAACGTATTACGTTATGTAGTATTACGTTATAACGAATGACGTTATGTAGTTTTACGATATAGCGTATAACGTTATATACTATGACGATATAACGTATAACGTTATATACTACGACGTTAAGTAATATTACGATATAACGTATGACGTTATGTGCTATTTCGTTATAACGTATGACGTTATGTACTATTACGATATAACGTATAACGCTCTATACTATGACGTTAAGTAGTACTACGTTATAACGTATGGCGTTATGTAGTATTACGTTATAACGTATAAGGTTATATACTATGACGTTATAACGTGTAACGTTATGTAGTGTGACGTTATTACGTATGACGTTATGTAGTATTACGTTATAACGTATGACGTTATGTAGTATTACGATATAACGTATAACGTTATATACTATGACGTTAAGTAATATTACGATATAACGTATGACGTTATGTAGTACTACGCTACAACGTATAACGTTATATAATATGACGTTATAACGTATAACATTATATACTATGACGTTAAGTAATATTACGATATAACGTATGACGTTATGTAGTATTACTCTATAACTTATGATGTTATGTAGTATTACGATATAACGTATAACGTTATATACTAAGACGTTATGTAGTACTACATTATAACGTATGTCGTTATGTGGTATTTGGTTATAACGTATGACGTTATGTACTATTACGATATAACGTATAACGCTCTATACTATGACGTTAAGTAGTACTACGTTATAACGTATGGCGTTATGTAGTATTACGTTATAACGTATAAGGTTATATACTATGACGTTATAACGTGTAACGTTATGTAGTGTGACGTTATTACGTATGACGTTATGTAGTATTACGTTATAACGTATGACGTTATGTAGTATTACGATATAACGTATAACGCTATATACTATGACGTTAAGTAATATTACGATATAACGTATGACGTTATGTAGTACTACGCTACAACGTATAACGTTATATAACATGACGTTATAACGTATAACGTTATATACTATGACGTTAAGTAATATTACGATATAACGTATGACGTTATGTAGTATTACTCTATAACTTATGATGTTATGTAGTATTACGATATAACGTATAACGTTATATACTAAGACGTTAAGTAGTACTACGTTATAACGTATGTCGTTATGTGGTATTAAGTTATAACGTACAACGTTATATACTATTACGTTATAACGTGTAACGTTATACAGTGTGACGTTATTACGAATGACGTTATGTAATATTACGTTATATCGTATAACGTTATATACTATGACGTTAAGTAGTACTACGTTATAACGTATGACGTTATGTAGTATTACGTTATAACGTATAACGTTATATACTATGACGTTATAACGTATAACGTTATATACTATGACGTTATGACGTGTAACGTTATATACTATGACGTTAAGTAATATTACGATATAACGTATGACGTTATATAGTATTACGTTACAACGCATAACGTTATATAATATGACGCTATAACGTATAACGTTATATACTATGACGTTAAGTAATATTACGATATAACGTGTGACGTTATGTAGTATTACGTTATAGCGTATGAAGTTATGTGGCATTACGTTATAACGTATAACGTTATATACTATGACGTTAAGTAGTACTACGTTATAACGTATGGCGTTATGTAGTATTACGTTATAACGTATAAGGTTATATACTATGACGTTATAACGTGTAACGTTATGTAGTGTGACGTTATTACGTATGACGTTATGTAGTATTACGTTATAACGTATGACGTTATGTAGTATTACGATATAACGTATAACGTTATATACTATGACGTTAAGTAATATTACGATATAACGTATGACGTTATGTAGTACTACGCTACAACGTATAACGTTATATAATATGACGTTATAACGTATAACGTTATATACTATGACGTTAAGTAATATTACGATATAACGTATTACGTTATG
Source organism: Bombus terrestris (assembly GCF_910591885.1). NCBI lineage: Eukaryota > Metazoa > Arthropoda > Insecta > Hymenoptera > Apidae > Bombus > Bombus terrestris. The sequence goes on along the minus strand of NC_063269.1, from coordinate 11,613,018 downwards.
TAGTATTACGTTATAACGAATGACGTTATGTAGTTTTACGATATAGCGTATAACGTTATATACTATGACGATATAACGTATAACGTTATATACTACGACGTTAAGTAATATTACGATATAACGTATGACGTTATGTAGTATTACGTTATAACGAATGACGTTATGTAGTCTTACGATATAGCGTATAACGTTATATACTATGACGATATAACGTATAACGTTATATACTACGACGTTAAGTAATATTACGATATAACGTATGACGTTATGTGCTATTTCGTTATAACGTATGACGTTATGTACTATTACGATATAACGTATAACGCTCTATACTATGACGTTAAGTAGTACTACGTTATAACGTATGGCGTTATGTAGTATTACGTTATAACGTATAAGGTTATATACTATGACGTTATAACGTGTAACGTTATGTAGTGTGACGTTATTACGTATGACGTTATGTAGTATTACGTTATAACGTATGACGTTATGTAGTATTACGATATAACGTATAACGTTATATACTATGACGTTAAGTAATATTACGATATAACGTATGACGTTATGTAGTACTACGCTACAACGTATAACGTTATATAATATGACGTTATAACGTATAACGTTATATACTATGACGTTAAGTAATATTACGATATAACGTATGACGTTATGTAGTATTACTCTATAACTTATGATGTTATGTAGTATTACGATATAACGTATAACGTTATATACTAAGACGTTAAGTAGTACTACGTTATAACGTATGTCGTTATGTGGTATTAAGTTATAACGTACAACATTATATACTATTACGTTATAACGTGTAACGTTATACAGTGTGACGTTATTACGAATGACGTTATGTAATATTACGTTATATCGTATAACGTTATATACTATGACGTTAAGTAGTACTACGTTATAACGTATGACGTTATGTAGTATTACGTTATAACGTATAACGTTATATACTATGACGTTATAAGGTATAACGTTATATACTATGACGTTATGACGTGTAACGTTATATACTATGACGTTAAGTAATATTACGATATAACGTATGACGTTATATAGTAATACGTTACAACGCATAACGTTATATAATATGACGCTATAACGTATAACGTTATATACTATGACGTTAAGTAATATTACGATATAACGTGTGACGTTAAGTAGTACTACGTTATAACATATGATGTTATGTGGTATTACGTTTTAACGTATAACGTTATATACTATGACGTTAAGTAGTACTACGATATAACGTATGACGTTATGTAATATTACGTTATAACGTATAACGTTATATACCATGACGTTAAGTAATATTACGATATAACGTATTACGTTATGTAGTATTACGTTATAACGAATGACGTTATGTAGTTTTACGATATAGCGTATAACGTTATATACTATGACGATATAACGTATAACGTTATATACTACGACGTTAAGTAATATTACGATATAACGTATGACGTTATGTGCTATTTCGTTATAACGTATGACGTTATGTACTATTACGATATAACGTATAACGCTCTATACTATGACGTTAAGTAGTACTACGTTATAACGTATGGCGTTATGTAGTATTACGTTATAATGTATAAGGTTATATACTATGACGTTATAACGTGTAACGTTATGTAGTGTGACGTTATTACGTATGACGTTATGTAGTATTACGTTATAACGTATGACGTTATGTAGTATTACGATATAACGTATAACGTTATATACTATGACGTTAAGTAATATTACGATATAACGTATGACGTTATGTAGTACTACGCTACAACGTATAACGTTATATAATATGACGTTATAACGTATAACGTTATATACTATGACGTTAAGTAATATTACGATATAACGTATGACGTTATGTAGTATTACTCTATAACTTATGATGTTATGTAGTATTACGATATAACGTATAACGTTATATACTAAGACGTTAAGTAGTACTACGTTATAACGTATGTCGTTATGTGGTATTAAGTTATAACGTACAACGTTATATACTATTACGTTATAACGTGTAACGTTATACAGTGTGACGTTATTACGAATGACGTTATGTAATATTACGTTATATCGTATAACGTTATATACTATGACGTTAAGTAGTACTACGTTATAACGTATGACGTTATGTAGTATTACGTTATAACGTATAACGTTATATACTACGACGTTATAACGTATAACGTTATATACTATGACGTTATGACGTGTAACGTTATATACTATGACGTTAAGTAATATTACGATATAACGTATGACGTTATATAGTATTACGTTACAACGCATAACGTTATATAATATGACGCTATAACGTATAACGTTATATACTATGACGTTAAGTAATATTACGATATAACGTGTGACGTTATGTAGTATTACGTTATAGCGTATGAAGTTATGTGGCATTACGTTATAACGTATAACGTTATATACTATGACGTTAAGTAGTACTACGTTATAACATATGACGTTATGTGGTATTACGTTATAACGTATAGCGTTATATACTATGACGTTAAGTAGTACTACGATATAACGTGTAACGTTATATACTATGACGTTATAACGTGTAACGTTATATACTACGACGTTAAGTAATATTTCCATATAACGTATGACGCTTTGTAGTATTACGTTATAACGTATAAAGTTATATACTATGACGTTAAGTAGTACTACGTTATAACGTATGTCGTTATGTGGTATTAAGTTATAACGTACAACGTTATATACTATTACGTTATAACGTGTAACGTTATACAGTGTGACGTTATTACGAATGACGTTATGTAATATTACGTTATATCGTATAACGTAATATACTATGACGTTAAGTAGTACTACGTTATAACGTATGACGTTATGTAGTATTACGTTATAACGTATAACGTTATATACTATGACGTTATAACGTATAACGTTATATACTATGACGTTATGACGTGTAACGTTATATACTATGACGTTAAGTAATATTACGATATAACGTATGACGTTATATAGTATTACGTTACAACGCATAACGTTATATAATATGACGCTATAACGTATAACGTTATATACTATGACGTTAAGTAATATTACGATATAACGTGTGACGTTAAGTAGTACTACGTTATAACATATGATGTTATGTGGTATTACGTTTTAACGTATAACGTTATATACTATGACGTTAAGTAGTACTACGATATAACGTATGACGTTATGTAATATTACGTTATAACGTATAACGTTATATACCATGACGTTAAGTAATATTACGATATAACGTATTACGTTATGTAGTATTACGTTATAACGAATGACGTTATGTAGTTTTACGATATAGCGTATAACGTTATATACTATGACGATATAACGTATAACGTTATATACTACGACGTTAAGTAATATTACGATATAACGTATGACGTTATGTGCTATTTCGTTATAACGTATGACGTTATGTACTATTACGATATAACGTATAACGCTCTATACTATGACGTTAAGTAGTACTACGTTATAACGTATGGCGTTATGTAGTATTACGTTATAACGTATAAGGTTATATACTATGACGTTATAACGTGTAACGTTATGTAGTGTGACGTTATTACGTATGACGTTATGTAGTATTACGTTATAACGTATGACGTTATGTAGTATTACGATATAACGTATAACGTTATATACTATGACGTTAAGTAATATTACGATATAACGTATGACGTTATGTAGTACTACGCTACAACGTATAACGTTATATAATATGACGTTATAACGTATAACGTTATATACTATGACGTTAAGTAATATTACGATATAACGTATGACGTTATGTAGTATTACTCTATAACATATGATGTTATGTAGTATTACGATATAACGTATAACGTTATATACTAAGACGTTAAGTAGTACTACGTTATAACGTATGTCGTTATGTGGTATTAAGTTATAACGTACAACGTTATATACTATTACGTTATAACGTGTAACGTTATACAGTGTGACGTTATTACGAATGACGTTATGTAATATTACGTTATATCGTATAACGTTATATACTATGACGTTAAGTAGTACTACGTTATAACGTATGACGTTATGTAGTATTACGTTATAACGTATAACGTTATATACTACGACGTTATAACGTATAACGTTATATAATATGACGTTATGACGTGTAACGTTATATACTATGACGTTAAGTAATATTACGATATAACGTATGACGTTATATAGTATTACGTTACAACGCATAACGTTATATAATATGACGCTATAACGTATAACGTTATATACTATGACGTTAAGTAATATTACGATATAACGTGTGACGTTATGTAGTATTACGTTATAGCGTATGAAGTTATGTGGCATTACGTTACAACGTATAACGTTATATACTATGACGTTAAGTAGTACTACGTTATAACATATGACGTTATGTGGTATTACGTTATAACGTATAGCGTTATATACTATGACGTTAAGTAGTACTACGATATAACGTGTAACGTTATATACTATGACGTTATAACGTGTAACGTTATATACTACGACGTTAAGTAATATTTCCATATAACGTATGACGCTTTGTAGTATTACGTTATAACGTATAAAGTTATATACTATGACGTTAAGTAGTACTACGTTATAACGTATGACGTTACGTAGTATTACGATATAACGTATAACGTTATATACTAAGACGTTTAGTAGTACTACGTTATAACGTATGTCGTTATGTGATATTAAGTTATAACGTACAACGTTATATACTATTACGTTATAACGTGTAACGCTATACAGTGTGACGTTATTACGAATGACGTTATGTAATATTACATTATAACGTATAACGTTATATACTATGACGTTAAGTAGTACTACGTTATAACGTATGACGTTATGTAGTATTACGTTATAACGTATAAGGTTATATACTATGACGTTATAACGTGTAACGTTATGTAGTGTGACGTTATTACGTATGACGTTATGTAGTATTACGATATAACGTGTGACGTTATGTAGTATTACGTTATAACTTATAACGTTATGTAGCTTTATGTTAAAACGTATAACGTTAACTTCTATGACGTTAATTAATATTACGATATAACGTATGACGTTATGTAGTATAACGTTATAACGTATGACGTTATGTAGTATTACGTTATAACGTATGACGTTATGGAGTTTTACGATATAACGTATAACGTTATATACTAAGACGATATAACGTATAACGTTATATACCAGGACGTCATACCGTATAACGTTATATACTATGAAGTTATAACGTATAACATTATATACTATGACGTTATAACGTGTGACGCTATGTAATATTACGCTATAACGTATGACGTTATATACTATGACGTTAAGTATTATTACGATATAACGTATAACGTTATGTAGTATTACGTTATAACGTATGATGTTATGTAGTATTACGTTATAACGTATAACGTTATACACTATGACGTTAAGTAATATTACGATATAACGTATTACGTTATGTAGTATTACGTTATAACGCATGATGTTATGTAGTATTACGATATAACGTATAACGTTATATACTATGACGATATAACGTATAACGTTACATACTACGACGTTAAGTAATATTACGATATAACGTATGACGTTATGTGGTATTACGTTATAACGTATGACGTTATGTACTATTACGATATAACGTATAACGTTATATACTATGACGTTAAGTAGTACTACGTTATAACGTATGACGTTATGTAATATTACGTTGTAACGTATAACGTTATATACCATGACGTTAAGTAATATTACGATATAACGTATTACGTTATGTAGTATTACGTTATAACGAATGACGTTATGTAGTTTTACGATATAGCGTATAACGTTATATACTATGACGATATAACGTATAACGTTATATACTACGACGTTAAGTAATATTACGATATAACGTATGACGTTATGTGGTATTTCGTTATAACGTATGACGTTATGTACTATTACGATATAACGTATAACGCTCTATACTATGACGTTAAGTAGTACTACGTTATAACGTATGACGTTATGTAGTATTACGTTATAACGTATAAGGTTATATACTATGACGTTATAACGTGTAACGTTATGTAGTGTGACGTTATTACGTATGACGTTATGTAGTATTACGATATAACGTGTGACGTTATGTAGTATTACGTTATAACTTATAACGTTATGTAGCTTTATGTTAAAACGTTAAACGTTATATTCTATGACCTTAATTAATATTACGATATAACGTTTGACGTTATGAAGTATAACGTTATAACGTATGACGTTATGTAGTATTACGTTATAACGTATGACGTTATGTAGTATTACGTTATAACGTATGACGTTATGGAGTTTTACGATATAACGTATAACGTTATATACTATGACGATATAACGTATAACGTTATATACCAGGACGTCATACCGTATAACGTTATATACTATGAAGTTATAACGTATAACATTATATACTATGACGTTATAACGTGTGACGCTATGTAGTGTGATGTTATTACGTATGACGTCATGTAGTATTACGTTATAACGTATAACTTTATATAATATGACGTTATAACGTATAACGTTATATACTACGACGTTAAGTAATATTTCGATATAACGTATGACGTTATGTACTATTACGTTATAACGTATAACGTTATATACTATGACGTTATAACGTATAACGTTGTACTATGACGTTAGGTAATATTACGATATACCGTATGACGTTATGTAGTATTACGTTAAAACTTATGACGTTATGTAGTATTACGATATAACGTATAACGTTATATACTATGACGTTAAGTAGTACTACGATATAACGTATGACGTTATGTAGTATTACGTTATAACGTATAACGTTACATACTATGACGTTATAACGTATAACGTTATATACTATGACGCTATGACGTGTAACGTTATATACTATGACGTTAAGTAATATTACGATATAACGTATGACGTTATATAGTATTACGTTACAACGCATAACGTTATATAATATGACGCTATAACGTATAACGTTATATACTATGACGTTAAGTAATATTACGATATAACGTGTGACGTTATGTAGTATTACGTTATAGCGTATGAAGTTATGTGGCATTACGTTATAACGTATAACGTTATATACTATGACGTTAAGTAGTACTGCGTTATAACATATGACGTTATGTGGTATTACGTTATAACGTATAACGTTATATACTATGACGTTAAGTAGTACTACGATATAACGTGCAACGTTATATACTATGACGTTATAACGTGTAACGTTATATACTACGACGTTAAGTAATATTTCCATATAACGTATGACGCTTTGTAGTATTACGTTATAACGTATAAAGTTATATACTATGACGTTGAGTAGTACTACGTTATAACGTATGACGTTACGTAGTATTACGATATAACGTATAACGTTATATACTAAGACGTTAAGTAGTACTACGTTATAACGTATGTCGTTATGTGATATTAAGTTATAACGTACAACGTTATATACTATTACGTTATAACGTGTAACGTTATGTAGTGTGACGTTATTACGTATGACGTTATGTAGTATTACGATATAACGTGTGACGTTATGTAGTATTACGTTATAACTTATAACGTTATGTAGCTTTATGTTAAAACGTATAACGTTATATTCTATGACGTTAATTAATATTACGATATAACGTATGACGTTATGTAGTGTAACGTTATAACGTATGACGTTATGTAGTATTACGTTATAACGTATGACGTTATGGAGTTTTACGATATAACGTATAACGTTATATACTATGACGATATAACGTATAACGTTATATACCAGGACGTCATACCGTATAACGTTATATAATATGTAGTTATAACGTATAACATTATATACTATGACGTTAAGTAATATTACGATATAACGTATGACGTTATGTAGTATTACTCTATAACTTATGATGTTATGTAGTATTACGATATAACGTATAACGTTATATACTAAGACGTTAAGTAGTACTACGTTATAACGTATGTCGTTATGTGGTATTAAGTTATAACGTACAACATTATATACTATTACGTTATAACGTGTAACGTTATACAGTGTGACGTTATTACGAATGACGTTATGTAATATTACGTTATATCGTATAACGTTATATTCTATGACGTTAAGTAGTACTACGTTATAACGTATGGCGTTATGTAGTATTACGTTATAACGTATAAGGTTATATACTATGACGTTATAACGTGTAACGTTATGTAGTGTGACGTTATTACGTATGACGTTATGTAGTATTACGTTATAACGTATGACGTTATGTAGTATTACGATATAACGTATAACGTTATATACTATGACGTTAAGTAATATTACGATATAACGTATGACGTTATGTAGTACTACGCTACAACGTATAACGTTATATAATATGACGTTATAACGTATAACGTTATATACTATGACGTTAAGTAATATTACGATATAACGTATGACGTTATGTAGTATTACTCTATAACTTATGATGTTATGTAGTATTACGATATAACGTATAACGTTATATACTAAGACGTTAAGTAGTACTACGTTATAACGTATGTCGTTATGTGGTATTAAGTTATAACGTACAACATTATATACTATTACGTTATAACGTGTAACGTTATACAGTGTGACGTTATTACGAATGACGTTATGTAATATTACGTTATATCGTATAACGTTATATACTATGACGTTAAGTAGTACTACGTTATAACGTATGACGTTATGTAGTATTACGTTATAACGTATAACGTTATATACTATGACGTTATAACGTATAACGTTAGATACTATGACGTTATGACGTGTAACGTTATATACTATGACGTTAAGTAATATTACGATATAACGTATGACGTTATATAGTATTACGTTACAACGCATAACGTTATATAATATGACGCTATAACGTATAACGTTATATACTATGACGTTAAGTAATATTACGATATAACGTGTGACGTTAAGTAGTACTACGTTATAACATATGATGTTATGTGGTATTACGTTTTAACGTATAACGTTATATACTATGACGTTAAGTAGTACTACGATATAACGTATGACGTTATGTAATATTACGTTATAACGTATAACGTTATATACCATGACGTTAAGTAATATTACGATATAACGTATTACGTTATGTAGTATTACGTTATAACGAATGACGTTATGTAGTTTTACGATATAGCGTATAACGTTATATACTATGACGATATAACGTATAACGTTATATACTACGACGTTAAGTAATATTACGATATAACGTATGACGTTATGTGCTATTTCGTTATAACGTATGACGTTATGTACTATTACGATATAACGTATAACGCTCTATACTATGACGTTAAGTAGTACTACGTTATAACGTATGGCGTTATGTAGTATTACGTTATAACGTATAACGTTATATACTAAGACGTTAAGTAGTACTACGTTATAACGTATGTCGTTATGTGGTATTAAGTTATAACGTACAACATTATATACTATTACGTTATAACGTGTAACGTTATACAGTGTGACGTTATTACGAATGACGTTATGTAATATTACGTTATATCGTATAACGTTATATACTATGACGTTAAGTAGTACTACGTTATAACGTATGACGTTATGTAGTATTACGTTATAACGTATAACGTTATATACTACGACGTTATAACGTATAACGTTATATACTATGACGTTATGACGTGTAACGTTATATACTATGACGTTAAGTAATATTACGATATAACGTATGACGTTATATAGTATTACGTTACAACGCATAACGTTATATAATATGACGCTATAACGTATAACGTTATATACTATGACGTTAAGTAATATTACGATATAACGTGTGACGTTATGTAGTATTACGTTATAGCGTATGAAGTTATGTGGCATTACGTTATAACGTATAACGTTATATACTATGACGTTAAGTAGTACTACGTTATAACATGTGACGTTAGGTGGTATTACGTTATAACGTATAGCGCTATATACTATGACGTTAAGTAGTACTACGATATAACGTGTAACGTTATATACTATGACGTCATAACGTGTAACGTTATATACTACGACGTTAAGTAATATTTCCATATAACGTATGACGCTTTGTAGTATTACGTTATAACGTATAAAGTTATATACTATGACGTTAAGTAGTACTACGTTATAACGTATGTCGTTATGTGGTATTAAGTTATAACGTACAACGTTATATACTATTACGTTATAACGTGTAACGTTATACAGTGTGACGTTATTACGAATGACGTTATGTAATATTACGTTATATCGTATAACGTTATATACTATGACGTTAAGTAGTACTACGTTATAACGTATGACGTTATGTAGTATTACGTTATAACGTATAACGTTATATACTATGACGTTATGACGTGTAACGTTATATACTATGACGTTAAGTAATATTACGATATAACGTATGACGTTATATAGTATTACGTTACAACGCATAACGTTATATAATATGACGCTATAACGTATAACGTTATATACTATGACGTTAAGTAATATTACGATATAACGTGTGACGTTAAGTAGTACTACGTTATAACATATGATGTTATGTGGTATTACGTTTTAACGTATAACGTTATATACTATGACGTTAAGTAGTACTACGATATAACGTATGACGTTATGTAATATTACGTTATAACGTATAACGTTATATACCATGACGTTAAGTAATATTACGATATAACGTATTACGTTATGTAGTATTACGTTATAACGAATGACGTTATGTAGTTTTACGATATAGCGTATAACGTTATATACTATGACGATATAACGTATAACGTTATATACTACGACGTTAAGTAATATTACGATATAACGTATGACGTTATGTGCTATTTCGTTATAACGTATGACGTTATGTACTATTACGATATAACGTATAACGCTCTATACTATGACGTTAAGTAGTACTACGTTATAACGTATGGCGTTATGTAGTATTACGTTATAACGTATAAGGTTATATACTATGACGTTATAACGTGTAACGTTATGTAGTGTGACGTTATTACGTATGACGTTATGTAGTATTACGTTATAACGTATGACGTTATGTAGTATTACGATATAACGTATAACGTTATATACTATGACGTTAAGTAATATTACGATATAACGTATGACGTTATGTAGTACTACGCTACAACTTATAACGTTATATAATATGACGTTATAACGTATAACGTTATATACTATGACGTTAAGTAATATTACGATATAACGTATGACGTTATGTAGTATTACTCTATAACATATGATGTTATGTAGTATTACGATATAACGTATAACGTTATATACTAAGACGTTAAGTAGTACTACGTTATAACGTATGTCGTTATGTGGTATTAAGTTATAACGTACAACGTTATATACTATTACGTTATAACGTGTAACGTTATACAGTGTGACGTTATTACGAATGACGTTATGTAATATTACGTTATATCGTATAACGTTATATACTATGACGTTAAGTAGTACTACGTTATAACGTATGACGTTATGTAGTATTACGTTATAACGTATAACGTTATATACTACGACGTTATAACGTATAACGTTATATACTATGACGTTATGACGTGTAACGTTATATACTATGACGTTAAGTAATATTACGATATAATGTGTGACGTTATATAGTATTACGTTACAACGCATAACGTTATATAATATGACGCTATAACGTATAACGTTATATACTATGACGTTAAGTAATATTACGATATAACGTGTGACGTTAAGTAGTACTACGTTATAACATATGATGTTATGTGGTATTACGTTTTAACGTATAACGTTATATACTATGACGTTAAGTAGTACTACGATATAACGTATGACGTTATGTAATATTACGTTATAACGTATAACGTTATATACCATGACGTTAAGTAATATTACGATATAACGTATTACGTTATGTAGTATTACGTTATAACGAATGACGTTATGTAGTTTTACGATATAGCGTATAACGTTATATACTATGACGATATAACGTATAACGTTATATACTACGACGTTAAGTAATATTACGATATAACGTATGACGTTATGTGCTATTTCGTTATAACGTATGACGTTATGTACTATTACGATATAACGTATAACGCTCTATACTATGACGTTAAGTAGTACTACGTTATAACGTATGGCGTTATGTAGTATTACGTTATAACGTATAACGTTATATACTAAGACGTTAAGTAGTACTACGTTATAACGTATGTCGTTATGTGGTATTAAGTTATAACGTACAACATTATATACTATTACGTTATAACGTGTAACGTTATACAGTGTGACGTTATTACGAATGACGTTATGTAATATTACGTTATATCGTATAACGTTATATACTATGACGTTAAGTAGTACTACGTTATAACGTATGACGTTATGTAGTATTACGTTATAACGTATAACGTTATATACTACGACGTTATAACGTATAACGTTATATACTATGACGTTATGACGTGTAACGTTATATACTATGACGTTAAGTAATATTACGATATAACGTATGACGTTATATAGTATTACGTTACAACGCATAACGTTATATAATATGACGCTATAACGTATAACGTTATATACTATGACGTTAAGTAATATTACGATATAACGTGTGACGTTATGTAGTATTACGTTATAGCGTATGAAGTTATGTGGCATTACGTTATAACGTATAACGTTATATACTATGACGTTAAGTAGTACTACGTTATAACATATGACGTTAGGTGGTATTACGTTATAACGTATAGCGCTATATACTATGACGTTAAGTAGTACTACGATATAACGTGTAACGTTATATACTATGACGTCATAACGTGTAACGTTATATACTACGACGTTAAGTAATATTTCCATATAACGTATGACGCTTTGTAGTATTACGTTATAACGTATAAAGTTATATACTATGACGTTAAGTAGTACTACGTTATAACGTATGTCGTTATGTGGTATTAAGTTATAACGTACAACGTTATATACTATTACGTTATAACGTGTAACGTTATACAGTGTGACGTTATTACGAATGACGTTATGTAATATTACGTTATATCGTATAACGTTATATACTATGACGTTAAGTAGTACTACGTTATAACGTATGACGTTATGTAGTATTACGTTATAACGTATAACGTTATATACTATGACGTTATGACGTGTAACGTTATATACTATGACGTTAAGTAATATTACGATATAACGTATGACGTTATATAGTATTACGTTACAACGCATAACGTTATATAATATGACGCTATAACGTATAACGTTATATACTATGACGTTAAGTAATATTACGATATAACGTGTGACGTTAAGTAGTACTACGTTATAACATATGATGTTATGTGGTATTACGTTTTAACGTATAACGTTATATACTATGACGTTAAGTAGTACTACGATATAACGTATGACGTTATGTAATATTACGTTATAACGTATAACGTTATATACCACGACGTTAAGTAATATTACGATATAACGTATTACGTTATGTAGTATTACGTTATAACGAATGACGCTATGTAGTTTTACGATATAACGTATAACGTTATATACTACGACGTTAAGTAATATTACGATATAACGTATGACGTTATGTGCTATTTCGTTATAACGTATGACGTTATGTACTATTACGATATAACGTATAACGCTCTATACTATGACGTATAGTATTACGTTATAACGTATAAGGTTATATACTATGACGTTATAACGTGTAACGTTATGTAGTGTGACGTTATTACGTATGACGTTACGTAGTATTACGTTATAACGTATGACGTTATGTAGTATTACGATATAACGTATAACGTTATATACTATGACGTTAAGTAATATTACGATATAACGTATGACGTTATGTAGTACTACGCTACAACTTATAACGTTATATAATATGACGTTATAACGTATAACGTTATATACTATGACGTTAAGTAATATTACGATATAACGTATGACGTTATGTAGTATTACTCTATAACATATGATGTTATGTAGTATTACGATATAACGTATAACGTTATATACTAAGACGTTAAGTAGTACTACGTTATAACGTATGTCGTTATGTGGTATTAAGTTATAACGTACAACGTTATATACTATTACGTTATAACGTGTAACGTTATACAGTGTGACGTTATTACGAATGACGTTATGTAATATTACGTTATATCGTATAACGTTATATACTATGACGTTAAGTAGTACTACGTTATAACGTATGACGTTATGTAGTATTACGTTATAACGTATAACGTTATATACTACGACGTTATAACGTATAACGTTATATACTATGACGTTATGACGTGTAACGTTATATACTATGACGTTAAGTAATATTACGATATAATGTGTGACGTTATGTAGTATTACGTTATAGCGTATGAAGTTATGTGGCATTACGTTATAACGTATAACGTTATATACTATGACGTTAAGTAGTACTACGTTATAACATATGACGTTATGTGGTATTACGTTATAACGTATAACGTTATATACTATGACGTTAAGTAGTACTACGATATAACGTGTAACGTTATATACTACGACGTTAAGTAATATTTCCATATAACGTATGACGCTTTGTAGTATTACGTTATAACGTATAAAGTTATATACTATGACGTTAAGTAGTACTACGTTATAACGTATGACGTTACGTAGTATTACGATATAACGTATAACGTTATATACTAAGACGTTTAGTAGTACTACGTTATAACGTATGTCGTTATGTGATATTAAGTTATAACGTACAACGTTATATACTATTACGTTATAACGTGTAACGCTATACAGTGTGACGTTATTACGAATGACGTTATGTAATATTACATTATAACGAATAACGTTATATACTATGACGTTAAGTAGTACTACGTTATAACGTATGACGTTATGTAGTATTACGTTATAACTTATAACGTTATGTAGCTTTATGTTAAAACGTATAACGTTATATTCTATGACGTTAATTAATATTACGATATAACATATGACGTTATGTAGTATAACGTTATAACGTATGACGTTATGTAGTATTACGTTATAACGTATGACGTTATGGAGTTTTACGATATAACGTATAACGTTATATACTATGACGATATAACGTATAACGTTATATACCAGGACGTCATACCGTATAACGTTATATACTATGAAGTTATAACGTATAACATTATATACTATGACGTTATAACGTGTGACGCTATGTAATATTACGCTATAACGTATGACGTTATATACTATGACGTTAAGTATTATTACGATATAACGTATAACGTTATGTAGTATTACGTTATAACGTATGATGTTATGTAGTATTACGTTATAACGTATAACGTTATACACTATGACGTTAAGTAATATTACGATATAACGTATTACGTTATGTAGTATTACGTTATAACGCATGATGTTATGTAGTATTACGATATAACGTATAACGTTATATACTATGACGATATAACGTATAACGTTACATACTACGACGTTAAGTAATATTACGATATAACGTATGACGTTATGTGGTATTACGTTATAACGTATGACGTTATGTACTATTACGATATAACGTATAACGTTATATACTATGACGTTAAGTAGTACTACGTTATAACGTATGACGTTATGTAATATTACGTTGTAACGTATAACGTTATATACCATGACGTTAAGTAATATTACGATATAACGTATTACGTTATGTAGTATTACGTTATAACGAATGACGTTATGTAGTTTTACGATATAGCGTATAACGTTATATACTATGACGATATAACGTATAACGTTATATACTACGACGTTAAGAAATATTACGATATAACGTATGACGTTATGTGGTATTTCGTTATAACGTATGACGTTATGTACTATTACGATATAACGTATAACGCTCTATACTATGACGTTAAGTAGTACTACGTTATAACGTATGACGTTATGTAGTATTACGTTATAACGTATAAGGTTATATACTATGACGTTATAACGTGTAACGTTATGTAGTGTGACGTTATTACGTATGACGTTATGTAGTATTACGATATAACGTGTGACGTTATGTAGTATTACGTTATAACTTATAACGTTATGTAGCTTTATGTTAAAACGTTAAACGTTATATTCTATGACCTTAATTAATATTACGATATAACGTTTGACGTTATGAAGTATAACGTTATAACGTATGACGTTATGTAGTATTACGTTATAACGTATGACGTTATGTAGTATTACGTTATAACGTATGACGTTATGGAGTTTTACGATATAACGTATAACGTTATATACTATGACGATATAACGTATAACGTTATATACCAGGACGTCATACCGTATAACGTTATATACTATGAAGTTATAACGTATAACATTATATACTATGACGTTATAACGTGTGACGCTATGTAGTGTGATGTTATTACGTATGACGTCATGTAGTATTACGTTATAACGTATAACTTTATATAATATGACGTTATAACGTATAACGTTATATACTACGACGTTAAGTAATATTACGATATAACGTATGACGTTATGTGGTATTTCGTTATAACGTATGACGTTATGTACTATTACGATATAACCTATAACGCTCTATACTATGACGTTAAGTAGTACTACGTTATAACGTATGACGTTATGTAGTATTACGTTATAACGTATAAGGTTATATACTATGACGTTATAACGTGTAACGTTATGTAGTGTGACGTTATTACGTATGACGTTATGTAGTATTACGATATAACGTGTGACGTTATGTAGTATTACGTTATAACTTATAACGTTATGTAGCTTTATGTTAAAACGTTAAACGTTATATTCTATGACCTTAATTAATATTACGATATAACGTTTGACGTTATGAAGTATAACGTTATAACGTATGACGTTATGTGGTATTACGTTATAACGTTTAACGTTATGTACTATGACGTTATAACGTGTAGCGTTATTTAGTGTGACGTTATTACGTATGACGATATGTAGTACTACGTTATAACGTATGACGTGATGTAGTATTACGATGTAACGTATAACGTTATATACTATGACGTTAAGTAGTACTACGTTATAACGTATGGCGTTATGTAGT
Organism: Bombus terrestris; assembly: GCF_910591885.1. Taxonomy (NCBI): domain Eukaryota; kingdom Metazoa; phylum Arthropoda; class Insecta; order Hymenoptera; family Apidae; genus Bombus; species Bombus terrestris. The sequence goes on along the minus strand of NC_063269.1, from coordinate 11,595,664 downwards.
ATTACGTTATAACGTATGGCGATATGTAGTATAACGATATAACGTGTAACGTTATATACTATGACGTTATAACGTGTAACGTTATATACTACGACGTTAAGTAATATTTCGATATAACGTATGACGTTATGTACTATTACGTTATAACGTATAACGTTATATATTATGACGTTATAACGTATAACGTTGTACTATGACGTTAGGTAATATTACGATATACCGTATGACGTTATGTAGTATTACGTTAAAACTTATGACGTTATGTAGTATTACGATATAACGTATAACGTTATATACTATGACGTTAAGTAGTACTACGTTATAACGTATGACGTTATGTAGTATTACGTTATAACGTATAACGTTACATACTATGACGTTATAACGTATAACGTTCTATACTATGACGTTAAGTAATATTACGAAATAACGTATGACGTCATGTAGTATTACGTTAAAACGTATAACGTTATATAATATGACGCTATAACGTATAACGTTATATACTATGACGTTAAGTAATATTACGATATAACGTATTACGTTATGTAGTATTAAGTTATAACGAATGACGTTATGTAGTTTTACGATATAGCGTATAACGTTGTATACTATGACGATATAACGTATAACGTTATATACTACGACGTTAAGTAATATTACGATATAACGTATGACGTTATGTGGTATTTCGTTATAACGTATGACGTTATGTACTATTACGATATAACGTATAACGCTCTATACTATGACGTTAAGTAGTACTACGTTATAACGTATGGCGTTATGTAGTATTACGTTATAACGTATAAGGTTATATACTATGACGTTATAACGTGTAACGTTATGTAGTGTGACGTTATTACGTATGACGTTATGTAGTATTACGTTATAACGTATGACGTTATGTAGTATTACGATATAACGTATAACGTTATGTACTATGACGTTAAGTAATATTACGATATAACGTATGACGTTATGTAGTATTACGCTACAACGTATAACGTTATATAATATGACGTTATAACGTATAACGTTATATACTATGACGTTAAGTAATATTACGATATAATGTATGACGTTATGTAGTATTACGTTATAACTTATGATGTTATGTAGTATTACGATATAACGTATAACGTTATATACTAAGACGTTAAGTAGTACTACGTTATAACGTATGTCGTTATGTGGTATTAAGTTATAACGTACAACGTTATATACTATTACGTTATAACGTGTAACGTTATACAGTGTGACGTTATTACGAATGACGTTATGTAATATGACGTTATAACGTATAACGTTATATACTATGACGTTAAGTAATATTACGATATAATGTATGACGTTATGTAGTATTTCGTTATAACTTATGATGTTATGTAGTATTACGATATAACGTATAACGTTATATACTAAGACGTTAAGTAGTACTACGTTATAACGTATGTCGTTATGTGGTATTAAGTTATAACGTACAACGTTATATACTATTACGTTATAACGTGTAACGTTATACAGTGTGACGTTATTACGAATGACGTTATGTAATATTACGTTATATCGTATAACGTTATATACTATGACGTTAAGTAGTACTACGTTATATCGTATGACGTTATGTAGTATTACGTTATAACGTATAACGTTATATACTATGACGTTATAACGTATAACGTTATATACTATGACGTTATGACGTGTAACGTTATATACTATGACGTTAAGTAATATTACGATATAACGTATGACGTTATATAGTATTACGTTACAACGCATAACGTTATATAATATGACGCTATAACGTATAACGTTATATACTATGACGTTAAGTAATATTACGATATAACGTGTGACGTTATGTAGTATTACGTTATAGCGTATGAAGTTATGTGGCATTACGTTATAACGTATAACGTTATATACTATGACGTTAAGTAGTACTACGTTATAACATATGACGTTATGTGGTATTACGTTATAACGTATAACGTTATATACTATGACGTTAAGTAGTACTACGATATAACGTGTAACGTTATATACTATGACGTTATAACGTGTAACGTTATATACTACGACGTTAAGTAATATTTCCATATAACGTATGACGCTTTGTAGTATTACGTTATAACGTATAAAGTTATATACTATGACGTTAAGTAGTACTACGTTATAACGTATGACGTTACGTAGTATTACGATATAACGTATAACGTTATATACTAAGACGTTTAGTAGTACTACGTTATAACGTATGTCGTTATGTGATATTAAGTTATAACGTACAACGTTATATACTATGACGTTATAACGTGTAACGTTATATACTACGACGTTAAGTAATATTTCGATATAACGTATGACGTTATGTACTATTACGTTATAACGTATAACGTTATATACTATGACGTTATAACGTATAACGTTGTACTATGACGTTAGGTAATATTACGATATACCGTATGACGTTATGTAGTATTACGTTAAAACTTATGACGTTATGTAGTATTACGATATAACGTATAACGTTATATACTATGACGTTAAGTAGTACTACGTTATAACGTATGACGTTATGTAGTATTACGTTATAACGTATAACGTTACATACTATGACGTTATAACGTATAACGTTATATACTATGACGCTATGACGTGTAACGTTATATACTATGACGTTAAGTGATATTACGATATAACGTATGACGTTATATAGTATTACGTTACAACGCATAACGTTATATAATATGACGCTATAACGTATAACGTTATAGACTATGACGTTAAGTAATATTACGATATAACGTGTGACGTTATGTAGTATTACGTTATAGCGTATGAAGTTATGTGGCATTACGTTATAACGTATAACGTTATATACTATGACGTTAAGTAGTACTACGTTATAACATATGACGTTATGTGGTATTACGTTATAACGTATAACGTTATATACTATGACGTTAAGTAGTACTACGATATAACGTGCAACGTTATATACTATGACGTTATAACGTGTAACGTTATATACTACGACGTTAAGTAATATTTCCATATAACGTATGACGCTTTGTAGTATTACGTTATAACGTATAAAGTTATATACTATGACGTTGAGTAGTACTACGTTATAACGTATGACGTTACGTAGTATTACGATATAACGTATAACGTTATATACTAAGACGTTAAGTAGTACTACGTTATAACGTATGTCGTTATGTGATATTAAGTTATAACGTACAACGTTATATACTATTACGTTATAACGTGTAACGTTATGTAGTGTGACGTTATTACGTATGACGTTATGTAGTATTACGATATAACGTGTGACGTTATGTAGTATTACGTTATAACTTATAACGTTATGTAGCTTTATGTTAAAACGTATAACGTTATATTCTATGACGTTAATTAATATTACGATATAACGTATGACGTTATGTAGTGTAACGTTATAACGAATGACGTTATGTAGTATTACGTTATAACGTATGACGTTATGGAGTTTTACGATATAACGTATAACGTTATATACTATGACGATATAACGTATAACGTTATATACCAGGACGTCATACCGTATAACGTTATATACTATGAAGTTATAACGTATAACGTTATATACTATGACGTTAAGTATTATTACGATATAACGTATAACGTTATGTAGTATTACGTTATAACGTATGACGTTATGTAGTATTACGATATAACCAATAACGTTATATACTATGACGTTAAGTAGTACTACGTTATAACGTATGACGTTATGTGGTATTACGTTATAACGTTTAACGTTATGTGCTATGACGTTATAACGTGTAGCGTTATTTAGTGTGACGTTATTACGTATGACGATATGTAGTACTACGTTATAACGTATGACGTTATGTAGTATTACGATGTAACGTATAACGTTATATACTATGACGTTAAGTAGTACTACGTTATAACGTATGGCGTTATGTAGTATTACGTTATAACGTATGGCGATATGTAGTATTACGATATAACGTGTAACGTTATATACTATTACGTTATAACGTGTAACGTTATACAGTGTGACGTTATTACGAATGACGTTATGTAATATTACGTTATATCGTATAACGTTATATACTATGACGTTAAGTAGTACTACGTTATAACGTATGACGTTATGTAGTATTACGTTATAACTTATGATGTTATGTAGTATTACGATATAACGTATAACGTTATATACTAAGACGTTAAGTAGTACTACGTTATAACGTATGTCGTTATGTGGTATTAAGTTATAACGTACAACGTTATATACTATTACGTTATAACGTGTAACGTTATACAGTGTGACGTTATTACGAATGACGTTATGTAATATTACGTTATAACGTATAACGTTATATACTATGACGTTATAACGTATAACGTTAAGTAGTACTACGTTATAACGTATGACGTTATGTAGTATTACGTTATAACGTATAACGTTATATACTATGACGTTATAACGTATAACGTTATATACTATGACGTTATGACGTGTAACGTTATATACTATGACGTTAAGTAATATTACGATATAACGTATGACGTTATATAGTATTACGTTACAACGCATAACGTTATATAATATGACGCTATAACGTATAACGTTATATACTATGACGTTAAGTAATATTACGATATAACGTGTGACGTTATGTAGTATTACGTTATAGCGTATGAAGTTATGTGGCATTACGTTATAACGTATAACGTTATATACTATGACGTTAAGTAGTACTACGTTATAACATATGACGTTATGTGGTATTACGTTATAACGTATAACGTTATATACTATGACGTTAAGTAGTACTACGATATAACGTGCAACGTTATATACTATGACGTTATAACGTGTAACGTTATATACTACGACGTTAAGTAATATTTCCATATAACGTATGACGCTTTGTAGTATTACGTTATAACGTATAAAGTTATATACTATGACGTTGAGTAGTACTACGTTATAACGTATGACGTTACGTAGTATTACGATATAACGTATAACGTTATATACTAAGACGTTAAGTAGTACTACGTTATAACGTATGTCGTTATGTGATATTAAGTTATAACGTACAACGTTATATACTATTACGTCATAACGTGTAACGTTATGTAGTGTGACGTTATTACGTATGACGTTATGTAGTATTACGATATAACGTGTGACGTTATGTAGTATTACGTTATAACTTATAACGTTATGTAGCTTTATGTTAAAACGTATAACGTTATATTCTATGACGTTAATTAATATTACGATATAACGTATGACGTTATGTAGTGTAACGTTATAACGTATGACGTTATGTAGTATTACGTTATAACGTATGACGTTATGGAGTTTTACGATATAACGTATAACGTTATATACTATGACGATATAACGTATAACGTTATATACCAGGACGTCATACCGTATAACGTTATATACTATGAAGTTATAACGTATAACATTATATACTATGACGTTATAACGTGTGACGCTATGTAGTGTGATGTTATTACGTATGACGTCATGTAGTATTACGTTATAACGTATAACGTTATATAATATGACGTTATAACGTATAACGTTATATACTATGACGTTAAGTATTATTACGATATAACGTATAACGTTATGTAGTATTACGTTATAACGTATGACGTTATGTAGTATTACGATATAACCAATAACGTTATATACTATGACGTTAAGTAGTACTACGTTATAACGTATGACGTTATGTGGTATTACGTTATAACGTTTAACGTTATGTGCTATGACGTTATAACGTGTAGCGTTATTTAGTGTGACGTTATTACGTACGACGATATGTAGTACTACGTTATAACGTATGACGTTATGTAGTATTACGATGTAACGTATAACGTTATATACTATGACGTTAAGTAGTACTACGTTATAACGTATGGCGTTATGTAGTATTACGTTATAACGTATGGCGATATGTAGTATTACGATATAACGTGTAACGTTATATACTATTACGTTATAACGTATAACGTTATATATAATGACGTTATAACGTATAACGTTGTACTATGACGTTAGGTAATATTACGATATACCGTATGACGTTATGTAGTATTACGATATAACGTATAACGTTATATACTATGACGTTAAGTAATATTACGATATAACGTATGACGTTATGTAGTATTACGCTATAACGTATAACGTTATATAATATGACGTTATAACGTATAACGTTATATACTATGACGTTAAGTATTATTACGATATAACGTATAACGTTATGTAGTATTACGTTATAACGTATGACGTTATGTAGTATTACGAACTAACGTATAACGTTATATACTATGACGTTAAGTAGCACTACGTTATAACGTATGACGTTATGTAGTATTACGATATAACGTATAACATTATATACTATGACATTAAGTAAGATTACGATATGACGTAAGACGTTATGTAGTTTTACGATATGGCGTATAACGTTATATACTATGACGATATAACGTATAACGTTATATACTACGACGTTAAGTAATATTACGATATAACGAATAACGTTATGTAGTATTACGTTATAACGTATGACGTTATGTAATATTACGTTATAACGTAAAACGTTATATACTATGACGTTAAGTAGCATTACTTTATAACGTATGACGCTATGTAGTATTACGTTATAACGTATAACGTTATATACTATGACGTTAAGTAATATTACGATATAACGTATGACTTTAGGTAGTATTAGGTTATAACATATGACGTTATGTAGTTTTACGATATAGCGTATAACGTTATATACTATGACGATATAACGTATAACGTTATATAGTACGACGTTAAGTAATATTGCGATATAACGTATGACGTTATGTAGTATTAGGTTATAACGTATGACGTTATGTAGTATTACGATATAACGTATAACGTTATATACTATGACGTTAAGTAGTACTACGTTATAACGTATGACGTTATGTGATATTACAATATAACGTATAACGTTATATACTATGCCGTTATAGCGTGTAACGTTATGTAGTGTGACGTTATTACGTATGACGTTATGTAATATTACGTTATAACGTAAAACGTTATATACTATGACGTTAAGTAGCATTACCTTATAACGTATGACGCTATGTAGTATTACGTTATAACGTAAGACGTTACGTAGTATTACGATATAACGTATAACGTTATGTAGTGTTATGTTATAAGGTATGACGTTATGTAGTATTACTATATATCGTATAACGTTATATACACTGACGTTAAGTAATATTACGATATAACGTAGGACGTTATGTGGTATTACGTTATAACGTATAACGTTATATACTATGACGTTATAACGTATAACGTTATATACTGTGACGTTGTAACATGTAACGTTATGTAGTGTGACGTTATTATGTATGACGTTATGTAGTATTACGTTATAACGTATGACGTTATGTAGTATTACGATATAACGTATAACGTTATATACTATGACGTTAAGTAGTACTACGTTATAACTTATGACGTTATGTAGTATTACGTTATAACGTATGGCGTTATGTAGTATTACGATATAACGTATAACGCTATATACTATGACGTTAAGTAGTACTACGTTATAACGTATGACGTTATGTTGTATTACGTTATAACGTATAAGGTTATATACTATGACGTTATAACGTATAACGTTATATACTGTGACGTTGTAACATGTAACGTTATGTAGTGTGACGTTATTATGTATGACGTTATGTAGTATTACGTTATAACGTATGACGTTATGTAGTATTACGTTATAACGTATGGCGTTATGTAGTATTACGATATAACGTATAACGTTATATACTATGACGTTAAGTAGTACTACGTTATAACGTATGGCGTTATGTAGTATTACGTTATAACGTATAAGGTTATATACTATGACGTTATAACGTGTAACGTTATGTAGTGTGACGTTATTACGTATGACGTTATGTAGTATTACGTTATAACGTATGGCGTTATGTAGTATTACGTTATAACGTATAACGTTATATACTATGACGATATAACGTATAACGTTACATACTACGACGTTAAGTAATATTACGATATAACGTATGACGTTATGTGGTATTACGTTATAACGTATGACGTTATGTACTATTGCGATATAACGTATAACGTTATATACTATGACGTTAAGTAGTACTACGTTATAACGTATGACGTTATGTAATATTACGTTATAACGTATAACGTTATATACCATGACGTTAAGTAATATTACGATATACCGTATTACGTTATGTAGTATTACGTTATAACGAATGACGTTATGTAGTTTTACGATATAGCGTATAACGTTATATACTATGACGATATAACGTATAACGTTATATACTACGACGTTAAGTAATATTACGATATAACGTATGACGTTATGTGGTATTTCGTTATAACGTATGACGTTATGTACTATTACGATATAACGTATAACGCTCTATACTATGACGTTAAGTAGTACTACGTTATAACGTATGGCGTTATGTAGTATTACGTTATAACGTATAAGGTTATATACTATGACGTTATAACGTGTAACGTTATGTAGTGTGACGTTATTACGTATGACGTTATGTAGTATTACGTTATAACGTATGACGTTATGTAGTATTACGATATAACGTATAACGTTGTATACTATGACGTTAAGTAGTACCACGTTATAACGTATGACGTTATGTAGTTTTACGATATAACATATAACGTTATATACCATGACGATATAACGTATAACGTTATATACTAGGACGTTATGCCGTATAACGTTACATACTATGAAGTTATAACGTATAACATTATATACGATGACGTTACGTAATATTACGATATAACGTATGACGTTATGTAGTATTACGTTATAACATATGACGTTATGTAGTATTACGTTATAACGTATGACGTTATGTAGTATTACGATATAACCAATAACGTTATATACTATGACGTTAAGTAGTACTACGTTATAACGTATGACGTTATGTGGTATTACGTTATAACGTTTAACGTTATGTGCTATGACGTTATAACGTGTAGCGTTATTTAGTGTGACGTTATTACGTACGACGATATGTAGTACTACGTTATAACGTATGACGTTATGTAGTATTACGATGTAACGTATAACGTTATATACTATGACGTTAAGTAGTACTACGTTATAACGTATGGCGTTATGTAGTATTACGTTATAACGTATGGCGATATGTAGTATTACGATATAACGTGTAACGTTATATACTATTACGTTATAACGTATAACGTTATATATAATGACGTTATAACGTATAACGTTGTACTATGACGTTAGGTAATATTACGATATACCGTATGACGTTATGTAGTATTACGATATAACGTATAACGTTATATACTATGACGTTAAGTAATATTACGATATAACGTATGACGTTATGTAGTATTACGCTACAACGTATAACGTTATATAATATGACGTTATAACGTATAACGTTATATACTATGACGTTAAGTATTATTACGATATAACGTATAACGTTATGTAGTATTACGTTATAACGTATGACGTTATGTAGTATTACGAACTAACGTATAACGTTATATACTATGACGTTAAGTAGCACTACGTTATAACGTATGACGTTATGTAGTATTACGATATAACGTATAACATTATATACTATGACATTAAGTAAGATTACGATATGACGTAAGACGTTATGTAGTTTTACGATATGGCGTATAACGTTATATACTATGACGATATAACGTATAACGTTATATACTACGACGTTAAGTAATATTACGATATAACGAATAACGTTATGTAGTATTACGTTATAACGTATGACGTTATGTAATATTACGTTATAACGTATAACGTTATATACTATGACGTTAAGTAGCATTACTTTATAACGTATGACGCTATGTAGTATTACGTTATAACGTATAACGTTATATACTATGACGTTAAGTAATATTACGATATAACGTATGACTTTAGGTAGTATTAGGTTATAACATATGACGTTATGTAGTTTTACGATATAGCGTATAACGTTATATACTATGACGATATAACGTATAACGTTATATAGTACGACGTTAAGTAATATTACGATATAACGTATGACGTTATGTAGTATTAGGTTATAACGTATGACGTTATGTAGTATTACGATATAACGTATAACGTTATATACTATGACGTTAAGTAGTACTACGTTATAACGTATGACGTTATGTGATATTACAATATAACGTATAACGTTATATACTATGCCGTTATAGCGTGTAACGTTATGTAGTGTGACGTTATTACGTATGACGTTATGTAATATTACGTTATAACGTAAAACGTTATATACTATGACGTTAAGTAGCATTACCTTATAACGTATGACGCTATGTAGTATTACGTTATAACGTAAGACGTTACGTAGTATTACGATATAACGTATAACGTTATGTAGTGTTATGTTATAAGGTATGACGTTATGTAGTATTACTATATATCGTATAACGTTATATACACTGACGTTAAGTAATATTACGATATAACGTAGGACGTTATGTGGTATTACGTTATAACGTATAACGTTATATACTATGACGTTATAACGTATAACGTTATATACTGTGACGTTGTAACATGTAACGTTATGTAGTGTGACGTTATTATGTATGACGTTATGTAGTATTACGTTATAACGTATGACGTCATGTAGTATTACGATATAACGTATAACGTTATATACTATGACGTTAAGTAGTACTACGTTATAACTTATGACGTTATGTAGTATTACGTTATAACGTATGGCGTTATGTAGTATTACGATATAACGTATAACGCTATATACTATGACGTTAAGTAGTACTACGTTATAACGTATGACGTTATGTTGTATTACGTTATAACGTATAAGGTTATATACTATGACGTTATAACGTATAACGTTATATACTGTGACGTTGTAACATGTAACGTTATGTAGTGTGACGTTATTATGTATGACGTTATGTAGTATTACGTTATAACGTATGACGTTATGTAGTATTACGTTATAACGTATGGCGTTATGTAGTATTACGATATAACGTATAACGTTATATACTATGACGTTAAGTAGTACTACGTTATAACGTATGGCGTTATGTAGTATTACGTTATAACGTATAAGGTTATATACTATGACGTTATAACGTGTAACGTTATGTAGTGTGACGTTATTACGTATGACGTTATGTAGTATTACGTTATAACGTATGGCGTTATGTAGTATTACGTTATAACGTATAACGTTATATACTATGACGATATAACGTATAACGTTACATACTACGACGTTAAGTAATATTACGATATAACGTATGACGTTATGTGGTATTACGTTATAACGTATGACGTTATGTACTATTGCGATATAACGTATAACGTTATATACTATGACGTTAAGTAGTACTACGTTATAACGTATGACGTTATGTAATATTACGTTATAACGTATAACGTTATATACCATGACGTTAAGTAATATTACGATATACCGTATTACGTTATGTAGTATTACGTTATAACGAATGACGTTATGTAGTTTTACGATATAGCGTATAACGTTATATACTATGACGATATAACGTATAACGTTATATACTACGACGTTAAGTAATATTACGATATAACGTATGACGTTATGTGGTATTTCGTTATAACGTATGACGTTATGTACTATTACGATATAACGTATAACGCTCTATACTATGACGTTAAGTAGTACTACGTTATAACGTATGGCGTTATGTAGTATTACGTTATAACGTATAAGGTTATATACTATGACGTTATAACGTGTAACGTTATGTAGTGTGACGTTATTACGTATGACGTTATGTAGTATTACGTTATAACGTATGACGTTATGTAGTATTACGATATAACGTATAACGTTGTATACTATGACGTTAAGTAGTACCACGTTATAACGTATGACGTTATGTAGTTTTACGATATAACATATAACGTTATATACCATGACGATATAACGTATAACGTTATATACTAGGACGTTATGCCGTATAACGTTACATACTATGAAGTTATAACGTATAACATTATATACGATGACGTTACGTAATATTACGATATAACGTATGACGTTATGTAGTATTACGTTATAACATATGACGTTATGTAGTATTACGATATAACGTATGACGTTATATACTATGACGTTAAGTAGTACTACGTTATAACGTATGACGTTATGTGGTATTACGTTATAACGTATAACGTTATATACTATGACGTTATAACGTGTAACGTTATTTAGTGTGACGTTATTACGTATGACGTTATGTAGTATTACGATATAACGTATAACGTTATATACTATGACGTTAAGTAGTACTACGTTATAACGTATAAGGTTATATACTCTGACGTTATAAAGTGTAACGTTATGTAGTGTGACGTTCTTACGTATGACGTTATGTAATATTACGCAATAACGTATGACGTTATATACTATGACGTTAAGTATTATTACGATATAACGTATAACGTTATGTAGTATTACGTTATAACGTATGATGTTATGTAGTATTACGATATATCGTATAACGTTATATACTATGACGTTAAGTAGTACTACGTTATAACGTATGACGTTATGTAGTATTAGGTTATAACGTATAACGTTATATACTATGACGTTATGACGTATAATGTTATACTATGACGTTAGGTAATATTACGATATACCGTATGACGTTATGTAGTATTACGTTAAAACTTATGACGTTATGTAGTATTACGATATAACGTATAACGTTATATACTATGACGTTAAGTAGTACTACGTTATAACGTATGACGTTATGTAGTATTACGTTATAACGTATAACGTTATATACTATGACGTTATAACGTATAACGTTATATACTATGACGTTATGACGTGTAACGTTATATACTATGACGTTAAGTAATATTACGATATAACGTATGACGTTATATAGTATTAAGTTACAACGCATAACGTTATATAATATGACGCTATAACGTATAACGTTATATACTATGACGTTAAGTAATATTACGATATAACGTATGACGTTATGTAGTATTACGATATAACCAATAACGTTATATACTATGACGTTAAGTAGTACTACGTTATAACGTATGACGTTATGTAGTATTACGTTATAACGTATGACGTTATGGAGTTTTACGATATAACGTATAACGTTATATACTATGACGATATAACGTATAACGTTATATACCAGGACGTCATACCGTATAACGTTATATACTATGAAGTTATAACGTATAACGTTATGTGCTATGACGTTATAACGTGTAGCGTTATTTAGTGTGACGTTATTACGTATGACCATATGTAGTACTACGTTATAACGTATGACGTTATGTAGTATTACGATGTAACGTATAACGTTATATACTATGACGTTAAGTAGTACTACGTTATAACGTATGGCGTTATGTAGTACTACCTTATAACGTATGGCGATATGTAGTATTACGATATAACGTGTAACGTTATATACTATTACGTTATAACGTATAACGTTATATACTATGACGTTATAACGTATAAAGTTGTACTATGACGTTAGGTAATATTACGATATACCGCATGACGTTATGTAGTATTACGATATAACGTATAACGTTATATACTATGACGTTAAGTAGTACTACGTTATAACGTATGACGTTATGTAGTATTACGTTATAACGTATAACGTTATATACTATGACGTTATAACGTATAACGTTCTATACTATGACGTTAAGTAATATTACGATATAACGTATGACGTCATGTAGTATTACGTTACAACGTATAACGTTATATAATATGACGCTATAACGTATAACGTTATATACTATGACGTTAAGTAATATTACGATATAACGTATGACGTTATGTGGTATTACGCTACAACGTATAACGTTATATAATATGACGTTATAACGTATAACGTTATATACTATGACGTTAAGTAATATTACGATATAACGTATGACGTTATGTAGTATTACGTTATAACTTATGATGTTATATAGTATTACGATATAACGTATAACGTTATATACTATGGCGTTAAGTAGTACTACGTTATAACGTATGTCGTTATGTGGTATTACGTTATAACGTACAACGTTATATACTATTACGTTATAACGTGTAGCGTTATTTAGTGTGACGTTATTACGTATGACGATATGTAGTACTACGTTATAACGTATGACGTTATGTAGTATTACGATGTAACGTATAACGTTATATACTATGACGTTAAGTAGTACTACGTTATAACGTATGGCGTTATGTAGTATTACCTTATAACGTATGGCGATATGTAGTATTACGATATAACGTGTAACGTTATATACTATTACGTTATAACGTATAACGTTATATACTATGACGTTATAACGTATAAAGTTGTACTATGACGTTAGGTAATATTACGATATACCGCATGACGTTATGTAGTATTACGATATAACGTATAACGTTATATACTATGACGTTAAGTAGTACTACGTTATAACGTATGACGTTATGTAGTATTACGTTATAACGTATAACGTTATATACTATGACGTTATAACGTATAACGTTCTATACTATGACGTTAAGTAATATTACGATATAACGTATGACGTTATGTAGTATTACGTTATAACGTATAACGTTATATACTATGACGTTATAACGTATAACGTTCTATACTATGACGTTAAGTAATATTACGATATAACGTATGACGTCATGTAGTATTACGTTACAACGTATAACGTTATATAATATGACGCTATAACGTATAACGTTATATACTATGACGTTAAGTAATATTACGATATAACGTATGACGTTATGTGGTATTACGCTACAATGTATAACGTTATATAATATGACGTTATAACGTATAACGTTATATACTATGACGTTAAGTAATATTACGATATAACGTATGACGTTATGTAGTATTACGTTATAACTTATGATGTTATATAGTATTACGATATAACGTATAACGTTATATACTATGGCGTTAAGTAGTACTACGTTATAACGTATGTCGTTATGTGGTATTACGTTATAACGTACAACGTTATATACTATTACGTTATAACGTGTAACGTTATACAGTGTGACGTTATTACGAATGACGTTATGTAATATTACGTTATAACGTATTACGTTATACACTATGACGTTAGGTAATACTACGATATAACGTGTGACGTTATGTAGTATTACGTTATAACTTATGACGTTATGTAGTATTACGATATAACGTATAACGTTATATACTATGACGTAATAACGTATAACGTTATATACTATGACGTTAAGTAAAATTACGATATAACGTATGGCGTTATGTAGTATTACGTTATAACGTATAACGTTATATACTATGACGTTACAACGTATAACGTTATATACTATGACGTTAAGTAATACTACGATATAACGTATGACGTTATGTAGTATTAGGTTATAACATACGACGTTATGCAGTATTACGATATAACGTATAACGTTATATACTATGACGTTAAGTAGTATTACGTTATAACGTATTGCGTTATGTAGTATTACGTTATAACGTATGGCGTTATGTTGTATTACGTTATAACGTATAACGTTATACAGTGTGACGTTATTACGAATGACGTTATGTAATATTGCGTTATAACGTATAACGTTATATACTATGACGTTAAGTAGTACTACGTTATAACGTATGGCGTTATGTAGTATTACGTTATAACGTATAACGCTATATACTACGACGTTAAGTAATATTACGATATAACGTATGACGTTATGTGGTATTACGTTATAACGTATGACGTTATGTAGTATTACGATATAACGTATAACATTATATACTATGACATTAAGTAAGATTACGATATGACGTAAGACGTTATGTAGTTTTACGATATGGCGTATAACGTTATATACTATGACGATATAACGTATAACGTTATATACTATGACGTTAAGTAGTACTACGTTATAACGTATGACGTTATGTAGTATTACGATATAACGTATAACATTATATACTATGACATTAAGTAAGATTACGATATGACGTAAGACGTTATGTAGTTTTACGATATGGCGTATAACGTTATATACTATGACGATATAACGTATAACGTTATATACTACGACGTTAAGTAATATTACGATATAACGAATAACGTTATGTAGTATTACGTTATAACGTATGACGTTATGTACTATTACGATATAACGTATAACGTTATATACTATGACGTTAAGTAGTACTACCTTATAACGTATGACGTTATGTGATATTACAATATAACGTATAACGTTATATACTATGACGTTATAGCGTGTAACGTTATGTAGTGTGACGTTATTACGTATGACGTTATGTGATATTACAATATAACGTATAACGTTATATACTATGACGTTATAGCGTGTAACGTTATGTAGTGTGACGTTATTACGTATGACGTTATGTAATATTACGTTATAACGTAAAACGTTATATACTATGACGTTAAGTAATATTACGATATAACGTAGGACGTTATGTGGTATTACGTTATAACGTATAACGTTATATACTATGACGTTATAACGTATAACGTTATATACTGTGACGTTGTAACATGTAACGTTATGTAGTGTGACGTTATTATGTATGACGTTATGTAGTATTACGTTATAACGTATGACGTTATGTAGTATTACGATATAACGTATAACGTTATATACTATGACGTTAAGTAGTACTACGTTATAACTTATGACGTTATGTAGTATTACGTTATAACGTATGGCGTTATGTAGTATTACGATATAACGTATAACGCTATATACTATGACGTTAAGTAGTACTACGTTATAACGTATGACGTTATGTTGTATTACGTTATAACGTATGACGTTATGTTGTATTACGTTATAACGTATAAGGTTATATACTATGACGTTATGTAATATTACGATATAACGTATTACGTTATGTAGTATTACGTTATAACGCATGACGTTATGTAGTTTTACGATATAGCGTATAACGTTATATACTATGACGATATAACGTATAACGTTATATACTATGACGTTAAGTAATATTACGATATAACGTATTACGTTATGTAGTATTACGTTATAACGTATGACGTTATGTAATATTACGTTATAACGTATGACGTTATGTACTATGACGTTAAGTAATATTACGATATAACGTATTACGTTATAACGCATGACGTTATGTAGTTTTACGATATAGCGTATAACGTTATATACTATGACGATATAACATATAACGTTATATACTATGACGTTAAGTAGTACTACGTTATAACGTATGACGTTATGTGGAATTACAATATAACGTATAACGTTATATACTATGACGTTATAGCGTGTAACGTTATTTAGTGTGACGTTATTACGTATGACGTTATGTAGTTTTACGATATAGCGTATAACGTTATATACTATGACGTTATAGCGCGTAACGTTATTTAGTGTGACGTTATTACGTATGACGTTATGTAGTATTACGATATAACGTAAAACGTTATATACTATGATGTAAAGTAGTACTACGTTATAACGTAAGACGTTACGTAGTATTACGATATAACGTATAACGTTATGTAGTGTTATGTTATAAGGTATGACGTTATGTAGTATTACTACGTAACGTATAACGTTATATACTATGACGTTAAGTAGTACTACGTTATAACGTATGACGTTATGTAATATTACGTTATAACGTATGACGTTATATACTATGACGTTAAGTAATATTACGATATAACGTATTACGTTATAACGCATGACGTTATGTAGTTTTACGATATAGCGTATAACGTTATATACTATGACGATATAACGTAAAACGTTATATACTATGATATAAAGTAGTACTACGTTATAACGTAAGACGTTACGTAGTATTACGATATAACGTATAACGTTATGTAGTGTTATGTTATAAGGTATGACGTTATGTAGTATTACTATGTAACGTATAACGTTATATACTATGACGTTAAGTAGTACTACGTTATAACGTATGACGTTATGTGGAATTACAATATAACGTATAACGTTATATACTATGACGTTATAGCGTGTAACGTTATTTAGTGTGACGTTATTACGTATGGCGTTATGTAGTATCTCGTTATAACGTATAAGGTTATATACTATGACGTTATAACGTGTAACGTTATGTAGTATGACATTATTACGTATGTCGTTATGTGATATTACAATATAACGTATAACGTTATATACTATGACGTTATAGCGTGTAACGTTATGTAGTGTGAAGTTATTACGTATGACGTTATGTAATATTACGTTATAACGTAAAACGTTATATACTATGACGTTAAGTAGTACTACGTTACAACGTATGACGTTATGTAGTATTAGGTTATAACGTATGACGTTATGCAGTATTACGATATAACGTATAACGTTATATACTATGACGTTAAGTAGTACTACGTTATAACGTATGACGTTATGTAGTATTACGTTATAACGTATGGCGTTATGTAGTATTACGATATAACGTATAACGCTATATACTATGTCGTTAAGTAGTACTACGTTATATCGTATGGCGTTATGTTGTATTACGTTATAACGTATAAGGTTATATACTATGACGTTATAACGTGTAACGTTATGTAGTGTGACGTTATTACGTATGACGTTATGTAGTATTACGATATAACGTATAACGCTATATACTATGACGTTAAGTAGTTCTACGTTATAACGTATGACGTTATGTACTATTACGATATAACGTATAACATTATATACTATGACGTTAAGTAGCATTACTTTATAACGTATGACGCTATGTAGTATTACGTTATAACGTATAACGTTATATACTATGACGTTAAGTAATATTACGATATAACGTATGACGTTAGGTAGTATTAGGTTATAACATATGACGTTATGTAGTTTTACGATATAGCGTATAACGTTATATACTATGACGATATAACGTATAACGTTATATAGTACGACGTTAAGTAATATTACGATATAACGTATGACGTTATGTAGTATTAGGTTATAACGTATGACGTTATGTAGTATTACGATATAACGTATAACGTTATATACTATGACGTTAAGTAGTACTACGTTATAACGTATGACGTTATGTGGTATTACAATATAACGTATAACGTTATATACTATGACGTTATAGCGTGTAACGTTATGTAGTGTGACGTTATTACGTATGACGTTATGTAATATTACGTTATAACGTAAAACGTTATATACTATGACGTTAAGTAGCATTACTTTATAACGTATGACGCTATGTAGTATTACGTTATAACGTAAGACGTTACGTAGTATTACGATATAACGTGTAACGTTATGTAGTGTTATGTTATAAGGTATGACGTTATGTAGTATTACTATATATCGTATAACGTTATATACACTGACGTTAAGTAATATTACGATATAACGTAGGACGTTATGTGGTATTACGTTATAACGTATAACGTTATATACTATGACGTTATAACGTATAACGTTATATACTGTGACGTTGTAACATGTAACGTTATGTAGTGTGACGTTATTATGTATGACGTTATGTAGTATTACGTTATAACGTATGACGTTATGTAGTATTACGATATAACGTATAACGTTATATACTATGACGTTAAGTAGTACAACGTTATAACTTATGACGTTATGTAGTATTACGTTATAACGTATGGCGTTATGTAGTATTACGATATAACGTATAACGCTATATACTATGACGTTAAGTAGTACTACGTTATAACGTATGACGCTATGTTGTATTACGTTATAACGTATAAGGTTATATACTATGACGTTATAACGTGTAACGTTATGTAGTCTGACGTTATTACGTATGACGTTATGTAGTATTACGATATAACGTATAACGCTATATACTATGACGTTAAGTAGTTCTACGTTATAACGTATGACGTTATGTAGTATTACGATATAACGTATAACGTTGTATACTATGACGTTAAGTAGTACTACGTTATAACGTATGACGTTATGTTGTATTACGTTATAACGTATGACGTTATGTTGTATTACGTTATAACGTATAAGGTTATATACTATGACGTTATGTAATATTACGATATAACGTATTACGTTATGTAGTATTACGTTATAACGCATGACGTTATGTAGTTTTACGATATAGCGTATAACGTTATATACTATGACGATATAACGTATAACGTTATATACTATGACGTTAAGTAATATTACGATATAACGTATTACGTTATGTAGTATTACGTTATAACGTATGACGTTATGTAGTATTACGAAACAACGTATAACGTTATATACTATGACGTTAAGTAGTACTACGTTATAACGTATGACGTTATGTAATATTACGTTATAACGTATGACGTTATATACTATGACGTTAAGTAATATTACGATATAACGTATTACGTTATGTAGTATTACGTTGTAACGCATGACGTTATGTAGTTTTACGATATAGCGTATAACGTTATATACTATGACGATATAACGTATAACGTTATATACTATGACGATATAACGTATAACGTTATATACTATGACGATATAACGTATAACGTTATATACTATGACGTTAAGTAGTATTACGTTATAACGTATGACGTTATGTGGAATTACGTTATAACGTATGGCGTTATGTAGTATTACGATATAACGTATAACGCTATATACTATGTCGTTAAGTAGTACTACGTTATATCGTATGGCGTTATGTTGTATTACGTTATAACGTATAAGGTTATATACTATGACGTTATAACGTGTAACGTTATGTAGTGTGACGTTATTACGTATGACGTTATGTAATATTACGTTATAACGTAAAACGTTATATACTATGACGTTAAGTAGTACTACGTTACAACGTATGACGTTATGTAGTATTAGGTTATAACGTATGACGTTATGTAGTATTACGATATAACGTATAACGTTATATACTATGACGTTAAGTAGTACTACGTTATAACGTATGACGTTATGTAGTATTACGTTATAACGTATGGCGTTATGTAGTATTACGATATAACGTATAACGCTATATACTATGTCGTTAAGTAGTACTACGTTATATCGTATGGCTTTATGTTGTATTACGTTATAACGTATAAGGTTATATACTATGACGTTATAACGTGTAACGTTATGTAGTGTGACGTTATTACGTATGACGTTATGTAGTATTACGATATAACGTATAACGCTATATACTATGACGTTAAGTAGTTCTACGTTATAACGTATGACGTTATGTAGTATTACGTTATAACGTATGGCGTTATGTAGTATTACGATATAACGTATAACGCTATATACTATGTCGTTAAGTAGTACTACGTTATATCGTATGGCGTTATGTTGTATTACGTTATAACGTATAAGGTTATATACTATGACGTTATAACGTGTAACGTTATGTAGTGTGACGTTATTACGTATGACGTTATGTAGTATTACGATATAACGTATAACGCTATATACTATGTCGTTAAGTAGTACTACGTTATATCGTATGGCGTTATGTTGTATTACGTTATAACGTATAAGGTTATATACTATGACGTTATAGCGTGTAACGTTATTCAGTGTGACGTTATTACGATTGATGTTATGTAGTATTACGATATAACGTAAAAGGTTATATACTATGACGTTAAGTATTATTACGATATAACTTATAACGTTATGTAGTATTACGTTATAACGTATGACGTTATATAGTATTACGAAACAACGTATAACGTTATATACTATGACGTTAAGTAGTACTACGTTATAACGTATGATGTTATGTAATATTACGTTATAACGTATGACGTTATATACTATGACGTTAAGTAATATTACGATATAACGTATTACGTTATGTAGTATTACGTTATAACGCATGACGTTATGTAGTTTTACGATATAGCGTATAACGTTATATACTATGACGATATAACGTAAAACGTTATATACTATGATATAAAGTAGTACTACGTTATAACGTAAGACGTTACGTAGTATTACGATATAACGTATAACGTTATGTAGTGTTATGTTATAAGGTATGACGTTATGTAGTATTACTATGTAACGTATAACGTTATATACTATGACGTTAAGTAGTACTACGTTATAACGTATGACGTTATGTGGAATTACAATATAACGTATAACGTTATATACTATGACGTTATAGCGTGTAACGTTATTTAGTGTGACGTTATTACGTATGGCGTTATGTAGTATCTCGTTATAACGTATAAGGTTATATACTATGACGTTATAACGTGTAACGTTATGTAGTATGACATTATTACGTATGTCGTTATGTGATATTACAATATAACGTATAACGTTATATACTATGACGTTATAGCGTGTAACGTTATGTAGTGTAAAGTTATTACGTATGACGTTATGTAATATTACGTTATAACGTAAAACGTTATATACTATGACGTTAAGTAGTACTACGTTACAACGTATGACGTTATGTAGTATTAGGTTATAACGTATGACGTTATGTAGTATTACGATATAACGTATAACGTTATATACTATGACGTTAAGTAGTACTACGTTATAACGTATGACGTTATGTAGTATTACGTTATAACGTATGGCGTTATGTAGTATTACGATATAACGTATAACGCTATATACTATGTCGTTAAGTAGTACTACGTTATATCGTATGGCGTTATGTTGTATTACGTTATAACGTATAAGGTTATATACTATGACGTTATAACGTGTAACGTTATGTAGTGTGACGTTATTACGTATGACGTTATGTAGTATTACGATATAACGTATAACGCTATATACTATGACGTTAAGTAGTTCTACGTTATAACGTATGACGTTATGTACTATTACGATATAACGTATAACATTATATACTATGACGTTAAGTAGCATTACTTTATAACGTATGACGCTATGTAGTATTACGTTATAACGTATAACGTTATATACTATGACGTTAAGTAATATTACGATATAACGTATGACGTTAGGTAGTATTAGGTTATAACATATGACGTTATGTAGTTTTACGATATAGCGTATAACGTTATATACTATGACGATATAACGTATAACGTTATATAGTACGACGTTAAGTAATATTACGATATAACGTATGACGTTATGTAGTATTAGGTTATAACGTATGACGTTATGTAGTATTACGATATAACGTATAACGTTATATACTATGACGTTAAGTAGTACTACGTTATAACGTATGACGTTATGTGGTATTACAATATAACGTATAACGTTATATACTATGACGTTATAGCGTGTAACGTTATGTAGTGTGACGTTATTACGTATGACGTTATGTAATATTACGTTATAACGTAAAACGTTATATACTATGACGTTAAGTAGCATTACTTTATAACGTATGACGCTATGTAGTATTACGTTATAACGTAAGACGTTACGTAGTATTACGATATAACGTGTAACGTTATGTAGTGTTATGTTATAAGGTATGACGTTATGTAGTATTACTATATATCGTATAACGTTATATACACTGACGTTAAGTAATATTACGATATAACGTAGGACGTTATGTGGTATTACGTTATAACGTATAACGTTATATACTATGACGTTATAACGTATAACGTTATATACTGTGACGTTGTAACATGTAACGTTATGTAGTGTGACGTTATTATGTATGACGTTATGTAGTATTACGTTATAACGTATGACGTTATGTAGTATTACGATATAACGTATAACGTTATATACTATGACGTTAAGTAGTACAACGTTATAACTTATGACGTTATGTAGTATTACGTTATAACGTATGGCGTTATGTAGTATTACGATATAACGTATAACGCTATATACTATGACGTTAAGTAGTACTACGTTATAACGTATGACGCTATGTTGTATTACGTTATAACGTATAAGGTTATATACTATGACGTTATAACGTGTAACGTTATGTAGTCTGACGTTATTACGTATGACGTTATGTAGTATTACGATATAACGTATAACGCTATATACTATGACGTTAAGTAGTTCTACGTTATAACGTATGACGTTATGTAGTATTACGATATAACGTATAACGTTGTATACTATGACGTTAAGTAGTACTACGTTATAACGTATGACGTTATGTTGTATTACGTTATAACGTATGACGTTATGTTGTATTACGTTATAACGTATAAGGTTATATACTATGACGTTATGTAATATTACGATATAACGTATTACGTTATGTAGTATTACGTTATAACGCATGACGTTATGTAGTTTTACGATATAGCGTATAACGTTATATACTATGACGATATAACGTATAACGTTATATACTATGACGTTAAGTAATATTACGATATAACGTATTACGTTATGTAGTATTACGTTATAACGTATGACGTTATGTAGTATTACGAAACAACGTATAACGTTATATACTATGACGTTAAGTAGTACTACGTTATAACGTATGACGTTATGTAATATTACGTTATAACGTATGACGTTATATACTATGACGTTAAGTAATATTACGATATAACGTATTACGTTATGTAGTATTACGTTGTAACGCATGACGTTATGTAGTTTTACGATATAGCGTATAACGTTATATACTATGACGATATAACGTATAACGTTATATACTATGACGATATAACGTATAACGTTATATACTATGACGATATAACGTATAACGTTATATACTATGACGTTAAGTAGTATTACGTTATAACGTATGACGTTATGTGGAATTACGTTATAACGTATGGCGTTATGTAGTATTACGATATAACGTATAACGCTATATACTATGTCGTTAAGTAGTACTACGTTATATCGTATGGCGTTATGTTGTATTACGTTATAACGTATAAGGTTATATACTATGACGTTATAACGTGTAACGTTATGTAGTGTGACGTTATTACGTATGACGTTATGTAGTATTACGATATAACGTATAACGCTATATACTATGACGTTAAGTAGTTCTACGTTATAACGTATGACGTTATGTAGTATTACGTTATAACGTATGGCGTTATGTAGTATTACGATATAACGTATAACGCTATATACTATGTCGTTAAGTAGTACTACGTTATATCGTATGGCGTTATGTTGTATTACGTTATAACGTATAAGGTTATATACTATGACGTTATAACGTGTAACGTTATGTAGTGTGACGTTATTACGTATGACGTTATGTAGTATTACGATATAACGTATAACGCTATATACTATGTCGTTAAGTAGTACTACGTTATATCGTATGGCGTTATGTTGTATTACGTTATAACGTATAAGGTTATATACTATGACGTTATAGCGTGTAACGTTATTCAGTGTGACGTTATTACGATTGATGTTATGTAGTATTACGATATAACGTAAAAGGTTATATACTATGACGTTAAGTATTATTACGATATAACTTATAACGTTATGTAGTATTACGTTATAACGTATGACGTTATATAGTATTACGAAACAACGTATAACGTTATATACTATGACGTTAAGTAGTACTACGTTATAACGTATGATGTTATGTAATATTACGTTATAACGTATGACGTTATATACTATGACGTTAAGTAATATTACGATATAACGTATTACGTTATGTAGTATTACGTTATAACGCATGACGTTATGTAGTTTTACGATATAGCGTATAACGTTATATACTATGACGATATAACGTATAACGTTATATACTATGACGTTAAGTAGTACTACGTTATAACGTATGACGTTATGTGGAATTACAATATAACGTATAACGTTATATACTATGACGTTATAGCGTGTAACGTTATTTAGTGTGACGTTATTACGTATGACGTTATGTAGTATTACGATATAACGTATAACGTTATATACTATGACGTTAAGTAGTACTACGTTATCACGTATGACGTTATGTACTATTACGATATAACGTATAACGTTATATACTATGACGCCAAGTAGTACTACGATATAACGTGTAACGTTATATATTATGACGTTATAACGTGTAACGTTATATACTATGACGTTAAGTAATATTCCGATATAACGTATGACCTTATGTAGTATTACTTTAAACGTAAGACGTTATGTCGTATTACGATATAACGCATAACTTTATATACCATGACGTTAAGTAATATTTCGATATAACGTACGACGTTATGTAGTATTACGTTATAGCGTATAACGTTATATACTATGACGTTAAGTAGTACTACGTTATCACGTATGACGTTATGTAGTATTACGATATAACGTATAACGTTATATAATATGACGTTAAGTAGTACTACGTTATAACGTATGACGTTATGTGGTATTACGTTATAACGTATAACGTTATATACTATGACGTTATAACGTGTAACGTTATTTAGTGTGACGTTATTACGTATGACGTTATGTAGTATTACGTTATAACGTACAAGGTTATATACTATGACTTTAAGTAATATTACGATATAGCGTATGACGTTATGTAGTGATACGCTATAACCCATGACGTTATGTAGAATTACGTTATAACGTATAACGTTGTATACTATGACGTTAAGTAGTACCACATTATAACGTATGACGTTATGTAGTTTTACGATATAACATATAACGTTATATACCATGACGATATAACGTATAACGTTATATACTAGGACGATATACCGTATAACGTTATATACTATGAAGTTATAACGTATAACATTATATACTATGACGTTACGTAATATTACGTTATAACGTACGACGTTATGCAGTATTACGTTATAACGTATGACGTTATGTAGTATTACGATATAACGTATAACGTTATATACCATGACGTTATAACGTGTAACGTTATACAGTGTGACGTTAATACGTATGACGTTATGTAGTATTACGCTATATCGTATAACGCTATATACTATGACGTTAAGTAGTACTACGTTATAACGTATGACGTTATGTGGTATTACGTTATAACGTATGACGTTATGTAGTATTACGATATAACGTATAACGTTATATACTATGACGTTATAACGTGTAACTTTATGTAGTGTGACGCTATTACGTATGACGTTATGTAGTGTGACGTTATTACGTATGACGTTATATTTTATTACGACATAACGTATAACGTTATATACTATGACCTTAAGTAGTACTACGCTATAACGTATGTCCTTATGTAGTATTACGTTATAACGTATAACGTTATATACTATGACGTTATAACGTGTAACTTTATGTAGTGTGACGCTATTACGTATGACGTTATGTAGTATTACGTTATAACGTATGACGTTATGTGGTATTACAATATAACGTATAACGTTATATACTATGACGTTATAACGTGTAACTTTATGTAGTGTGACGCTATTACGTATGACGTTGTGTAGTATTACGTTATAACGTATGACGTTATGTGGTATTACGTTATAACGTATAACGTTATATACTATGACGTTAAGTAAAATTACGATATAACGTATGACGTTATGTAGTATTACGTTATAACGTATGACGTTATGTAGTATTACGATATAACGTATAACGTTATATACTATGTCGTTGAGTAGTACTACGTTATAACGTATGACCTTATGTAGTATTACGTTATAACGTATATCGTTATATAATATGACGTTATAACGTGTAACGTTATGTAGTGTGACGTTATTACGTATGACGTTATATTTTATTACGACATAACGTATAACGTTATATACTATGACCTTAAGTAGTACTACGCTATAACGTATGTCGTTATGTAGTATTACGTTATAACGTATAACGTTATATACTATGACGTTATAGCGTGTAACGTTATTTAGTGTGACGTTATTACGTATGACGTTATGTAGTATTACGATATAACGTATAACGTTATACACTATGACGTTAATTAGTACTACGTTATAACGTATGACGTTATGTGGTATTACGTTATAACGTATAACGTTATATACTATGACGTTAAGTAAAATTACGATATAACGTATGTCGTTATGTAGTATTACGTTATAACGTATAACGATATATACTATGACGTTATAACGTGTAACTTTATGTAGTGTGACGTTATTACGTATGACGTTATGTAATATTACGTTATAACGTATAACGTTATATACTATGACGTTAAATAATATTACGATATAACGTATAACGTTATATACCATGACGTTATAACGTGTAACGTTATACAGTGTGACGTTAATACGTATGACGTTATGTAGTATTACGCTATAACGTATAACGCTATATACTATGACGTTAAGTAGTACTACGTTATAACGTATGACGTTATGTGGTATTACGTTATAACGTATGACGTTATGTAGTATTACGATATAACGTATAACGTTATATACTATGACATTAAGTATGATTACGATATAACGTAAGACGTTATGTAGTTTTACGATATAGCGTATAACGTTATATACTATGACGATATAACGTATAACGTTATATACTATGACGATATAACGTATAACGTTATATACTACGACGTTAAGTAATATTACGATATAACGTATGACGTTATGTAGTATTACGTTATAACTTATGACGTTATGTAGTATTACGATATAACGTATAACGTTATATACTATGACGTTATAACGTGTAACTTTATGTAGTGTGACGCTATTACGTATGACGTTATGTAGTGTGACGTTATTACGTATGACGTTATATTTTATTACGACATAACGTATAACGTTATATACTATGACCTTAAGTAGTACTACGCTATAACGTATGTCCTTATGTAGTATTACGTTATAACGTATAACGTTATATACTATGACGTTATAACGTGTAACTTTATGTAGTGTGACGCTATTACGTATGACGTTATGTAGTATTACGTTATAACGTATGACGTTATATACTATGACGATATAACGTATAACGTTATATACTATGACGATATAACGTATAACGTTATATACTACGACGTTAAGTAATATTACGATATAACGTATGACGTTATGTAGTATTACGTTATAACTTATGACGTTATGTGGTATTACGTTATAACGTATAACGTTATATACCATGACGTTAAGTAAAATTACGATATAACGTATGACGTTATGTAGTATTACGATATAACGTATTACGTTGTATACTATGACATTAAGTAAGATTACGATATAACGTAAGACGTTATGTAGTTTTATGATATAGCGTATAACGTTATATACTATGACGATATAACGTATAACGTCATATACTATGACGTTAAGTAGTACTACGTTATAACGTATGACGTTATGTGGTATTACGTTATAACGTATGACGTTATGTAGTATTACTATATAACGTATAATGTTATATACTATGACATTAAATAAGATTTCGATATAACGTAAGACGTTATGTAGTTTTACGATATAGCGTATAACGTTATATACTATGACGATATAACGTTTAACGTTATATACGACGACGTTAAGTAATATTACGATATAACGTATGACGTTATGTGGTATTTCGTTATAACGTATGACGTTATGTACTATTACGGTATAACGTATAACATTATATACTATGACGTTAAGTAGTACTACGTTATAACGTATGACGTTATGTGGTATTACGATATAACGTATAACGTTATATACTATGACGTTATAGCGTGTAACGTTATTTCCTGTGACGTTATTACGTTTGACGTTATGTAGTATTACGATATAACGTATAACGTTATATAATATGACGTTAAGTAGTACTACGTTATAACGGATGTCGTTATGTGGTATTACGTTATAACGTACAACGTTATATACCATGACGTTATAACGTGTAACGTTATACAGTGTGACGTTATTACGTATAACATTATATACTATTACGTTATAACATGTAACGTTATGTAGTGTGGCGTTATTACGTATGACGTTATGTAATATTACGTTATAACGTATAACGTTATATACTATGACGTTAAATAATATTACGATATAACGTATAACGTTATATACCATGACGTTATAACGTGTAACGTTATACAGTGTGACGTTATTACGTATGACGTAATGTAGTATTACGCTATAACGTATAACGCTATATACTATGACGTTAAGTAGTACTACGTTATAACGTATGACGTTATGTGGTATTACGTTATAACGTATGACGTTATGTAGTTTTACGATATAGCGTATAACATTATTTACTATGACGATATAACGTATAACGTTATATACTACGACGTTAAGTAATATTACGATATAACGTATTACGTTGTGTAGTATTACGTTATAACGCATGACGTTATGTAGTTTTACGATATAGCGTATAACATTATTTACTATGACGATATAACGTATAACGTTATATACTACGACGTTAAGTAATATTACGATATAACGTATGACGTTATGTGGTATTACGTTATAACGTATGACGTTATGTACTATTACGATATAAAGTATGATGTTATATACTATGACGTTAAGTAGTACTACGTTATAACGTATGACGTTATGTGGTATTACAATATAACGTATAACGTTATATACTATGACGTTATAGCGTGTAACGTTATTTAGTGTGACGTTATTACGTATGACGATATGTAGTATTGCGATATAACGTATAACATTATATACTATGACGTTAATTAGTACTACGTTATAACGTATGACGTTATGTGGTATAACGTTATAACGTATAACGTTATATACTATGACGTTAAGTAAAATTACGATATAACGTATGACGTTATGTAGTATTACGTTATAACGTATGACGTTATGTAGTATTACGATATAACGTATAACGTTATATACTATGTCGTTGAGTAGTACTACGTTATAACGTATGACCTTATGTAGTATTACGTTATAACGTATATCGTTATATACTATGACGTTATAACGTGTAACGTTATGTAGTGTGACGTTATTACGTATGACGTTATATTTTATTAGGACATAACGTATAACGTTATATACTATGACCTTAAGTAGTACTACGCTATAACGTATGTCGTTATGTAGTATTACGTTATAACGTATAACGTTATATACTATGACGTTATAACGTGTAACTTTATGTAGTGTGACGCTATTACGTATGACGTTATGTAGTATTACGTTATAACGTATGACGTTATGTAGTATTACGATATAACGTATAACGTTATACACTATGACGCCAAGTAGTCCTACGATATAACGTGTAACGTTATATATTATGACGTTATAACGTGTAACGTTATATACTATGACGTTAAGTAATATTCCGATATAACGTATGACCTTATGAAGTATTACTTTATAACGTAAGACGTTATGTAGTATTACGATATAACGCATAACTTTATATACCATGACGTTAAGTAATATTTCGATATAACGTATGACGTTATGTAGTATTACGTTATAGCGTATAACGTTATATACTATGACGTTAAGTAGTACTACGTTATCACGTATGACGTTATGTAGTATTACGATATAACGTATAACGTTATATAATATGACGTTAAGTAGTACTACGTTATAACGGATGTCGTTATGTGGTATTACGTTATAACGTATAACGTTATATACGTTATATAACGTATGACGTTATAACGTGTAACTTTATGTAGTGTGACGTTATTACGTATGACGTTAAGTAGCACTACGTTATAACGTATGACGTGATGTAGTATTACGATATAACGTATAACGTTATATAATATGACGTTAAGTAGTACTACGTTATAACGGATGTCGTTCTGTGGTATTACCTTATAACGTATAACGTTATGTACTATGACGTTAACTAGTACTACGTTATAACGTATGACGTTATGTAGTATTACGTTATAACGTATGACGTTATGTAGTATTACGATATAACGTATAACGCTATATACTATGACGTTAAGTAGTACTACGTTATAACGTATGACGTTATGTAGTATTACGATATAACGTATAACGTTGTATACTATGACGTTAAGTAGTACTACGTTATAACGTATGACGTTATGTAGTATTACGATATAACGTATAACGTTATATAATATGACGTTAAGTAGTACTACGTTATAACATATGACGTTATGTGGTATTACTATATAACGTATAACGTTATATACTATGACGTTATAGCGTGTAACGTTATTTACTGTGACGTTATTACGTATGACGTTATGTAGTATTACGATATAACGTATGACGTTATGTGGTATTACGATATAACGTATAACGTTGTATACTATGACGTTAAGTAGTACTACGTTATAACGTATGACGTTATGTTGTATTACGTTATAACGTAAGACGTTACGTAGTATTACGATATAACGTATAACGTTATGTAGTGTTACGATATAACGTATAACGTTGTATACTATGACGTTAAGTAGTACTACGTTATAACGTATGACGTTATGTTGTATTACGTTATAACGTATAACGTTATATACTATGGCGTTATAACGTGTAACGTTATTTAATGTGACGTTATTACGTATGACGTTATGTAGTATTACGATATAACGTATAACGTTATATAATATGACGTTAAGTAGTACTACGTTATAACGGATGTCGTTATGTGGTATGACCTTATAACGTATAACGTTATATACTATGACGTTAACTAGTACTACGTTATAACGTATGACGTTATGTAGTATTACGTTATAACGTATGACGTTATGTAGTATTACGATATAACGTATAACGCTATATACTATGACGTTAAGTAGTACTACGTTATAACGTATGACGTTATGTAGTATTACGATATAACGTATAACGTTATATAATATGACGTTAAGTAGTACTACGTTATAACGTATGACGTTATGTGGTATTACGATATAACGTATAACGTTATATACTATGACGTTATAGCGTGTAACGTTATTTACTGTGACGTTATTACGTATGACGTTATGTAGTATTACGATATAACGTATGACGTTATGTGGTATTACGTTATAACGTATAACGTTATATATTATTACGATATAACGTATAACGTTGTATACTATGACGTTAAGTAATATTACGATATAACGTATGACGTTATGTGGTATTACGATATAACGTATAACGTTGTATACTACGACGTTAAGTAGTACTACGTTATAACGTATGACGTTATGTTGTATTACGTTATAACGTAAGACGTTACGTAGTATTACGATATAACGTATAACGTTATGTAGTGTTACGGTATAACGTATAACGTTGTATACTATGACGTTAAGTAGTACTACGTTATAACGTATGACGTTATGTTGTATTACGTTATAACGTATAACGTTATATACTATGGCGTTATAACGTGTAACGTTATTTAATGTGACGTTATTACGTATGACGTTATGTAATATTACGATATAACGTATGACGTTATATACTATGACGTTATAGCGTGTAACGTTATTTACTGTGACGTTATTACGTATGACGTTATGTAGTATTACGATATAACGTATGACGTTATGTGGTATTACGTTATAACGTATAACGTTATATATTATTACGATATAACGTATAACGTTGTATACTATGACGTTAAGTAATATTACGATATAACGTATGACGTTATGTGGTATTACGATATAACGTATAACGTTGTATACTACGACGTTAAGTAGTACTACGTTATAACGTATGACGTTATGTTGTATTACGTTATAACGTAAGACGTTACGTAGTATTACGATATAACGTATAACGTTATGTAGTGTTACGGTATAACGTATAACGTTGTATACTATGACGTTAAGTAGTACTACGTTATAACATATGACGTTATGTGGTATTACGTTATAACGTATAACGTTATATACTATGACGTTAAGTAGTACTACGATATAACGTGTAACGTTATATACTATGACGTTATAACGTGTAACGTTATATACTACGACGTTAAGTAATATTTCCATATAACGTATGACGCTTTGTAGTATTACGTTATAACGTATAAAGTTATATAATATGACGTTAAGTAGTACTACGTTATAACGTATGACGTTATGTGGTATTACGATATAACGTATAACGTTATATACTATGACGTTATAGCGTGTAACGTTATTTACTGTGACGTTATTACGTATGACGTTATGTAGTATTACGATATAACGTATGACGTTATGTGGTATTACGTTATAACGTATAACGTTATATATTATTACGATATAACGTATAACGTTGTATACTATGACGTTAAGTAATATTACGATATAACGTATGACGTTATGTGGTATTACGATATAACGTATAACGTTGTATACTACGACGTTAAGTAGTACTACGTTATAACGTATGACGTTATGTTGTATTACGTTATAACGTAAGACGTTACGTAGTATTACGATATAACGTATAACGTTATGTAGTGTTACGGTATAACGTATAACGTTGTATACTATGACGTTAAGTAGTACTACGTTATAACATATGACGTTATGTGGTATTACGTTATAACGTATAACGTTATATACTATGACGTTAAGTAGTACTACGATATAACGTGTAACGTTATATACTATGACGTTATAACGTGTAACGTTATATACTACGACGTTAAGTAATATTTCCATATAACGTATGACGCTTTGTAGTATTACGTTATAACGTATAAAGTTATATACTATGACGTTAAGTAGTACTACGTTATAACGTATGACGTTACGTAGTATTACGATATAACGTATAACGTTATATACTAAGACGTTTAGTAGTACTACGTTATAACGTATGTCGTTATGTGATATTAAGTTATAACGTACAACGTTATATACTATGACGTTATAACGTGTAACGTTATATACTACGACGTTAAGTAATATTTCGATATAACGTATGACGTTATGTACTATTACGTTATAACGTATAACGTTATATACTATGACGTTATAACGTATAACGTTGTACTATGACGTTAGGTAATATTACGATATACCGTATGACGTTATGTAGTATTACGTTAAAACTTATGACGTTATGTAGTATTACGATATAACGTATAACGTTATATACTATGACGTTAAGTAGTACTACGTTATAACGTATGACGTTATGTAGTATTACGTTATAACGTATAACGTTACATACTATGACGTTATAACGTATAACGTTATATACTATGACGCTATGACGTGTAACGTTATATACTATGACGTTAAGTGATATTACGATATAACGTATGACGTTATATAGTATTACGTTACAACGCATAACGTTATATAATATGACGCTATAACGTATAACGTTATAGACTATGACGTTAAGTAATATTACGATATAACGTGTGACGTTATGTAGTATTACGTTATAGCGTATGAAGTTATGTGGCATTACGTTATAACGTATAACGTTATATACTATGACGTTAAGTAGTACTACGTTATAACATATGACGTTATGTGGTATTACGTTATAACGTATAACGTTATATACTATGACGTTAAGTAGTACTACGATATAACGTGCAACGTTATATACTATGACGTTATAACGTGTAACGTTATATACTACGACGTTAAGTAATATTTCCATATAACGTATGACGCTTTGTAGTATTACGTTATAACGTATAAAGTTATATACTATGACGTTGAGTAGTACTACGTTATAACGTATGACGTTACGTAGTATTACGATATAACGTATAACGTTATATACTAAGACGTTAAGTAGTACTACGTTATAACGTATGTCGTTATGTGATATTAAGTTATAACGTACAACGTTATATACTATTACGTTATAACGTGTAACGTTATGTAGTGTGACGTTATTACGTATGACGTTATGTAGTATTACGATATAACGTGTGACGTTATGTAGTATTACGTTATAACTTATAACGTTATGTAGCTTTATGTTAAAACGTATAACGTTATATTCTATGACGTTAATTAATATTACGATATAACGTATGACGTTATGTAGTGTAACGTTATAACGAATGACGTTATGTAGTATTACGTTATAACGTATGACGTTATGGAGTTTTACGATATAACGTATAACGTTATATACTATGACGATATAACGTATAACGTTATATACCAGGACGTCATACCGTATAACGTTATATACTATGAAGTTATAACGTATAACGTTATATACTATGACGTTAAGTATTATTACGATATAACGTATAACGTTATGTAGTATTACGTTATAACGTATGACGTTATGTAGTATTACGATATAACCAATAACGTTATATACTATGACGTTAAGTAGTACTACGTTATAACGTATGACGTTATGTGGTATTACGTTATAACGTTTAACGTTATGTGCTATGACGTTATAACGTGTAGCGTTATTTAGTGTGACGTTATTACGTATGACGATATGTAGTACTACGTTATAACGTATGACGTTATGTAGTATTACGATGTAACGTATAACGTTATATACTATGACGTTAAGTAGTACTACGTTATAACGTATGGCGTTATGTAGTATTACGTTATAACGTATGGCGATATGTAGTATTACGATATAACGTGTAACGTTATATACTATTACGTTATAACGTATAACGTTATATATAATGACGTTATAACGTATAACGTTGTACTATGACGTTAGGTAATATTACGATATACCGTATGACGTTATGTAGTATTACGATATAACGTATAACGTTATGTACTATGACGTTAAGTAATATTACGATATAATGTATGACGTTATGTAGTATTACGTTATAACTTATGATGTTATGTAGTATTACGATATAACGTATAACGTTATATACTAAGACGTTAAGTAGTACTACGTTATAACGTATGTCGTTATGTGGTATTAAGTTATAACGTACAACGTTATATACTATTACGTTATAACGTGTAACGTTATACAGTGTGACGTTATTACGAATGACGTTATGTAATATTACGTTATATCGTATAACGTTATATACTATGACGTTAAGTAGTACTACGTTATAACGTATGACGTTATGTAGTATTACGTTATAACTTATGATGTTATGTAGTATTACGATATAACGTATAACGTTATATACTAAGACGTTAAGTAGTACTACGTTATAACGTATGTCGTTATGTGGTATTAAGTTATAACGTACAACGTTATATACTATTACGTTATAACGTGTAACGTTATACAGTGTGACGTTATTACGAATGACGTTATGTAATATTACGTTATAACGTATAACGTTATATACTATGACGTTATAACGTATAACGTTAAGTAGTACTACGTTATAACGTATGACGTTATGTAGTATTACGTTATAACGTATAACGTTATATACTATGACGTTATAACGTATAACGTTATATACTATGACGTTATGACGTGTAACGTTATATACTATGACGTTAAGTAATATTACGATATAACGTATGACGTTATATAGTATTACGTTACAACGCATAACGTTATATAATATGACGCTATAACGTATAACGTTATATACTATGACGTTAAGTAATATTACGATATAACGTGTGACGTTATGTAGTATTACGTTATAGCGTATGAAGTTATGTGGCATTACGTTATAACGTATAACGTTATATACTATGACGTTAAGTAGTACTACGTTATAACATATGACGTTATGTGGTATTACGTTATAACGT
Organism: Bombus terrestris; assembly: GCF_910591885.1. Classification (NCBI taxonomy): domain Eukaryota; kingdom Metazoa; phylum Arthropoda; class Insecta; order Hymenoptera; family Apidae; genus Bombus; species Bombus terrestris. Next base: position 11,557,797 of record NC_063269.1, on the reverse strand, counting down.
ATAACGTTATATACTATGACGTTAAGTAGTACTACGATATAACGTGCAACGTTATATACTATGACGTTATAACGTGTAACGTTATATACTACGACGTTAAGTAATATTTCCATATAACGTATGACGCTTTGTAGTATTACGTTATAACGTATAAAGTTATATACTATGACGTTGAGTAGTACTACGTTATAACGTATGACGTTACGTAGTATTACGATATAACGTATAACGTTATATACTAAGACGTTAAGTAGTACTACGTTATAACGTATGTCGTTATGTGATATTAAGTTATAACGTACAACGTTATATACTATTACGTCATAACGTGTAACGTTATGTAGTGTGACGTTATTACGTATGACGTTATGTAGTATTACGATATAACGTGTGACGTTATGTAGTATTACGTTATAACTTATAACGTTATGTAGCTTTATGTTAAAACGTATAACGTTATATTCTATGACGTTAATTAATATTACGATATAACGTATGACGTTATGTAGTGTAACGTTATAACGTATGACGTTATGTAGTATTACGTTATAACGTATGACGTTATGGAGTTTTACGATATAACGTATAACGTTATATACTATGACGATATAACGTATAACGTTATATACCAGGACGTCATACCGTATAACGTTATATACTATGAAGTTATAACGTATAACATTATATACTATGACGTTATAACGTGTGACGCTATGTAGTGTGATGTTATTACGTATGACGTCATGTAGTATTACGTTATAACGTATAACGTTATATAATATGACGTTATAACGTATAACGTTATATACTATGACGTTAAGTATTATTACGATATAACGTATAACGTTATGTAGTACTACGTTATAACGTATGACGTTATGTGGTATTACGTTATAACGTTTAACGTTATGTGCTATGACGTTATAACGTGTAGCGTTATTTAGTGTGACGTTATTACGTACGACGATATGTAGTACTACGTTATAACGTATGACGTTATGTAGTATTACGATGTAACGTATAACGTTATATACTATGACGTTAAGTAGTACTACGTTATAACGTATGGCGTTATGTAGTATTACGTTATAACGTATGGCGATATGTAGTATTACGATATAACGTGTAACGTTATATACTATTACGTTATAACGTATAACGTTATATATAATGACGTTATAACGTATAACGTTGTACTATGACGTTAGGTAATATTACGATATACCGTATGACGTTATGTAGTATTACGATATAACGTATAACGTTATATACTATGACGTTAAGTAATATTACGATATAACGTATGACGTTATGTAGTATTACGCTACAACGTATAACGTTATATAATATGACGTTATAACGTATAACGTTATATACTATGACGTTAAGTATTATTACGATATAACGTATAACGTTATGTAGTATTACGTTATAACGTATGACGTTATGTAGTATTACGAACTAACGTATAACGTTATATACTATGACGTTAAGTAGCACTACGTTATAACGTATGACGTTATGTAGTATTACGATATAACGTATAACATTATATACTATGACATTAAGTAAGATTACGATATGACGTAAGACGTTATGTAGTTTTACGATATGGCGTATAACGTTATATACTATGACGATATAACGTATAACGTTATATACTACGACGTTAAGTAATATTACGATATAACGAATAACGTTATGTAGTATTACGTTATAACGTATGACGTTATGTAATATTACGTTATAACGTAAAACGTTATATACTATGACGTTAAGTAGCATTACTTTATAACGTATGACGCTATGTAGTATTACGTTATAACGTATAACGTTATATACTATGACGTTAAGTAATATTACGATATAACGTATGACTTTAGGTAGTATTAGGTTATAACATATGACGTTATGTAGTTTTACGATATAGCGTATAACGTTATATACTATGACGATATAACGTATAACGTTATATAGTACGACGTTAAGTAATATTACGATATAACGTATGACGTTATGTAGTATTAGGTTATAACGTATGACGTTATGTAGTATTACGATATAACGTATAACGTTATATACTATGACGTTAAGTAGTACTACGTTATAACGTATGACGTTATGTGATATTACAATATAACGTATAACGTTATATACTATGCCGTTATAGCGTGTAACGTTATGTAGTGTGACGTTATTACGTATGACGTTATGTAATATTACGTTATAACGTAAAACGTTATATACTATGACGTTAAGTAGCATTACCTTATAACGTATGACGCTATGTAGTATTACGTTATAACGTAAGACGTTACGTAGTATTACGATATAACGTATAACGTTATGTAGTGTTATGTTATAAGGTATGACGTTATGTAGTATTACTATATATCGTATAACGTTATATACACTGACGTTAAGTAATATTACGATATAACGTAGGACGTTATGTGGTATTACGTTATAACGTATAACGTTATATACTATGACGTTATAACGTATAACGTTATATACTGTGACGTTGTAACATGTAACGTTATGTAGTGTGACGTTATTATGTATGACGTTATGTAGTATTACGTTATAACGTATGACGTTATGTAGTATTACGATATAACGTATAACGTTATATACTATGACGTTAAGTAGTACTACGTTATAACGTATGACGTTATGTAGTATTACGTTATAACTTATGATGTTATGTAGTATTACGATATAACGTATAACGTTATATACTAAGACGTTAAGTAGTACTACGTTATAACGTATGTCGTTATGTGGTATTAAGTTATAACGTACAACGTTATATACTATTACGTTATAACGTGTAACGTTATACAGTGTGACGTTATTACGAATGACGTTATGTAATATTACGTTATAACGTATAACGTTATATACTATGACGTTATAACGTATAACGTTAAGTAGTACTACGTTATAACGTATGACGTTATGTAGTATTACGTTATAACGTATAACGTTATATACTATGACGTTATAACGTATAACGTTATATACTATGACGTTATGACGTGTAACGTTATATACTATGACGTTAAGTAATATTACGATATAACGTATGACGTTATATAGTATTACGTTACAACGCATAACGTTATATAATATGACGCTATAACGTATAACGTTATATACTATGACGTTAAGTAATATTACGATATAACGTGTGACGTTATGTAGTATTACGTTATAGCGTATGAAGTTATGTGGCATTACGTTATAACGTATAACGTTATATACTATGACGTTAAGTAGTACTACGTTATAACATATGACGTTATGTGGTATTACGTTATAACGTATAACGTTATATACTATGACGTTAAGTAGTACTACGATATAACGTGCAACGTTATATACTATGACGTTATAACGTGTAACGTTATATACTACGACGTTAAGTAATATTTCCATATAACGTATGACGCTTTGTAGTATTACGTTATAACGTATAAAGTTATATACTATGACGTTGAGTAGTACTACGTTATAACGTATGACGTTACGTAGTATTACGATATAACGTATAACGTTATATACTAAGACGTTAAGTAGTACTACGTTATAACGTATGTCGTTATGTGATATTAAGTTATAACGTACAACGTTATATACTATTACGTCATAACGTGTAACGTTATGTAGTGTGACGTTATTACGTATGACGTTATGTAGTATTACGATATAACGTGTGACGTTATGTAGTATTACGTTATAACTTATAACGTTATGTAGCTTTATGTTAAAACGTATAACGTTATATTCTATGACGTTAATTAATATTACGATATAACGTATGACGTTATGTAGTGTAACGTTATAACGTATGACGTTATGTAGTATTACGTTATAACGTATGACGTTATGGAGTTTTACGATATAACGTATAACGTTATATACTATGACGATATAACGTATAACGTTATATACCAGGACGTCATACCGTATAACGTTATATACTATGAAGTTATAACGTATAACATTATATACTATGACGTTATAACGTGTGACGCTATGTAGTGTGATGTTATTACGTATGACGTCATGTAGTATTACGTTATAACGTATAACGTTATATAATATGACGTTATAACGTATAACGTTATATACTATGACGTTAAGTATTATTACGATATAACGTATAACGTTATGTAGTACTACGTTATAACGTATGACGTTATGTGGTATTACGTTATAACGTTTAACGTTATGTGCTATGACGTTATAACGTGTAGCGTTATTTAGTGTGACGTTATTACGTACGACGATATGTAGTACTACGTTATAACGTATGACGTTATGTAGTATTACGATGTAACGTATAACGTTATATACTATGACGTTAAGTAGTACTACGTTATAACGTATGGCGTTATGTAGTATTACGTTATAACGTATGGCGATATGTAGTATTACGATATAACGTGTAACGTTATATACTATTACGTTATAACGTATAACGTTATATATAATGACTTTATAACGTATAACGTTGTACTATGACGTTAGGTAATATTACGATATACCGTATGACGTTATGTAGTATTACGATATAACGTATAACGTTATATACTATGACGTTAAGTAATATTACGATATAACGTATGACGTTATGTAGTATTACGCTACAACGTATAACGTTATATAATATGACGTTATAACGTATAACGTTATATACTATGACGTTAAGTATTATTACGATATAACGTATAACGTTATGTAGTATTACGTTATAACGTATGACGTTATGTAGTATTACGAACTAACGTATAACGTTATATACTATGACGTTAAGTAGCACTACGTTATAACGTATGACGTTATGTAGTATTACGATATAACGTATAACATTATATACTATGACATTAAGTAAGATTACGATATGACGTAAGACGTTATGTAGTTTTACGATATGGCGTATAACGTTATATACTATGACGATATAACGTATAACGTTATATACTACGACGTTAAGTAATATTACGATATAACGAATAACGTTATGTAGTATTACGTTATAACGTATGACGTTATGTAATATTACGTTATAACGTAAAACGTTATATACTATGACGTTAAGTAGCATTACTTTATAACGTATGACGCTATGTAGTATTACGTTATAACGTATAACGTTATATACTATGACGTTAAGTAATATTACGATATAACGTATGACTTTAGGTAGTATTAGGTTATAACATATGACGTTATGTAGTTTTACGATATAGCGTATAACGTTATATACTATGACGATATAACGTATAACGTTATATAGTACGACGTTAAGTAATATTACGATATAACGTATGACGTTATGTAGTATTAGGTTATAACGTATGACGTTATGTAGTATTACGATATAACGTATAACGTTATATACTATGACGTTAAGTAGTACTACGTTATAACGTATGACGTTATGTGATATTACAATATAACGTATAACGTTATATACTATGCCGTTATAGCGTGTAACGTTATGTAGTGTGACGTTATTACGTATGACGTTATGTAATATTACGTTATAACGTAAAACGTTATATACTATGACGTTAAGTAGCATTACCTTATAACGTATGACGCTATGTAGTATTACGTTATAACGTAAGACGTTACGTAGTATTACGATATAACGTATAACGTTATGTAGTGTTATGTTATAAGGTATGACGTTATGTAGTATTACTATATATCGTATAACGTTATATACACTGACGTTAAGTAATATTACGATATAACGTAGGACGTTATGTGGTATTACGTTATAACGTATAACGTTATATACTATGACGTTATAACGTATAACGTTATATACTGTGACGTTGTAACATGTAACGTTATGTAGTGTGACGTTATTATGTATGACGTTATGTAGTATTACGTTATAACGTATGACGTTATGTAGTATTACGATATAACGTATAACGTTATATACTATGACGTTAAGTAGTACTACGTTATAACTTATGACGTTATGTAGTATTACGTTATAACGTATGGCGTTATGTAGTATTACGATATAACGTATAACGCTATATACTATGACGTTAAGTAGTACTACGTTATAACGTATGACGTTATGTTGTATTACGTTATAACGTATAAGGTTATATACTATGACGTTATAACGTATAACGTTATATACTGTGACGTTGTAACATGTAACGTTATGTAGTGTGACGTTATTATGTATGACGTTATGTAGTATTACGTTATAACGTATGACGTTATGTAGTATTACGTTATAACGTATGGCGTTATGTAGTATTACGATATAACGTATAACGTTATATACTATGACGTTAAGTAGTACTACGTTATAACGTATGGCGTTATGTAGTATTACGTTATAACGTATAAGGTTATATACTATGACGTTATAACGTGTAACGTTATGTAGTGTGACGTTATTACGTATGACGTTATGTAGTATTACGTTATAACGTATGGCGTTATGTAGTATTACGTTATAACGTATAACGTTATATACTATGACGATATAACGTATAACGTTACATACTACGACGTTAAGTAATATTACGATATAACGTATGACGTTATGTGGTATTACGTTATAACGTATGACGTTATGTACTATTGCGATATAACGTATAACGTTATATACTATGACGTTAAGTAGTACTACGTTATAACGTATGACGTTATGTAATATTACGTTATAACGTATAACGTTATATACCATGACGTTAAGTAATATTACGATATACCGTATTACGTTATGTAGTATTACGTTATAACGAATGACGTTATGTAGTTTTACGATATAGCGTATAACGTTATATACTATGACGATATAACGTATAACGTTATATACTACGACGTTAAGTAATATTACGATATAACGTATGACGTTATGTGGTATTTCGTTATAACGTATGACGTTATGTACTATTACGATATAACTTATAACGCTCTATACTATGACGTTAAGTAGTACTACGTTATAACGTATGGCGTTATGTAGTATTACGTTATAACGTATAAGGTTATATACTATGACGTTATAACGTGTAACGTTATGTAGTGTGACGTTATTACGTATGACGTTATGTAGTATTACGTTATAACGTATGACGTTATGTAGTATTACGATATAACGTATAACGTTGTATACTATGACGTTAAGTAGTACCACGTTATAACGTATGACGTTATGTAGTTTTACGATATAACATATAACGTTATATACCATGACGATATAACGTATAACGTTATATACTAGGACGTTATGCCGTATAACGTTACATACTATGAAGTTATAACGTATAACATTATATACGATGACGTTACGTAATATTACGATATAACGTATGACGTTATGTAGTATTACGTTATAACATATGACGTTATGTAGTATTACGTTATAACGTATGACGTTATGTAGTATTACGATATAACCAATAACGTTATATACTATGACGTTAAGTAGTACTACGTTATAACGTATGACGTTATGTGGTATTACGTTATAACGTTTAACGTTATGTGCTATGACGTTATAACGTGTAGCGTTATTTAGTGTGACGTTATTACGTACGACGATATGTAGTACTACGTTATAACGTATGACGTTATGTAGTATTACGATGTAACGTATAACGTTATATACTATGACGTTAAGTAGTACTACGTTATAACGTATGGCGTTATGTAGTATTACGTTATAACGTATGGCGATATGTAGTATTACGATATAACGTGTAACGTTATATACTATTACGTTATAACGTATAACGTTATATATAATGACGTTATAACGTATAACGTTGTACTATGACGTTAGGTAATATTACGATATACCGTATGACGTTATGTAGTATTACGATATAACGTATAACGTTATATACTATGACGTTAAGTAATATTACGATATAACGTATGACGTTATGTAGTATTACGCTACAACGTATAACGTTATATAATATGACGTTATAACGTATAACGTTATATACTATGACGTTAAGTATTATTACGATATAACGTATAACGTTATGTAGTATTACGTTATAACGTATGACGTTATGTAGTATTACGAACTAACGTATAACGTTATATACTATGACGTTAAGTAGCACTACGTTATAACGTATGACGTTATGTAGTATTACGATATAACGTATAACATTATATACTATGACATTAAGTAAGATTACGATATGACGTAAGACGTTATGTAGTTTTACGATATGGCGTATAACGTTATATACTATGACGATATAACGTATAACGTTATATACTACGACGTTAAGTAATATTACGATATAACGAATAACGTTATGTAGTATTACGTTATAACGTATGACGTTATGTAATATTACGTTATAACGTAAAACGTTATATACTATGACGTTAAGTAGCATTACTTTATAACGTATGACGCTATGTAGTATTACGTTATAACGTATAACGTTATATACTATGACGTTAAGTAATATTACGATATAACGTATGACTTTAGGTAGTATTAGGTTATAACATATGACGTTATGTAGTTTTACGATATAGCGTATAACGTTATATACTATGACGATATAACGTATAACGTTATATAGTACGACGTTAAGTAATATTACGATATAACGTATGACGTTATGTAGTATTAGGTTATAACGTATGACGTTATGTAGTATTACGATATAACGTATAACGTTATATACTATGACGTTAAGTAGTACTACGTTATAACGTATGACGTTATGTGATATTACAATATAACGTATAACGTTATATACTATGCCGTTATAGCGTGTAACGTTATGTAGTGTGACGTTATTACGTATGACGTTATGTAATATTACGTTATAACGTAAAACGTTATATACTATGACGTTAAGTAGCATTACCTTATAACGTATGACGCTATGTAGTATTACGTTATAACGTAAGACGTTACGTAGTATTACGATATAACGTATAACGTTATGTAGTGTTATGTTATAAGGTATGACGTTATGTAGTATTACTATATATCGTATAACGTTATATACACTGACGTTAAGTAATATTACGATATAACGTAGGACGTTATGTGGTATTACGTTATAACGTATAACGTTATATACTATGACGTTATAACGTATAACGTTATATACTGTGACGTTGTAACATGTAACGTTATGTAGTGTGACGTTATTATGTATGACGTTATGTAGTATTACGTTATAACGTATGACGTTATGTAGTATTACGATATAACGTATAACGTTATATACTATGACGTTAAGTAGTACTACGTTATAACTTATGACGTTATGTAGTATTACGTTATAACGTATGGCGTTATGTAGTATTACGATATAACGTATAACGCTATATACTATGACGTTAAGTAGTACTACGTTATAACGTATGACGTTATGTTGTATTACGTTATAACGTATAAGGTTATATACTATGACGTTATAACGTATAACGTTATATACTGTGACGTTGTAACATGTAACGTTATGTAGTGTGACGTTATTATGTATGACGTTATGTAGTATTACGTTATAACGTATGACGTTATGTAGTATTACGTTATAACGTATGGCGTTATGTAGTATTACGATATAACGTATAACGTTATGTAGTATTACGATATAACGTATAACGTTATATACTATGACGTTAAGTAGTACTACGTTATAACGTATGGCGTTATGTAGTATTACGTTATAACGTATAAGGTTATATACTATGACGTTATAACGTGTAACGTTATGTAGTGTGACGTTATTACGTATGACGTTATGTAGTATTACGTTATAACGTATGGCGTTATGTAGTATTACGTTATAACGTATAACGTTATATACTATGACGATATAACGTATAACGTTACATACTACGACGTTAAGTAATATTACGATATAACGTATGACGTTATGTGGTATTACGTTATAACGTATGACGTTATGTACTATTGCGATATAACGTATAACGTTATATACTATGACGTTAAGTAGTACTACGTTATAACGTATGACGTTATGTTGTATTACGTTATAACGTATAAGGTTATATACTATGACGTTATAACGTATAAGGTTATATACTATGACGTTATAACGTATAACGTTATATACTGTGACGTTGTAACATGTAACGTTATGTAGTGTGACGTTATTATGTATGACGTTATGTAGTATTACGTTATAACGTATGACGTTATGTAGTATTACGTTATAACGTATGGCGTTATGTAGTATTACGATATAACGTATAACGTTATATACTATGACGTTAAGTAGTACTACGTTATAACGTATGGCGTTATGTAGTATTACGTTATAACGTATAAGGTTATATACTATGACGTTATAACGTGTAACGTTATGTAGTGTGACGTTATTACGTATGACGTTATGTAGTATTACGTTATAACGTATGGCGTTATGTAGTATTACGTTATAACGTATAACGTTATATACTATGACGATATAACGTATAACGTTACATACTACGACGTTAAGTCATATTACGATATAACGTATGACGTTATGTGGTATTACGTTATAACGTATGACGTTATGTACTATTGCGATATAACGTATAACGTTATATACTATGACGTTAAGTAGTACTACGTTATAACGTATGACGTTATGTAATATTACGTTATAACGTATAACGTTATATACCATGACGTTAAGTAATATTACGATATACCGTATTACGTTATGTAGTATTACGTTATAACGAATGACGTTATGTAGTTTTACGATATAGCGTATAACGTTATATACTATGACGATATAACGTATAACGTTATATACTACGACGTTAAGTAATATTACGATATAACGTATGACGTTATGTGGTATTTCGTTATAACGTATGACGTTATGTACTATTACGATATAACGTATAACGCTCTATACTATGACGTTAAGTAGTACTACGTTATAACGTATGGCGTTATGTAGTATTACGTTATAACGTATAAGGTTATATACTATGACGTTATAACGTGTAACGTTATGTAGTGTGACGTTATTACGTATGACGTTATGTAGTATTACGTTATAACGTATGACGTTATGTAGTATTACGATATAACGTATAACGTTGTATACTATGACGTTAAGTAGTACCACGTTATAACGTATGACGTTATGTAGTTTTACGATATAACATATAACGTTATATACCATGACGATATAACGTATAACGTTATATACTAGGACGTTATGCCGTATAACGTTACATACTATGAAGTTATAACGTATAACATTATATACGATGACGTTACGTAATATTACGATATAACGTATGACGTTATGTAGTATTACGTTATAACATATGACGTTATGTAGTATTACGATATAACGTATGACGTTATATACTATGACGTTAAGTAGTACTACGTTATAACGTATGACGTTATGTGGTATTACGTTATAACGTATAACGTTATATACTATGACGTTATAACGTGTAACGTTATTTAGTGTGACGTTATTACGTATGACGTTATGTAGTATTACGATATAACGTATAACGTTATATACTATGACGTTAAGTAGTACTACGTTATAACGTATAAGGTTATATACTCTGACGTTATAAAGTGTAACGTTATGTAGTGTGACGTTCTTACGTATGACGTTATGTAATATTACGCAATAACGTATGACGTTATATACTATGACGTTAAGTATTATTACGATATAACGTATAACGTTATGTAGTATTACGTTATAACGTATGATGTTATGTAGTATTACGATATATCGTATAACGTTATATACTATGACGTTAAGTAGTACTACGTTATAACGTATGACGTTATGTAGTATTAGGTTATAACGTATAACGTTATATACTATGACGTTATGACGTATAATGTTATACTATGACGTTAGGTAATATTACGATATACCGTATGACGTTATGTAGTATTACGTTAAAACTTATGACGTTATGTAGTATTACGATATAACGTATAACGTTATATACTATGACGTTAAGTAGTACTACGTTATAACGTATGACGTTATGTAGTATTACGTTATAACGTATAACGTTATATACTATGACGTTATGACGTGTAACGTTATATACTATGACGTTAAGTAATATTACGATATAACGTATGACGTTATATAGTATTAAGTTACAACGCATAACGTTATATAATATGACGCTATAACGTATAACGTTATATACTATGACGTTAAGTAATATTACGATATAACGTATGACGTTATGTAGTATTACGATATAACCAATAACGTTATATACTATGACGTTAAGTAGTACTACGTTATAACGTATGACGTTATGTAGTATTACGTTATAACGTATGACGTTATGGAGTTTTACGATATAACGTATAACGTTATATACTATGACGATATAACGTATAACGTTATATACCAGGACGTCATACCGTATAACGTTATATACTATGAAGTTATAACGTATAACGTTATGTGCTATGACGTTATAACGTGTAGCGTTATTTAGTGTGACGTTATTACGTATGACGATATGTAGTACTACGTTATAACGTATGACGTTATGTAGTATTACGATGTAACGTATAACGTTATATACTATGACGTTAAGTAGTACTACGTTATAACGTATGGCGTTATGTAGTACTACCTTATAACGTATGGCGATATGTAGTATTACGATATAACGTGTAACGTTATATACTATTACGTTATAACGTATAACGTTATATACTATGACGTTATAACGTATAAAGTTGTACTATGACGTTAGGTAATATTACGATATACCGCATGACGTTATGTAGTATTACGATATAACGTATAACGTTATATACTATGACGTTAAGTAGTACTACGTTATAACGTATGACGTTATGTAGTATTACGTTATAACGTATAACGTTATATACTATGACGTTATAACGTATAACGTTCTATACTATGACGTTAAGTAATATTACGATATAACGTATGACGTCATGTAGTATTACGTTACAACGTATAACGTTATATAATATGACGCTATAACGTATAACGTTATATACTATGACGTTAAGTAATATTACGATATAACGTATGACGTTATGTGGTATTACGCTACAACGTATAACGTTATATAATATGACGTTATAACGTATAACGTTATATACTATGACGTTAAGTAATATTACGATATAACGTATGACGTTATGTAGTATTACGTTATAACTTATGATGTTATATAGTATTACGATATAACGTATAACGTTATATACTATGGCGTTAAGTAGTACTACGTTATAACGTATGTCGTTATGTGGTATTACGTTATAACGTACAACGTTATATACTATTACGTTATAACGTGTAGCGTTATTTAGTGTGACGTTATTACGTATGACGATATGTAGTACTACGTTATAACGTATGACGTTATGTAGTATTACGATGTAACGTATAACGTTATATACTATGACGTTAAGTAGTACTACGTTATAACGTATGGCGTTATGTAGTATTACCTTATAACGTATGGCGATATGTAGTATTACGATATAACGTGTAACGTTATATACTATTACGTTATAACGTATAACGTTATATACTATGACGTTATAACGTATAAAGTTGTACTATGACGTTAGGTAATATTACGATATACCGCATGACGTTATGTAGTATTACGATATAACGTATAACGTTATATACTATGACGTTAAGTAGTACTACGTTATAACGTATGACGTTATGTAGTATTACGTTATAACGTATAACGTTATATACTATGACGTTATAACGTATAACGTTCTATACTATGACGTTAAGTAATATTACGATATAACGTATGACGTTATGTAGTATTACGTTATAACGTATAACGTTATATACTATGACGTTATAACGTATAACGTTCTATACTATGACGTTAAGTAATATTACGATATAACGTATGACGTCATGTAGTATTACGTTACAACGTATAACGTTATATAATATGACGCTATAACGTATAACGTTATATACTATGACGTTAAGTAATATTACGATATAACGTATGACGTTATGTGGTATTACGCTACAATGTATAACGTTATATAATATGACGTTATAACGTATAACGTTATATACTATGACGTTAAGTAATATTACGATATAACGTATGACGTTATGTAGTATTACGTTATAACTTATGATGTTATATAGTATTACGATATAACGTATAACGTTATATACTATGGCGTTAAGTAGTACTACGTTATAACGTATGTCGTTATGTGGTATTACGTTATAACGTACAACGTTATATACTATTACGTTATAACGTGTAACGTTATACAGTGTGACGTTATTACGAATGACGTTATGTAATATTACGTTATAACGTATTACGTTATACACTATGACGTTAGGTAATACTACGATATAACGTGTGACGTTATGTAGTATTACGTTATAACTTATGACGTTATGTAGTATTACGATATAACGTATAACGTTATATACTATGACGTAATAACGTATAACGTTATATACTATGACGTTAAGTAATATTACGATATAACGTATGACGTTATGTGGTATTACGTTATAACGTATGACGTTATGTAGTATTACGATATAACGTATAACATTATATACTATGACATTAAGTAAGATTACGATATGACGTAAGACGTTATGTAGTTTTACGATATGGCGTATAACGTTATATACTATGACGATATAACGTATAACGTTATATACTATGACGTTAAGTAGTACTACGTTATAACGTATGACGTTATGTAGTATTACGATATAACGTATAACATTATATACTATGACATTAAGTAAGATTACGATATGACGTAAGACGTTATGTAGTTTTACGATATGGCGTATAACGTTATATACTATGACGATATAACGTATAACGTTATATACTACGACGTTAAGTAATATTACGATATAACGAATAACGTTATGTAGTATTACGTTATAACGTATGACGTTATGTACTATTACGATATAACGTATAACGTTATATACTATGACGTTAAGTAGTACTACCTTATAACGTATGACGTTATGTGATATTACAATATAACGTATAACGTTATATACTATGACGTTATAGCGTGTAACGTTATGTAGTGTGACGTTATTACGTATGACGTTATGTGATATTACAATATAACGTATAACGTTATATACTATGACGTTATAGCGTGTAACGTTATGTAGTGTGACGTTATTACGTATGACGTTATGTAATATTACGTTATAACGTAAAACGTTATATACTATGACGTTAAGTAATATTACGATATAACGTAGGACGTTATGTGGTATTACGTTATAACGTATAACGTTATATACTATGACGTTATAACGTATAACGTTATATACTGTGACGTTGTAACATGTAACGTTATGTAGTGTGACGTTATTATGTATGACGTTATGTAGTATTACGTTATAACGTATGACGTTATGTAGTATTACGATATAACGTATAACGTTATATACTATGACGTTAAGTAGTACTACGTTATAACTTATGACGTTATGTAGTATTACGTTATAACGTATGGCGTTATGTAGTATTACGATATAACGTATAACGCTATATACTATGACGTTAAGTAGTACTACGTTATAACGTATGACGTTATGTTGTATTACGTTATAACGTATGACGTTATGTTGTATTACGTTATAACGTATAAGGTTATATACTATGACGTTATGTAATATTACGATATAACGTATTACGTTATGTAGTATTACGTTATAACGCATGACGTTATGTAGTTTTACGATATAGCGTATAACGTTATATACTATGACGATATAACGTATAACGTTATATACTATGACGTTAAGTAATATTACGATATAACGTATTACGTTATGTAGTATTACGTTATAACGTATGACGTTATGTAATATTACGTTATAACGTATGACGTTATGTACTATGACGTTAAGTAATATTACGATATAACGTATTACGTTATAACGCATGACGTTATGTAGTTTTACGATATAGCGTATAACGTTATATACTATGACGATATAACATATAACGTTATATACTATGACGTTAAGTAGTACTACGTTATAACGTATGACGTTATGTGGAATTACAATATAACGTATAACGTTATATACTATGACGTTATAGCGTGTAACGTTATTTAGTGTGACGTTATTACGTATGACGTTATGTAGTTTTACGATATAGCGTATAACGTTATATACTATGACGTTATAGCGCGTAACGTTATTTAGTGTGACGTTATTACGTATGACGTTATGTAGTATTACGATATAACGTAAAACGTTATATACTATGATGTAAAGTAGTACTACGTTATAACGTAAGACGTTACGTAGTATTACGATATAACGTATAACGTTATGTAGTGTTATGTTATAAGGTATGACGTTATGTAGTATTACTACGTAACGTATAACGTTATATACTATGACGTTAAGTAGTACTACGTTATAACGTATGACGTTATGTAATATTACGTTATAACGTATGACGTTATATACTATGACGTTAAGTAATATTACGATATAACGTATTACGTTATAACGCATGACGTTATGTAGTTTTACGATATAGCGTATAACGTTATATACTATGACGATATAACGTAAAACGTTATATACTATGATATAAAGTAGTACTACGTTATAACGTAAGACGTTACGTAGTATTACGATATAACGTATAACGTTATGTAGTGTTATGTTATAAGGTATGACGTTATGTAGTATTACTATGTAACGTATAACGTTATATACTATGACGTTAAGTAGTACTACGTTATAACGTATGACGTTATGTGGAATTACAATATAACGTATAACGTTATATACTATGACGTTATAGCGTGTAACGTTATTTAGTGTGACGTTATTACGTATGGCGTTATGTAGTATCTCGTTATAACGTATAAGGTTATATACTATGACGTTATAACGTGTAACGTTATGTAGTATGACATTATTACGTATGTCGTTATGTGATATTACAATATAACGTATAACGTTATATACTATGACGTTATAGCGTGTAACGTTATGTAGTGTGAAGTTATTACGTATGACGTTATGTAATATTACGTTATAACGTAAAACGTTATATACTATGACGTTAAGTAGTACTACGTTACAACGTATGACGTTATGTAGTATTAGGTTATAACGTATGACGTTATGTAGTATTACGATATAACGTATAACGTTATATACTATGACGTTAAGTAGTACTACGTTATAACGTATGACGTTATGTAGTATTACGTTATAACGTATGGCGTTATGTAGTATTACGATATAACGTATAACGCTATATACTATGTCGTTAAGTAGTACTACGTTATATCGTATGGCGTTATGTTGTATTACGTTATAACGTATAAGGTTATATACTATGACGTTATAACGTGTAACGTTATGTAGTGTGACGTTATTACGTATGACGTTATGTAGTATTACGATATAACGTATAACGCTATATACTATGACGTTAAGTAGTTCTACGTTATAACGTATGACGTTATGTAGTATTACGTTATAACGTATGACGTTATGTACTATTACGATATAACGTATAACATTATATACTATGACGTTAAGTAGCATTACTTTATAACGTATGACGCTATGTAGTATTACGTTATAACGTATAACGTTATATACTATGACGTTAAGTAATATTACGATATAACGTATGACGTTAGGTAGTATTAGGTTATAACATATGACGTTATGTAGTTTTACGATATAGCGTATAACGTTATATACTATGACGATATAACGTATAACGTTATATAGTACGACGTTAAGTAATATTACGATATAACGTATGACGTTATGTAGTATTAGGTTATAACGTATGACGTTATGTAGTATTACGATATAACGTATAACGTTATATACTATGACGTTAAGTAGTACTACGTTATAACGTATGACGTTATGTGGTATTACAATATAACGTATAACGTTATATACTATGACGTTATAGCGTGTAACGTTATGTAGTGTGACGTTATTACGTATGACGTTATGTAATATTACGTTATAACGTAAAACGTTATATACTATGACGTTAAGTAGCATTACTTTATAACGTATGACGCTATGTAGTATTACGTTATAACGTAAGACGTTACGTAGTATTACGATATAACGTGTAACGTTATGTAGTGTTATGTTATAAGGTATGACGTTATGTAGTATTACTATATATCGTATAACGTTATATACACTGACGTTAAGTAATATTACGATATAACGTAGGACGTTATGTGGTATTACGTTATAACGTATAACGTTATATACTATGACGTTATAACGTATAACGTTATATACTGTGACGTTGTAACATGTAACGTTATGTAGTGTGACGTTATTATGTATGACGTTATGTAGTATTACGTTATAACGTATGACGTTATGTAGTATTACGATATAACGTATAACGTTATATACTATGACGTTAAGTAGTACAACGTTATAACTTATGACGTTATGTAGTATTACGTTATAACGTATGGCGTTATGTAGTATTACGATATAACGTATAACGCTATATACTATGACGTTAAGTAGTACTACGTTATAACGTATGACGCTATGTTGTATTACGTTATAACGTATAAGGTTATATACTATGACGTTATAACGTGTAACGTTATGTAGTCTGACGTTATTACGTATGACGTTATGTAGTATTACGATATAACGTATAACGCTATATACTATGACGTTAAGTAGTTCTACGTTATAACGTATGACGTTATGTAGTATTACGATATAACGTATAACGTTGTATACTATGACGTTAAGTAGTACTACGTTATAACGTATGACGTTATGTTGTATTACGTTATAACGTATGACGTTATGTTGTATTACGTTATAACGTATAAGGTTATATACTATGACGTTATGTAATATTACGATATAACGTATTACGTTATGTAGTATTACGTTATAACGCATGACGTTATGTAGTTTTACGATATAGCGTATAACGTTATATACTATGACGATATAACGTATAACGTTATATACTATGACGTTAAGTAATATTACGATATAACGTATTACGTTATGTAGTATTACGTTATAACGTATGACGTTATGTAGTATTACGAAACAACGTATAACGTTATATACTATGACGTTAAGTAGTACTACGTTATAACGTATGACGTTATGTAATATTACGTTATAACGTATGACGTTATATACTATGACGTTAAGTAATATTACGATATAACGTATTACGTTATGTAGTATTACGTTGTAACGCATGACGTTATGTAGTTTTACGATATAGCGTATAACGTTATATACTATGACGATATAACGTATAACGTTATATACTATGACGATATAACGTATAACGTTATATACTATGACGATATAACGTATAACGTTATATACTATGACGTTAAGTAGTATTACGTTATAACGTATGACGTTATGTGGAATTACGTTATAACGTATGGCGTTATGTAGTATTACGATATAACGTATAACGCTATATACTATGTCGTTAAGTAGTACTACGTTATATCGTATGGCGTTATGTTGTATTACGTTATAACGTATAAGGTTATATACTATGACGTTATAACGTGTAACGTTATGTAGTGTGACGTTATTACGTATGACGTTATGTAATATTACGTTATAACGTAAAACGTTATATACTATGACGTTAAGTAGTACTACGTTACAACGTATGACGTTATGTAGTATTAGGTTATAACGTATGACGTTATGTAGTATTACGATATAACGTATAACGTTATATACTATGACGTTAAGTAGTACTACGTTATAACGTATGACGTTATGTAGTATTACGTTATAACGTATGGCGTTATGTAGTATTACGATATAACGTATAACGCTATATACTATGTCGTTAAGTAGTACTACGTTATATCGTATGGCTTTATGTTGTATTACGTTATAACGTATAAGGTTATATACTATGACGTTATAACGTGTAACGTTATGTAGTGTGACGTTATTACGTATGACGTTATGTAGTATTACGATATAACGTATAACGCTATATACTATGACGTTAAGTAGTTCTACGTTATAACGTATGACGTTATGTAGTATTACGTTATAACGTATGGCGTTATGTAGTATTACGATATAACGTATAACGCTATATACTATGTCGTTAAGTAGTACTACGTTATATCGTATGGCGTTATGTTGTATTACGTTATAACGTATAAGGTTATATACTATGACGTTATAACGTGTAACGTTATGTAGTGTGACGTTATTACGTATGACGTTATGTAGTATTACGATATAACGTATAACGCTATATACTATGTCGTTAAGTAGTACTACGTTATATCGTATGGCGTTATGTTGTATTACGTTATAACGTATAAGGTTATATACTATGACGTTATAGCGTGTAACGTTATTCAGTGTGACGTTATTACGATTGATGTTATGTAGTATTACGATATAACGTAAAAGGTTATATACTATGACGTTAAGTATTATTACGATATAACTTATAACGTTATGTAGTATTACGTTATAACGTATGACGTTATATAGTATTACGAAACAACGTATAACGTTATATACTATGACGTTAAGTAGTACTACGTTATAACGTATGATGTTATGTAATATTACGTTATAACGTATGACGTTATATACTATGACGTTAAGTAATATTACGATATAACGTATTACGTTATGTAGTATTACGTTATAACGCATGACGTTATGTAGTTTTACGATATAGCGTATAACGTTATATACTATGACGATATAACGTATAACGTTATATACTATGACGTTAAGTAGTACTACGTTATAACGTATGACGTTATGTGGAATTACAATATAACGTATAACGTTATATACTATGACGTTATAGCGTGTAACGTTATTTAGTGTGACGTTATTACGTATGACGTTATGTAGTATTACGATATAACGTATAACGTTATATACTATGACGTTAAGTAGTACTACGTTATCACGTATGACGTTATGTACTATTACGATATAACGTATAACGTTATATACTATGACGCCAAGTAGTACTACGATATAACGTGTAACGTTATATATTATGACGTTATAACGTGTAACGTTATATACTATGACGTTAAGTAATATTCCGATATAACGTATGACCTTATGTAGTATTACTTTAAACGTAAGACGTTATGTCGTATTACGATATAACGCATAACTTTATATACCATGACGTTAAGTAATATTTCGATATAACGTACGACGTTATGTAGTATTACGTTATAGCGTATAACGTTATATACTATGACGTTAAGTAGTACTACGTTATCACGTATGACGTTATGTAGTATTACGATATAACGTATAACGTTATATAATATGACGTTAAGTAGTACTACGTTATAACGTATGACGTTATGTGGTATTACGTTATAACGTATAACGTTATATACTATGACGTTATAACGTGTAACGTTATTTAGTGTGACGTTATTACGTATGACGTTATGTAGTATTACGTTATAACGTACAAGGTTATATACTATGACTTTAAGTAATATTACGATATAGCGTATGACGTTATGTAGTGATACGCTATAACCCATGACGTTATGTAGAATTACGTTATAACGTATAACGTTGTATACTATGACGTTAAGTAGTACCACATTATAACGTATGACGTTATGTAGTTTTACGATATAACATATAACGTTATATACCATGACGATATAACGTATAACGTTATATACTAGGACGATATACCGTATAACGTTATATACTATGAAGTTATAACGTATAACATTATATACTATGACGTTACGTAATATTACGTTATAACGTACGACGTTATGCAGTATTACGTTATAACGTATGACGTTATGTAGTATTACGATATAACGTATAACGTTATATACCATGACGTTATAACGTGTAACGTTATACAGTGTGACGTTAATACGTATGACGTTATGTAGTATTACGCTATATCGTATAACGCTATATACTATGACGTTAAGTAGTACTACGTTATAACGTATGACGTTATGTGGTATTACGTTATAACGTATGACGTTATGTAGTATTACGATATAACGTATAACGTTATATACTATGACGTTATAACGTGTAACTTTATGTAGTGTGACGCTATTACGTATGACGTTATGTAGTGTGACGTTATTACGTATGACGTTATATTTTATTACGACATAACGTATAACGTTATATACTATGACCTTAAGTAGTACTACGCTATAACGTATGTCCTTATGTAGTATTACGTTATAACGTATAACGTTATATACTATGACGTTATAACGTGTAACTTTATGTAGTGTGACGCTATTACGTATGACGTTATGTAGTATTACGTTATAACGTATGACGTTATGTGGTATTACAATATAACGTATAACGTTATATACTATGACGTTATAACGTGTAACTTTATGTAGTGTGACGCTATTACGTATGACGTTGTGTAGTATTACGTTATAACGTATGACGTTATGTAGTATTACGATATAACGTATAACGTTATATACTATGTCGTTGAGTAGTACTACGTTATAACGTATGACCTTATGTAGTATTACGTTATAACGTATATCGTTATATAATATGACGTTATAACGTGTAACGTTATGTAGTGTGACGTTATTACGTATGACGTTATATTTTATTACGACATAACGTATAACGTTATATACTATGACCTTAAGTAGTACTACGCTATAACGTATGTCGTTATGTAGTATTTCGTTATAACGTATAACGTTATATACTATGACGTTATAGCGTGTAACGTTATTTAGTGTGACGTTATTACGTATGACGTTATGTAGTATTACGATATAACGTATAACGTTATACACTATGACGTTAATTAGTACTACGTTATAACGTATGACGTTATGTGGTATTACGTTATAACGTATAACGTTATATACTATGACGTTAAGTAAAATTACGATATAACGTATGTCGTTATGTAGTATTACGTTATAACGTATAACGATATATACTATGACGTTATAACGTGTAACTTTATGTAGTGTGACGTTATTACGTATGACGTTATGTAATATTACGTTATAACGTATAACGTTATATACTATGACGTTAAATAATATTACGATATAACGTATAACGTTATATACCATGACGTTATAACGTGTAACGTTATACAGTGTGACGTTAATACGTATGACGTTATGTAGTATTACGCTATAACGTATAACGCTATATACTATGACGTTAAGTAGTACTACGTTATAACGTATGACGTTATGTGGTATTACGTTATAACGTATGACGTTATGTAGTATTACGATATAACGTATAACGTTATATACTATGACATTAAGTATGATTACGATATAACGTAAGACGTTATGTAGTTTTACGATATAGCGTATAACGTTATATACTATGACGATATAACGTATAACGTTATATACTATGACGATATAACGTATAACGTTATATACTACGACGTTAAGTAATATTACGATATAACGTATGACGTTATGTAGTATTACGTTATAACTTATGACGTTATGTAGTATTACGATATAACGTATAACGTTATATACTATGACGTTATAACGTGTAACTTTATGTAGTGTGACGCTATTACGTATGACGTTATGTAGTGTGACGTTATTACGTATGACGTTATATTTTATTACGACATAACGTATAACGTTATATACTATGACCTTAAGTAGTACTACGCTATAACGTATGTCCTTATGTAGTATTACGTTATAACGTATAACGTTATATACTATGACGTTATAACGTGTAACTTTATGTAGTGTGACGCTATTACGTATGACGTTATGTAGTATTACGTTATAACGTATGACGTTATATACTATGACGATATAACGTATAACGTTATATACTATGACGATATAACGTATAACGTTATATACTACGACGTTAAGTAATATTACGATATAACGTATGACGTTATGTAGTATTACGTTATAACTTATGACGTTATGTGGTATTACGTTATAACGTATAACGTTATATACCATGACGTTAAGTAAAATTACGATATAACGTATGACGTTATGTAGTATTACGATATAACGTATTACGTTGTATACTATGACATTAAGTAAGATTACGATATAACGTAAGACGTTATGTAGTTTTATGATATAGCGTATAACGTTATATACTATGACGATATAACGTATAACGTCATATACTATGACGTTAAGTAGTACTACGTTATAACGTATGACGTTATGTGGTATTACGTTATAACGTATGACGTTATGTAGTATTACTATATAACGTATAATGTTATATACTATGACATTAAATAAGATTTCGATATAACGTAAGACGTTATGTAGTTTTACGATATAGCGTATAACGTTATATACTATGACGATATAACGTTTAACGTTATATACTATGACGATATAACGTTTAACGTTATATACGACGACGTTAAGTAATATTACGATATAACGTATGACGTTATGTGGTATTTCGTTATAACGTATGACGTTATGTACTATTACGGTATAACGTATAACATTATATACTATGACGTTAAGTAGTACTACGTTATAACGTATGACGTTATGTGGTATTACGATATAACGTATAACGTTATATACTATGACGTTATAGCGTGTAACGTTATTTCCTGTGACGTTATTACGTTTGACGTTATGTAGTATTACGATATAACGTATAACGTTATATAATATGACGTTAAGTAATACTACGTTATAACGGATGTCGTTATGTGGTATTACGTTATAACGTACAACGTTATATACCATGACGTTATAACGTGTAACGTTATACAGTGTGACGTTATTACGTATAACATTATATACTATTACGTTATAACATGTAACGTTATGTAGTGTGGCGTTATTACGTATGATGTTATGTAATATTACGTTATAACGTATAACGTTATATACTATGACGTTAAATAATATTACGATATAACGTATAACGTTATATACCATGACGTTATAACGTGTAACGTTATACAGTGTGACGTTATTACGTATGACGTAATGTAGTATTACGCTATAACGTATAACGCTATATACTATGACGTTAAGTAGTACTACGTTATAACGTATGACGTTATGTGGTATTACGTTATAACGTATGACGTTATGTAGTTTTACGATATAGCGTATAACATCATTTACTATGACGATATAACGTATAACGTTATATACTACGACGTTAAGTAATATTACGATATAACGTATTACGTTGTGTAGTATTACGTTATAACGCATGACGTTATGTAGTTTTACGATATAGCGTATAACATTATTTACTATGACGATATAACGTATAACGTTATATACTACGACGTTAAGTAATATTACGATATAACGTATGACGTTATGTGGTATTACGTTATAACGTATGACGTTATGTACTATTACGATATAAAGTATGATGTTATATACTATGACGTTAAGTAGTACTACGTTATAACGTATGACGTTATGTGGTATTACAATATAACGTATAACGTTATATACTATGACGTTATAGCGTGTAACGTTATTTAGTGTGACGTTATTACGTATGACGATATGTAGTATTGCGATATAACGTATAACATTATATACTATGACGTTAATTAGTACTACGTTATAACGTATGACGTTATGTGGTATAACGTTATAACGTATAACGTTATATACTATGACGTTAAGTAAAATTACGATATAACGTATGACGTTATGTAGTATTACGTTATAACGTATGACGTTATGTAGTATTACGATATAACGTATAACGTTATATACTATGTCGTTGAGTA
This sequence comes from Bombus terrestris, assembly GCF_910591885.1. Taxonomy (NCBI): domain Eukaryota; kingdom Metazoa; phylum Arthropoda; class Insecta; order Hymenoptera; family Apidae; genus Bombus; species Bombus terrestris. The sequence continues at coordinate 11,531,952 of NC_063269.1, read as the reverse complement.
GTACTACGTTATAACGTATGACCTTATGTAGTATTACGTTATAACGTATATCGTTATATACTATGACGTTATAACGTGTAACGTTATGTAGTGTGACGTTATTACGTATGACGTTATATTTTATTAGGACATAACGTATAACGTTATATACTATGACCTTAAGTAGTACTACGCTATAACGTATGTCGTTATGTAGTATTACGTTATAACGTATAACGTTATATACTATGACGTTATAACGTGTAACTTTATGTAGTGTGACGCTATTACGTATGACGTTATGTAGTATTACGTTATAACGTATGACGTTATGTAGTATTACGATATAACGTATAACGTTATACACTATGACGCCAAGTAGTCCTACGATATAACGTGTAACGTTATATATTATGACGTTATAACGTGTAACGTTATATACTATGACGTTAAGTAATATTCCGATATAACGTATGACCTTATGAAGTATTACTTTATAACGTAAGACGTTATGTAGTATTACGATATAACGCATAACTTTATATACCATGACGTTAAGTAATATTTCGATATAACGTATGACGTTATGTAGTATTACGTTATAGCGTATAACGTTATATACTATGACGTTAAGTAGTACTACGTTATCACGTATGACGTTATGTAGTATTACGATATAACGTATAACGTTATATAATATGACGTTAAGTAGTACTACGTTATAACGGATGTCGTTATGTGGTATTACGTTATAACGTATAACGTTATATACGTTATATAACGTATGACGTTATAACGTGTAACTTTATGTAGTGTGACGTTATTACGTATGACGTTAAGTAGCACTACGTTATAACGTATGACGTGATGTAGTATTACGATATAACGTATAACGTTATATAATATGACGTTAAGTAGTACTACGTTATAACGGATGTCGTTATGTGGTATTACCTTATAACGTATAACGTTATGTACTATGACGTTAACTAGTACTACGTTATAACGTATGACGTTATGTAGTATTACGTTATAACGTATGACGTTATGTAGTATTACGATATAACGTATAACGCTATATACTATGACGTTAAGTAGTACTACGTTATAACGTATGACGTTATGTAGTATTACGATATAACGTATAACGTTGTATACTATGACGTTAAGTAGTACTACGTTATAACGTATGACGTTATGTAGTATTACGATATAACGTATAACGTTATATAATATGACGTTAAGTAGTACTACGTTATAACATATGACGTTATGTGGTATTACTATATAACGTATAACGTTATATACTATGACGTTATAGCGTGTAACGTTATTTACTGTGACGTTATTACGTATGACGTTATGTAGTATTACGATATAACGTATGACGTTATGTGGTATTACGATATAACGTATAACGTTGTATACTATGACGTTAAGTAGTACTACGTTATAACGTATGACGTTATGTTGTATTACGTTATAACGTAAGACGTTACGTAGTATTACGATATAACGTATAACGTTATGTAGTGTTACGATATAACGTATAACGTTGTATACTATGACGTTAAGTAGTACTACGTTATAACGTATGACGTTATGTTGTATTACGTTATAACGTATAACGTTATATACTATGGCGTTATAACGTGTAACGTTATTTAATGTGACGTTATTACGTATGACGTTATGTAGTATTACGATATAACGTATAACGTTATATAATATGACGTTAAGTAGTACTACGTTATAACGGATGTCGTTATGTGGTATGACCTTATAACGTATAACGTTATATACTATGACGTTAACTAGTACTACGTTATAACGTATGACGTTATGTAGTATTACGTTATAACGTATGACGTTATGTAGTATTACGATATAACGTATAACGCTATATACTATGACGTTAAGTAGTACTACGTTATAACGTATGACGTTATGTAGTATTACGATATAACGTATAACGTTATATAATATGACGTTAAGTAGTACTACGTTATAACGTATGACGTTATGTGGTATTACGATATAACGTATAACGTTATATACTATGACGTTATAGCGTGTAACGTTATTTACTGTGACGTTATTACGTATGACGTTATGTAGTATTACGATATAACGTATGACGTTATGTGGTATTACGTTATAACGTATAACGTTATATATTATTACGATATAACGTATAACGTTGTATACTATGACGTTAAGTAATATTACGATATAACGTATGACGTTATGTGGTATTACGATATAACGTATAACGTTGTATACTACGACGTTAAGTAGTACTACGTTATAACGTATGACGTTATGTTGTATTACGTTATAACGTAAGACGTTACGTAGTATTACGATATAACGTATAACGTTATGTAGTGTTACGGTATAACGTATAACGTTGTATACTATGACGTTAAGTAGTACTACGTTATAACGTATGACGTTATGTTGTATTACGTTATAACGTATAACGTTATATACTATGGCGTTATAACGTGTAACGTTATTTAACGTGACGTTATTACGTATGACGTTATGTAATATTACGATATAACGTATGACGTTATGTGGTATTACGTTATAACGTATAACGTTATATACTATTACGATATAACGTATAACGTTGTATACTATGACGTTAAGTAGTACTACGTTATAACGTATGACGTTATGTAGTATTACGATATAACGTATGACGTTATGTAGTATTACGTTATAGCGTATAACGTTATATACTATGACGTTAAGTAGTACTACGTTATAACGTATGACGTTATGTAGTATTACGATATAACGTATAACGTTATATAATATGACGTTAAGTAGTACTACGTTATAACGGATGTCGTTATGTGGTATTACCTTATAACGTATAACGTTATATACTATGACGTTAACTAGTACTACGTTATAACGTATGACGTTATGTAGTATTACGTTATAACGTATGACGTTATGTAGTATTACGTTATAACGTATGACGTTATGTAGTATTACGATATAACGTATAACGCTATATACTATGACGTTAAGTAGTACTACGTTAGAACGTATGACGTTATGTAGTATTACGATATAACGTATAACGTTGTATACTATGACGTTAAGTAGTACTACGTTATAACATATGACGTTATGTTGTATTACGTTATAACGTATAACGTTATATACTATGACGTTATAACGTGTAACGTTATGTAGTGTGACATTATTACGTGTGACGTTATGTAGTATTACGTTACAACGTTTAACGTTATATACTATGACGTTATAATGTGTAACTTTATGTAGTGTGACGTTCTTACGTATGACGTTATGTAATATTACGTTATAACGTATAACGTTATATACTATGACGTTAAGTAATATTACGATATAACGTATGAGGTTATGTAGTATTAGGTTATAACGTATGACGTTATGTAGTATTACGATATAACGTATAACATTATATACTATGACGTTAAGTAGTATTACGGTGTAAAGTATGTCATTATGTAGTATTACGTTATAACGTATAACGTTATATACTATGACGTTAAGTAATATTACGGTATAACGTATGACGTTATGTAGTATTAGGTTTTAACATATGACGTTATGTAGTGTTATGATATAACGTATAACGCTATATACTATGACGTTAAGTAGTACTACGTTATAACGTATGACGTTATGTAGTATTACGATATAACGTATAACGTTATATACAATGACGTTAAGTAGTACCACGTTATAACGTATGACGTTATGTAGTTTTACGATATAACGTATAACGCTATATACCATGACGATATAACGTATAACTTTATGTAGTATTACGTTATAATGTATAACGTTATGTAGTATTATGTTATAGAGTATTACGCTATATAGTATTGCGGTATTTAGTGCAACGGTACATAGTTATACAATATAACGTATTACGTCATATATTATTTCGTTATAGCTTATTACGGTCTTTGGTATTGCGTTGCAATGTATTACGTTTTATAGTATAACATTAAGACGTATTACGTTATATAGTATTATGTTACAACTTATTATGTTGTATAGTATTACATTATCTAATATTACGTTATATAGTATTATGTTATATGTGTCGTGTTCACATTTTGATTACGTTTAGGGGCGTGTAACGAAGCTTCATTTGAATTAGACATTGTTGTTTTGCATTAGAGGAGATATTTACTTGTACAATTATGATTATTAGTAGAAATGTGGATATTACAGAATTGACAAGTAACCGCGTTAATTAGACAGTAATGACAATGGTCTTAGGTTCGATATCGAATCCGTGGTCAATGGGATAACAAATGTACTTTCTTCCAAAGTCTAAGTCAGACTCGACTCACTTGTCTACGGTACAAGTATTACTATTGTTGTATCGTGAGGAAGAAGCCTGGTCAGAAACTAAACAAAACAAGGTCGCCTGTCCTTCGTTTATTAGTTTACATAAAAAAAGCCTGTGTGACCAACGTCACCTAGTTCTTGCGAAGCGTTAACAGGATGTAATTAGAGAAAGGGAAAAATAGCCCTAATAGAGGGGAACGATTCGAATCCAAGGAACGGTTAATCGAAAAGTGAGAGTAGGTTGAGAGGTCAGAATTTATCGAGGTGTCGAAGGGTAGAGTTGTTAGAATTAATCGAGGAGTTGAAGAGTAGAGTTGTTACAGTTAGCGTTGTCGAGTTGCGTTGTTGAGAGTAGAGTTGTTAGCGTTGCGGAGTTGCGTGAGTAGCCAAGTTAGAATAAGATTGTTACTATTAGTTCCATATTAAACAACCATCGTTGTCTGTCTCATTAATATCTGTATAACTAATTTAAAATAAAATAGATAGTATCAAAGAAATTGTGTACCTAATATTTTCGCGCGATACTACACTATACTAACACTTTGTAGAGTATTCACTGATCGTGAAAACGCTATGTAATCCACTAATGAGACCTCAAGAGAGAGAATGAGTTTCACAGTGGAAAACTATGATGGGTTGTGTTTAAGGACACGAGATCATCGGATTCGTCGAGAAAGGCCTTCCTTCGAAAAGTGAGGAAAATGGATGTTCCTGTTAATTGGTTAATTTCTATGTTGTTGGTTGAAGAAGGATGCTAACCGCCCTTGAGAAAATGTTGCTAGCGGGAAGCGTCGTTCGTGAGAAAAGCAGATTTCCCGTATCTTCCCGTAGTAGGTGGTAGATTTAAGGACTGTTAGGATAAAGACCGTTTGTCCGTTTGAAGGACCTTAGTTAACAAAATGGTAAGATTTATAGCGGGTCCTCAGGCTAGCTGTACATGCACTGTGAAGATGCATCGACATCTGGTAATCATCTTGCCCGAAGAATAGGGTTTGTGTGTGGCGAGCCACGAGATAGAAACCATTGGAATGTTTACTGTTGACTGCCGCTACCACTATTTCTTTTTAAGAAGAGCTATACTGTTACTCCATACTTTTGTCAGGCAAAATGTTCATCCCTTGACCGCGGCTACGTTCGGTGACTGATTGTTGTCTCGAGCCAAAGCTCATTATCACAAATCTCGAACAAATACAATCGGATTGAATGAGGACAATTGCTTAATTACGGCTATGGTAGAATCTAGATTACAGTGTTAAGCGATTTTCCCAAAGTTCCAAAGGGAAGGCTCCGGTGTCCTTCCATCTCCGACATATATTACGTTATAATACACTACGTTTTATTTTAAGTAACGTAATATTATATTACGTCATAATGTATTACGTTATTCGCATCGGCATGCGTGTATCTCAAAGCAATTCCGATTAAATTAAAAATGATCGTTCCGACCAACGGTGCGGCCTCATTCGTCTTGGTTGAATGATTTTGTGTGAAGTGAACTGTGTTTCGACGACGGATTTCGCGAGACCCAAACTTTGCGTAAAGTAGGAGTAGTTTTAAGGAGAATATTAAAAAGGCGATCTAAGGAATTCTTAGTAGGCAATTTAATTTATAAGAGTTTTTTAATGAACATATTGCCTGTATTACACGAAACATTTTGAAATCTCGTTAGCACTTAAATGAGATTTGATTACCACGATTATATTCAAATACTTTCGTGAGGTATTCCATGTAAAATTGAGGAAAATCACAGACATGTAACAATCTCCGTTAAATTTAAACAAATTAAAGATATGTTTTAAGATCCTATTCTTAAGTGATAAATTTCAGAGCATTTATCTACACAGGGATTTATTACGATCCTGATAGCAATATCTTAGGTCCGTTTGTTTGCTTGTTTAGTCAGCTGGCCGTCTTTGCGAATTTTATTTTCTTCCTTTTGGAGTAACTTTAGAAATAAAATATGTTCCTGTCAACTGTGGAATTCTATTGTTCACTATATACTAATCAAGTTTCTTCTGCATTTCTTTTTATTATTACAAAGCTATTATTTCAAATCAATTGTCAATTAATTATTTCTAAATAGTCCTATATCAAAATAGTCAAGACAAGCTCATGAGTATAGAAATTTAAACTATATAACGCTATTTAATTGCAGCACTATTAAATTTTTCTATCTCTAATCATTTCAAGTCACTATGTATATAATTGCGCCCATTTCCATAAAATACTCTGTACTCGCCATGCTTCGGCATTTTATTTGTCTTGCAGATAAAAAATAACTATTTAAAATACTGATTTATTTCAATTACTTTATTATTTTACATCCTGGAGTGGAATAATTTTTCAGGATATTTTAATTAAAAACATCTTTGACTATATTGGATTAAATTAGAAAATTACCGGTAGATCGAACTGCAATAATTTTATTCTTTATATTAGAATATTGCAATATGTTACATAAATAATGTTTGAGCCTGGCACACGCAAGTTGTGCACATGAAAAACCCTTGACGCCTTCGAGATACCGTTGTCAAGGGGTTAACCGGGACTAGGCTGACGTTTGAACAGTTCCGTGATGGTTCGCGTTTACCCAAAGGCGAGCAAAATCGCAATTTTGTGAAATTTAAAGAAACCGAGCTATTTATAGCGTTATCGTTAAACTATTATTTATGCAATAATTATATTTTGCATTATTTTCATGCAAATATATGTAGTATCTTAAATGGGTCTTTAGAGGAAAAGACAAGTAATGATGTTTTGATTTAATAAATAATATTCAAAACAACGAAATGATTACAATGCTGTCGTACGTCTTATTCTCATACTCGGTTTTCGACTTCCCGATTCACACTCTCCGGCTTCTGCACTCGCTCGCTCTCGCTTCTCAACTCACACTGTACGCCTTTTTGCATTCGCTCTCTCCGGCTTCTCAACTAACACTGCCTTTAGCATCTCTTTGTCTTTTCCCGTCCTATCGCGCACGTGTCCCGAAAACGCCCGTGGCAAGGGTCACGCAGGCCTTTTCCACGAAACTATTCACTCGAAAGGATCGACGACACATTGATGTACCCGACGATACTGCGGCTCTCGCGACATTGTTTATAGTTCAGCCGATATCTTAGGCCTTTTGCCCGCGATACTACATATATAATTTTACGAATTAAAAGAACAAATGTAGGGTAGGAAATTTAATGTATTTTATATATTAAATATTGTATAAAATACTATGAATATTTTATATATTTTTTATGTTCTCCCAGATTCTCTATATTCCTCCGTATTCAAATTTCCCATAAATGCATACAAAGTAAATAGTCCAGCTATGATAAACTATTGCTTGATTCTTAATGAGCTTTCCGACATTCGGTTGACGATCGAGTAGTTCGTTGGTGGTTCACACTTATCTGGAGGCGAGAAAAAATTAAGAACAGAATTTAAGAGAACATGCCCCTTCCTACATACAACATAGCGGTCGTCCTGTGCTTACCACTGCTCCGATACGTTATCCAGCCGATCCGTTCCACTTGCTGTAACTTATTATTATCCAGAACTGGGTCGATCTTGATGCGTTCCGTTCACCTAGGCTCACTTACTTCGTTAACCCTCTCAGTCTCACTGTCTGCTTTAGCGGTCGATCTGACAGCGGTGAAACCGATGCAGTGAAAACTACGAAATTAGAGAATTGGTATGTAAGTTATGATTCGATACAGGAAGAGGGTTATTCCGGGTTTGTTAACGCATCTTGTTGCTAACGCTAACGCGTTTGTTGCATCTGGGCGTGTAGGATCTTTTCGGTTTATATTGAATATGTGCGATAAAAGCAGGCTTCATATCACGATGTGAAATGGCTCGTTTCGAAGAAAATGGTGGCTACTAAGTAACTTTATCATGGTAAATGGTAATTGAGAGGCTCAATGCACAAGTAGTATAAGCGTTTCTTTTTTCTTCTGTAACGAGAAACGATGCATAATATTTATACTTATTTGGAAAATTTTCTTATGGAGAGAAATTGATAATTATAACAAATATAAGCCACTGTAGCCCGATTTATTCAAAATTTTGTAACTAAGATAAATTTTGTCAAGAAATAATTAAGTGTCCTGATAGTTTTAAGCGATAGAATGTATAGTAAAATGTTCTGATGCTTGAAAGCATACAAATCTATGTAATAATTTAAATTTATCCATACCTTCCTCAAATTAATGAAGATTTTGTCATTTGTATCAGCTTTTCATTAGGCTCTTCAACAAATATAAAACTTGAATTTTCTAAAATATTGTATACGTAGTGTATCATTGAATGTTTATTATGTATCAAAGCATTAAGCAGCTCTAAATTGAAGTGTTGGCGCAGAATGAACTCTAGGGATTTATCTACATCTTCATCATTAGTTAGTACTCGCCATCACGCTAGGAACGAGAGTAAATAACGCTTATCTCGATAATGCGGACCATACTTATAGCGCGTGTAAAGTTGTTGCTTTGAAACGATCTGCTGGAAACATCACAGAAGTTTGTCGTACATGCATACATGCCCTATGTGTATTTCAGATCTTGTGATAGAATTTCCATGAAGAACGCTCAAAATAATGACCGTTCCTTTGAATATAATTTTCTGCGTATTTCTACGATAAACTGTACACGTTGATGCATACATATGTATAAAATCATTCTTCTATTTTCTGAAAGACATCTATAATTAAATTTTTGTGCTACTTGTGTTTTACATTTAAAAGCAACTCTTATAACTGCATTGTTTAGAACATAAATCACAACATTTTTGCAAGATCAATATTAAAAATGTAGTAATTTAATAAATATAAATGACAATTAAAGATTACAACAAAATATTCAATTTATTATTACTTACTATTGATTCGAATTTAAATGACTCTAACCTTCACTTCGACCGATATCTTTTCACCTCCCTCCCACCAAAAAAAGGAGATATCATTCAAAGTTGACGTTCACTTATCAAATCTGATATTCTTTCCGCGCATGAGAGTTGTTACAACATCTCGTTAATTGAATATCACAGGATTTATATATCCGGCTCTCGAATTTAGTCGGTGAATATCGACCTAGAAGGATCAGCATCTCCTCGTGTAACATTCTATAAGAAAAGCGAGAGAGAGTTTAAGGGAAGCTCGCAGATGGAAGTCACTTATCTCTTCTCCAAATAACATTCCGTGTTATCTACATGTTTGCTAACAAGCATGTGGGACACGCTCTGCTCATGAGCTATTAAACTTCGTTATGACTTGCCGGTGCTTCCACGTCGCTTTATGCGCATCGTAAAATTTATCTAGAGTTGTGGACGCCGTGGATTTCGAATACCGTATGATCCAACCCTTGTTTACCACTGTAAACGCTGCTCCGAACGCCATGACAAGCACCTCGCTTCTCTCTGTACCGAACTATTGGGTTGGGGTTAGGTAGGTGATTGCAGATTTTGTCAATACCACCATTTTCATAATCATTTCCTTTTTATGATTCTTGATCTAGTTCTAATTTTTCTGAGTTGCAGGCAGGGGAGATAAGTATTGGATTGGCAACTAAGTGATTGCGAATTTTGTCATTAGGTGGTATTGACCTCAGAGAATGTTATTGCAACTCAGAAAAACTAGAGCTAGACGAAAAAACTAGACCAGGAATTATAAAAAGGAAATGATTATGAGAATGATCTGTATGAAGATGCGTTGGGCGTGTATTTACGTTCGCAATATTGCCGTGAACCTTTGTGAAGAGGTTTTGCAATCAAGAGGGTTAAGAGGAGAAAATGATTAAATGCGATTAGACCGTTTTCTTTATAGAACATGAGCATAATAAAAGAAAATAATAATATGAATTTAGAGTTAAAAGATTGGAATATTGACAGGTTTCGCATTCACGGTCACAATAGCCTTTCGTAGGGACGTTTTTCAATGAAGAGAGTAATCAATGATAGAAATTGGTCAAATATAATTTGTTTTTTCTGTAGATGCAAGAATATGGTATAATAGAAACAACACTAATTCAGAACTAATAAGACTAGAATATAAGTAGACTTTGCATTCACATACCGTTGTCATACTCGTTCTCGTACTAGTTCATACTGTTCACGCTACTGTTGCATTTCTTTGTGAGAACATTTGACTATTAAAAGACTGACCAGTAAAAGAGGTTGCTTAAGTATGATTTTTCATTCCCACAACGCAAAAAAGAAAACAACACAATAAAGGAGGTTAGCAACGCCAATTCAGCATTAAAAGCATGAAACATAGATACAATTCGCGATATTCTTCATGAAAACAAAGAATAGATTTTCTCGTTTTGGTAGCCAAAGAGTTATAATTTGAGCGCATCGTGCTTAAAGTGATGCGACGTGCTAGACAGGGGGAAAATTTCCCACGAGTGCATTTCATTATCATATCATTCGAGGTAGTACCTCGAATACCGGCGAAGTATTCGCAAAAGAGTGAAGCGAAGTTTTTTTATTCTAATTATAGTAGTTATATTCTCCAAAGCGGCATGAATTGTTGCTTTTACCATGTTACAAGTAAATTTCAACGAACGTTTAATCTTTGTAGAACGGCATGGGTTACAAGTTGCAAACGTCGCATTGTCTTCTTATCTTATTTCCCAGAGGTAATGCGGAGGTGCATTGCTGAAATAGCTCGTTTGTGCCCCTGATTTCGTGTATCTTCCGTTTTAATTATACAAATTTCATTTCGCGGAACGGTGCCCGCTTGTATCCAATGTTATTTTAAATACCTTCATTTTGCATAAACAGAGAATTCCGAAAGAAAATTTTCGAGAATTTCAACAGGGGAAAGATACGACGAGCCTACTTTTGTCGATTGTATAAGTTTTAGAACGCTTGATAGCTTAAAGGGAACATTATAACGAGTTCCAAAATAATTGATAAGAGAACTTTTTAAATTCAAGGACATCTTAATATATATAACTTACCATATTCTTCATTATTTGGTCTCCGTTCGGAAATAAGGAGATGAAGAATCAATAAGATACACCACAATCTATTAATTCTATTTTATTATATACATCATTCTTCCCGCTACGTGAATGCTTTGAAGTCGCTGAAAAACGTCCTCATCCTTCGATTAAGTTCATCCGCGTACCTTAACGCGGATTCATCGACCCTAACGTCCCCCATCATAACCTCGCAATCCAAGTGTCTATCATCACAGGCTCTATGATGATGTTTTAACACAACTTCTGGATCAAAATGGTGCGCCCGTCTGGTGGACGGATTCAGTGTGGTCAGAGCGTAATGATTGTGCACCGTTAACGCGCGCCTGGTCGAGACAAAGCTCTTCACCGAGTCACCTTCTGGCGAGATGCAAGCAGTTCTGATTGTGTCCAGATAATCCAGATCAGGCAGAATATTCGTGGAATTGACCTCGATGCTAACGCGGTCAGTTTGATTTCTGGTCTGCAGCTCAGGGAAGAAATAAACGTTTCTAACTGCATACGAGGCGAAGTCCTTGAAGTTTCTTCCAAGCTTGATCCTCTCGTCGAGCAACAGCTCATACCAGTTCTTTCTTCTGGCCGGAACGATCGCCTCGTCGATGTCGATGGGCAGCACGAATTCCGATCGATGAAGATTATCGTAGAAGCAGTGATTGTAGGGTATCAGCTCCATACGTCTCTTGATCCAGATGTCCTCGCTGAGAAACCGCCTTCTAGCGATCTTCTCGTTCGGTAAATCGCCCGGCAACGTCAGATTGAACCATCTGATCACGTTCGATCGCTCGTACAGCCTCAACACCTTCAACACGTTCTCGTGAACGTTGAACACGTAAAAATAAAAGTGCTCGGCGCCTAGTATTCGGTGGAATTCAACAAAAGCGACAATCTTCCGAGAGATGTCCTCGTCGAAATCCAAACCCTTGATGCAAAGAGTGAACTGACGGCGTCGTTCCTCCGCTTCGTTCCTGTCTTCCCCGTTTATCGTTAAACTATGACTAGCATTCTGGTGGCAGGGCTCCAGGCCTACGTACACCTTCGACGGCTCGATCGCTGCATCCGGTGGTAATTGACAACCAACGAGGATCCCCGCATAGCTATCCACTGTCTCGCTCCACTCGTCTAACCAAATCGTCGACACAAGTGCCTCCATGCTGACAGCTCTGCCACGTTCTTCCTCTTTGTACCTGAACGAGTAGAAATTATATATTTGATAATATATAGATAATATTCAATATATTTGGATAGATTTCAAAGAACATATCGCGACTTTAATTTAAGAAAGTTTTCTTTTTAAACGATCTTTCCTATTTATATTTTCTTACATGTAAACGAGCAGGTACAAAGTCTCGTGTTTTTAATAAAAAAAATCTTCCTCCCCGTGTCTGAGGAACGTGTAAAATCATTAATTTCTGCTGAATCTCGGAATATTCAGATAGGTTGCGAGAAGGGGTCAATGTTTTTTGACTGAAGGAAGTTTAGTTTCGTGACCGAATTTACATAATCGTTCGAATTATAAAACAGCTGCCTGCCCCTCGAAGAAGGTCTAAAGAAAGTTTGATAGTAACCGGGCAAGAAGTTAGATTAAAACGACTGTTCATGGACGATGTGTGTGGAACTCGATTAGCTCTATCTTATTATATGTCGTTGGATTATCTCGTTATTTGGATATATTATTATCCTAGCAACTTTTAGGCAAGGGGCTTTTAAGGATGAAAACGATATGGCTTTGGAAACACGGCGAAATCTCCGAATTGTCAAAAGGATCATCTGTGGACTGTGTACTTACCTATGCATACTTATGCATTTATGGAAGATTTAAAGATGTATAAATATACAGAACGTGCATAACATATAGAAAAATATATAAAATATAATACAATAGTACTGATTATAATATTTAATAGAAAAAAGAAATCTCTGTTTAAGAGTTCTATTTCCTAGTGTTCATAGAAACATTAATTTCCATAAAGATCCGTAATCTAGTAATAATATGGAGAGTTGAAGATCCACTATGCTGAAATTTACAAATTTTTCATATAATTTTTTAGACCGTGACCATTTAATTATGCAGAATCGCGATCAACCGCCGATACCAGGGCTTTACTATATACCGGAAGTAAGAACGGTTGAAGTGACTAGAAAAGATGGAAAGGCTGACTCGCTCGCGAAAAAATGTCTCACCAGACGGTGCAGAAAAGGCCAGAGGTCGGTAGAGGTCCACGTTTAACGCCAATCACCCTGAGGCTAGGGTAACCGGCCACTCTCAGGTCCAAGTGGGCGCTGTACAGGAAGAGCTGTCCGGGGATTGTCTCGAGCCACTTCTCATCGGTTAACTTGAACGTATTTAACGTCGTTCCGTACGTTCCATTACCATCGCACTCCTTGGAGGGTCTGTAATCGAGTGCCAATCTCCGCGCCCATGAGTAAGCCACGATGCTTCTTGTGCCCGGGGGTTCGCCACCTGGAAAATGTGTCAGGGAGATTGAGATTGTGATAGTCGCGTGACGCATGCTACACTGTGCTCATTAACGCGGAAGCGGCGGTAGCGCACGCTTTTCGGCTAATTAATTCGATACGAGCTACGTACGCGATGCGGGTTATTAAATGGAAAGCTACATCGCGTGAAAGATAAACCATGGTCGCTTAAGTATTTACAGAGACTCGAATGTATCCGCACTAGATAATTAAGTTCGTTTTTCCAGGTAGCGTTTATACTAAACATTGGTTTAATCTTTTAATGGCGTATGTGGATTATGAGTTATACTCACGCATTAGTCTTGGCATTGATTTCTATGAGTATTAAGATATTTATGAAAGAATACATATTTAAAGTCTTTTAAGGGAATTATTTCAAGTTTTGAGAAGTATGTATCCATTCCTCAATTAGAATTATTATTTTCGTTTAAATTTCAAATGTTCGAATGGAATTTTTAATGACTTGTATAATGTAGTAAACGTACAAATAATTAAATATTACAGAATTTTTTTAGTTCTGATGAAAACTTGGAATAGTAAAACTTTGACATGGACTCAGATAACTTAATTCACCTACGAAGATTTACTACTCTTGTGTTATTAACTCTTCCACTGAATATATTCTAGTGATATTCGCGGAAAATCAATTTTATTGCAATAATTTACCGAGGTAAAGTAAGTTTGTTTAATTAAAATTTATACCTTTTGCTAGCAATAATTGATTGAGCTTACACTCCCGCTGTGCGCGTGAAAATAATTCTAACTAACGGAAAACCCATATTAAAAAATATTGCACCTGTAAACAGTTGATTAACAATTTCCTTTATTATCAATCGTGTAGCTACGATAGTGTCATCGTTCTCAGCGAATAGAAGGGAAGCCTAGATACTTCGACGATCTTTTACCGGACGGAAGTATTACGTCATCGAGCGAGGCCGGACGCTGTACGTCGTGAATACGTTTACGTGTGAGTAAACGATCGTGCTACATTTAAATCGTTATTTCCATAAATTCTCGGTAATTTCTCTCTAATTCCTGTTCTAAGCGATTTCGAAACACGTCACTGACCTCCAATAAGCATCGATTAGCTACCTCTATAAAATTTCAATTGCTCTTTTGGTTAATTGCTCTGTAATAGCAAATATGTTTTAACATATATCGAGGGGAAACCCGTTTTGCGTAAAAGTCATGAATGACCAGGAGTCACGACCACTGGTTACCCTGATCATACTTTTATTCCATTCTCTGCCATCACGATCGATTCGTTTAATGGATTCGATAGTGAAATATGTCATTTGTTCACGCACGGTGAAACGTAAATAGAAACTCGCCGGTTGTCAGTTCTACGTGTAATCAGTGTTTAAAGCGTTCGTTAACTGTTAGTTGTAGAATGAATTTTTGTACTACTTGCTCCTTACATATTAATTCGACATTTGTATTTGAATTTTTTTTAAACATACATGTAATTTTTCATATTTGAATTTAATTGTTTAGATTTAGATTCATTTTCAAGTTTAAATTCGAATGCGGGTTTTCAAATTTGAAACTAATTGTTCGAGTCAAAACTCGAGTTTCTATATTTAAATCCCATTTTTTAAAACAAATGCTTTTCTCGTTTATATCAAGTTCTTGAGAAGAACTTGTCTTACATTTGACCAAATGAACCCACCTCCGTAAATACTTTCCAAAACTAAAACTATTACTTCAGCAAAATAAGCGCTGACAAATGCTAAGCAAACAAAGATACTCTCATTACAATGATTCCCGAATTAATCACGACCGTTAAGCCCAAGAGGCACGATACGTGAAAGGCACATTTACCGTTAATATTTCATTCCTTTCATCTAGCCCTATCACTTCTTCAACCTAGCATAAATCTGTACTCCCAAAGCATCTCACACCTGTGCACATAAAATATCCATCTTCCGTTAATTCTCGAATTAAAGCAGCTTGGTCGACCAATTAAATCCATGCCCTTCGGCGCGCGATTGGTGTGCAAATGTTTCGATCACGCTTTCTGTCTGTCTATCTGTTTCTGTCTCTATCTCCATCTCTGCCTCTGTTTGTCCCTCTCTCTCTCTCCCTCTCTGATATCCCAGCTTTATACATCCTACTATGTACAGTGTACAGTCACTGTACAATCGTTAAAAGTTGTGTCTACGCTTGACCCAACGACCGCGTATTACGCTGATGCCGCGTACCATCCAAGCCTGCCCTTTAGCAACTCTGCTTCCTGCTTTCTCTCGGAGACGCCACGGTTCGCTAGTTTTACGAGAAAGCGAATTCTGCTACACGGTAACCGACAGAAATACGAGAATGAACCGACGACGGTCGAAGAACTATGAAGAGAAGAGACTTCGAGGCTCATGTTTTCCAGTAACTCGCATAGGTGAAATAGTTGGAGAACGGGAAGAAAAAGGGTGTTACGTGGAAGAGGAGGCAATCGGTAGATGAATCGAGCTGTAAATTATGTCACCTAATGAAGTTGCTACCGCCAAGGAACCGTGTAAAGATTTGTGTCCACGATAAGCCTGTGTCACCGCACCGCGGTTGATTTACGACCCTCAAGGGGCGAGCTTTTTGTACGCCATTCCACTCGACTCGATTTCGACGGTTTTCTCCGGGAATTAGTACGTGTTGGTGCTTGGAGATGATAGTTGTTCGGCTTTGGGTTTAATTAATTTGGAAGACGAAGTTTGGATTATCCGATCTGATTTCTGATCTGAAATCTGATTTTAAAGTCTAGAGTAGGTGTCGATTCGATGAATGGTGAATGTTTTAACGTGTTATGTCAGTTATCGTATTTGATTTATCATTTGTTAATTATGTAGTCTTGAAGTTACACTTTCCCAGTGATCTTTATTGTAAGATTATTATTTCACCACTTAAAAATTAGTTTAAATTGTTGGTAGTTGATTTAGGACTTTGAATCATTTTACACAATTAATTGTAAGTGAATTCTGAAATTTTGAATTATTTGAAAAAATTAAACGAAAAATAAGATATAGAATTTTTTTTTAAAAAGGTACCTGAAATTATATACCGATATTAAATCGAAATTAAAATCTGCCAGTTTAGGCTTAAAAAATCTGTCTAGAACTATTCTTTCCCTTATTCATGGCTAAAGGAAAATTTCAATCCACTGTACCCAAACAGAACTGCAAATCCGTAGCAAGAGATCTTCTGGTTATTCAGCTACATTGGCCATGAAGCGTAATAGAAAATTTATTCTTATCTTCACCGATATTCCTCTCATGCAAGCCTGTAGAGTATAAAATGAAACGTTCGATTTACATCGAATTGTTGGCCGAACAACATATTTAAAGGAAATCTAACACGTTACTTAAAGAGAAACAACGGCCTCGTTAAAATTGACACGATTAAGCATAATCGTTTGAACTATGAATTAATGGTCGGTTGAAGGCACGTGTGGAATTTTCCTATTCTTTGTCGGCTAGAGACAAACGCTGGGAAAGTATTCACTGGTAGGAAGTAGTACGAACAGTAAAACACAAATCTCCTACTAAACTTGAAACGAGACTATCCTAACACATGGGAATGGCTTTTGCGATTGTAGAATCTTTTTATGGCGTATCAATCGCTGTGTCAGCGAAAGGACTTGAGCATTTCGTCACTTTTACTTTCTTCCGGAGCTCCATTTTCGTTGCGTCAGCCAGAAATACCTTTCTCTTGAATTACGACCGGTACTATAAACTTTACGATTTCATAAAGATGGTGAATAATTGCCCTGGCTTGGGTATACTATGTAGTAGGAATTTAATATAATTTAACATCATATAACCTTTGTATCTTCGTGTTTTTTAAAACCGAATTTACCAAGAGTCTAAAATTATTTCTTGATTTTTAGTTGTACTTATTCAAAACGCTACTTATAAACATTAAATAATATAGATTTTGCCAACGTAATCATGATAGTCATGTCTTATCCGAACATAGATAGTATATTTATGTAAATTCATATTTGTATATTATATCGTATATTTTTTACACGTAATAATGCTAATAATATTTCAAAATGTTTAAATGCCGTTTAAATACACAATACATTCTGAAAAAAATTTTACAACACGTGTTCGAACAATTTCGTGAGTTATTGCATCTGTCATATTCCTGCAGAGGAATCTTAATGTTATCTTGTTAAATATTATGCAGATTAAAAAATTCCTAGTGCTATTATAGAAGAATATAGACTTCCTCATAGATGCAGATATATGATTATTATCCTTGTGCTTTCATCTTGATCTCGCTAAAAATTGTTTGCTCTCGTAAAGTTCTTCGAAAGAAAGATGTATCGATATTTGACAGACACGCTCAGGAAATTTATGACACATTTTGAAAAGCAGCGATCAAACCATCAGGAAACTTATAAATTTCTCATGGTCCCAGATCAGGGTACTTGCACTTTGCACAGCTTTGATATGCAAATACGTAGATATAGGAGAAGATAAAAGTTGCACATTTGCATATTTAAAGAAGCTGTTATCGATGATCTTTGACTCAGAGGGCTTTCATGCTAGGAAAATAAATTCGAGATTCTTGCATGGTGGAATTCACTTAGCTCCGTGTCTCGTGAAATATTGCTTTCAAAATAAGGCAAAGAGGATGTTTAGTTTGCTACATAAAATATTCCAATAAGACCAGACACCATTCCTTATCCTTTAATTAGATATTCGCTAATTACTAGTTATACTTTTGTATATATTTTTACTTCACAAAATATATTTATTTAGATATAATTACATTATAGAACAACAATTTTAAAAATATCTCAGAGATGTCAAGACTAAATCGAAAATTTATCGAAAAAAATTTAATTTTCTTAACTACTACTTTTTTTCTTATACTTAAGACGTCTGATTAATTTAAGACTTTGAAATGTCAATAAGAATTCTTAGAAAAAAAGGGAAGGAAAGTAAAATTTCCATGAATATGGCGTTTAAATTTAAGAACTTTTTATTCTTCGACCCACTTTCTCACAGATACCTATTCACAAGTTTACTCAATGCGAAACTTAACTAAAATCCCTCGCAAGGATTCGAAAGGGACAAAATCAGCGGCGTCTAATCGCCTAGCATGAAACAACCGAATAAAAAAGGAGATAGAAAGAAACAGAGAAAAAATAGGCATTGTTAGGTGGCAAAGGCGCGTTAGTGGGTACGGGCTGCGAACCGTTCAGCGATAACGAAAGGGCAAGGGTCGCGCGCTGCTGGAGGCGAAGGAGCGCAGCAACGAAGAAAATTGCTTACCAGGCGTAGGAGGAGGATCCGCTGGTGGATCCGGGAGTTGTGGCGGCGAATCGAGCAGAGTCAACACGCACAACGCGGTGACCAGCACGGCGACTAGGCCTACTCTGCATAGTCTCCTGGTTCCTGCGACCGACATATTTGCTCCTGTCCCTAGTCCCCGTGATCGGTCGAGCGCCGCCGCTCGACTTTCGATCACCGCGCGAGCCTCGAAACGCCCTTGAATCGATCCATGTCTAACCGCGATTTGCAATTCAATTCTCAGGAATCCCAGGCTGAGGAATCCTCCCGAAGAGATTAAAATTCGTAAAGAACCAACAACTAGTCCTGGTAAAGACTATCGCACGATGACGACGATGAAAGTTGATGATAAAGAACTAGGAAGTATCCAGAATCATTTTTTCGCCGTTAACCAGTCTCATCGTTGATACCAATGACTGCTATGATCGCAAAGTGGATGTACCGTTGCATAAGCCTGATTCAAGTTTCGAAGTTGCGTAATCTTCGGTAGATCGATAGTAGGATTGAAATCGATCCGCGATAGCGTGACGCATTCCCAGCGATCGCTTCGAATTCGTAGCGACGGCAGAGCGGATCGATCAGCGGGATCAGGCTTTTCTGGTTCTGTCGACTGTTTTGCATAACACGCTCCGCTACACTTTCATCGTTCTTAATGCTCCTCCACGCGGGTCTAATGATCTAGCAGAGAAGCCGCGCGACATATATACGCGGCCAGCCGCTGACTGGTTCACTGGAATCGCGGAAATCTGGATTTATAGGATGCGGACGCCGCTTTAAACGCGATCTTGGCGTGCGTAGCGGGCATTCGGCGCCGAGATTGAAAGTTGGCACGCGATTCGGCTTTCACGACTAGTTATTCTTGACCACTGATCGACGAACTTTCGACGATTTCTCAAGTCGATGACGGAACCTTCTTTCTCTCTTCGCGATCGTCTTTCTTTGCAGATGTCTGATTGGCGTACCCTCCTCCAACCTCGATCGATATCATCGAGCAATAAAACGAACTCGTTTTGCTTTTGAAATCTTGGATATCAGCGATCATCGCGCATAACCGTGAAACTGACTCAAAAGACGATCAGTGATGGTTGGCCTTCTCGGAAAAGTCGTTTGCCAGCAAATCGACAGACCGGTACTCGCAAACGAGACGCGCAACCAGCCTGTTTAATAATCGTGGCCGACGTGTGGGTTCCAAGGTGAGCACACGAATCCGTCTTCCCGAGCTACGTAAAAACGAGCGTGGAAGCTACACGACCTCCCACGCGACGCTCCAGCTTCTTCGTAGGCCGGTGGACCATGTATGGTCGTGCTGGCAGCTCTTTCAGAGAGCAACTCCCTGGGACCGTCGATAATCTAATTAACCCGGTATCTCTGTCGCTTTAAGCGTTTTTTGTACACCACCGTTTCTTCTGCATCCCGTCAATCCTGCTCCCGGTCGGTTCGTACGCTTTGCTCGCCTTTTTTTCCTTCCTTCTTCTCTCCTTGTTTCCTTGATAGCTCTTTCTTTTTCCTCGCGTTCTACGTCTAGTTCTTTCTCAGCCTATTTGTAACACGGATCACGAGTCAATGGATCTATCCATAAGACGATCGTTACCGAACAATGGTGTCGACGGATCGGCGCGTATCTCTCGTATCGATTCACGCTAGCGTGACCATTCCAAATTCATTCGCCATCGCGTTCGGTTTCGCCTCGGAACGATGATCGTGGAATGATGCTCGGTGATGAGATTGCGTTTCTTTGTCGCTTGAACCAGGCTCCAAGTTCTCGACACCTTTCTGTTAATTCGAATCGTGAGAACAGATTTCTCGATCAACGTTCATTTACGACGAATAAAATTTCTCGTTCGAATGGATAGATATGGGTCTCGTATATGTACTAAGCTTTACTTATCGTTAGTTAACGAAGCATTAAGACTTTAAGAGGATTGTAATATTCGTGTTTCTACCTGGCCACTCGACTAGACGTTTTCCGTCTTGTTTTTATCGAACGTCTCCTTTCTTGATCAGCCTGACGTTCGAACACGATGTCGATGGATATAATATAACGTCACTTCCGCTCTTCATAGTCTAATGAACCGACCAGTATATAGCCGCTCGACATGGATAAAATAAATCTAAACTTGGACTCGTCAAGTCTTTTTTTCAATCGTTCATTGCTTCAGACGACCACCCAGTAAAAACGTATTCCGTATTCACAGTAGCGAATTGCTTTAATGAAACAGCGGGGCGGAGCGTTCCAGTTTATAAAATTCACCTTTTGCCTCTGGACGGAACATCTTACTCCCCTTATCTACACTTCCACATCCTCTTTTTCCACTTATTCGTCACACTATGATAGGGATAGAATTAGAACTAGTATCTCTTCTTCTCACGATCCATAGTTATTCAGATCGATCGAATTAATTCCCGATTAAATTGAACCATCGCAGAGACGTTCCGATCCACGTGTACTCTTAATCGCGAATTATATCGTTCCTCGATCGAATTCCATCCTCGCGATTCCTATTACACCATAGCAACCACACCTCTACGTACATCCTTCGCTCGACAAATTAACACAACCGCAGATCTTTAATAATCATGTCTATTTATAATCTCGATAATTCTATCGCGTTCTTAACTGCAATCTGTCCATTTCATACACGATCGAAACATTCAGAAATTGGATCATAATTACGATATATCTTAACCCTCCTCGTCCTTGTTCCACTTATGAATTCTAGAAACCTCGAAGAACTCGCGTATCCGTTAAAGAATTTTCTTTAGTTCTGTCGGATGTGAGAAGCCAGCGAAAAACACGTGGCCTAGTGGCCCGGTCCCGTCACCAAAACACAGCCGGTTCCCATGGAACGTTCAGAGCGCACGTGGTCGCCGGATTGACCGAGCGGATTGGTGCAATCTCGCCTGCGCGAGAGTCCGAAGCGTACTGCGTTCGAGCGGGAGGTGAACGCGCCACCAGAGCCAGCTCGAGTCCCGACGTCTTTGGGCCCGTTGCTTTAGCGTTGCCTCGCCAATGCGCTTTGCCTTGCCCCATCCCTACTCAAACTCGCTTCGCCTCGGCTACAACCTAGCTCTTCCTGGCTATCCTGTCTCGAGATTCTGCTTAGCTACTCTGTTCTGTTTCTCTTCGAGGCCGGATAGTTAGTTGACTTTACCTTGTCGTAGCCTTGCGAACCACGCCGCGTCTTCTTCGCTTCTGTTTTCTTTTCGTATTTGCTACTGCTACACACAATTATACTTCTCGTGGATATTTCGCGTGACCGTACCCTCCTGTTGCTGTTTCGATGGTGATTTTATTGGTGATTAAGGTGGACGAAAATTTTTCACGGGACATTGGCGAGGTTTGGATGGAGAGTTTGGGAAGGTTGATGAGAAGCGTTGATTGTTCTTGGGGAATGTGTAGGTTTAGCTCATTGCTAATGAGAATCGAGTCGTTATTATATATGGCTAAGTAAGTGAGAAATTAAATGGAAAAGAGTATTAGATTTCTGTAATAATGAAATTCGCTATAAGAGAAATAAGAGAAAGAAATTGTTTATATTGTATAAATAGAGGTATTATGCACATCATTGTGAGGGGGAAAATCTCAATATGTGTGTTTAATTAAAATTCGAAAAATAAATTCGAATCGATATTACATCTTGGATTTATTTATACATACATCGGTAAAATCAAACGCCAATGAACACAAAATTATTACGAAGTATTTCTTCACAATCTAACAGATTGAATTGTAACATCTGAAATATACAATTTAATTATATAAATTTTCTTAATTTTCCCTTTTCTCCATAAATATTTCCATTGTTGCAGATGTATATCATTTTAATGCTGAGATTTTTCTTTTTCACAAAGGTATAATTTCTAATTTTTACATCTAAATCTATAAGTACACCCTTTCCAAAAAAAAAAAAAAGAAAAACAGTGAAGCACGAATCGCCAAAAATCATTGGAAAACATTTCCTATGTTACAACCTAATAGAATGTCGTAAAATCGTCTCGAATCCAGCATGTACGGTTAATCGTTCGACGTTTTTCCCGTCGTGTAACGAACTAATCTTTTTCCCTCGGTGTCCCTAGTGATCGACGATACCTTTCAGATTGCGGCACGTTCTTTCCCCTCTTCCAGTCGATAGCTTAACGTCTCTTTTTTCCGCCGTCTCGCCGACCACCGCGAAGCATCCGCCACTTGTTGTACTTGTCAAAGCGTATTGCACATTGACCGATGGCAGCTGCCTGGTGGCAGGGCCAGCCACGAAGCGAGTTTATTTGAACCGTTCTAGTCGGTGTTCATCCGACAAGTCAGCCAACCTCGAAACTTTCCCATCCCAGGAAATTGCTTGGAAGTTACATTTCGCTTGGAAGTACAACCTTTAGCGTTAGGATTAGCTTAGGTAGATAGAACGGCTTATTATAGCCGGAATAGCGGTGGAAGACGCGAGGGAGTTGATGTCGAGGGCAAATGAAATTCGTAGGTGCAAACGTTTCGTTGCGGCGGCTGCCGCTTAATGTTTGCTCTGCGAAAGAGACTGATGACTACAAGAACGATTCGAGACGGTTGTCCGTGAGGAGCGTAATTATTCTGGGGCTACCCGGAGATGCGAGTCGTGTTTCAAGGCCAAGGAAATTGTAGTACTACCATAAAGATTTCAGTCCTGGAATTATACATTTCACGCGTACTTCGATATATTTTATTATCTTTTTCTTTCGATAATAAATGTACGTAAATTATTAGAATATTAAAAATTAGAGGAAGCGGAAAAGTGGAAATTCCAGAAATCCGTACTTCAGTTGTTAGTTTAGTTTTATTCGAGTCGTAAACCAAATGAATATATTTTGCTAATCAGTAAAACTCACTTTTTAGGTAGACGTAGATATTTTTTAAGGTAAATAGATTAATGTAGTAATTTCATTATTTATATCCATGTATTTTAATCACGACGATAAAGATGTCAGTTAAAATAATAAAAGGCCTTAAAATCTGGAAGAACATGCATTTTACTTGAAATGATCTTGAACTTATGAATTTGAAAAATCTCTTGTTTCTCATATTAGTCCTTTCAAAACAAAGTTTCAACATTTTTTCTCATTATTATAATCCAGTACAATATGAAGATATCCAATTTAAACGGAACACTCTGTAGACGTATATGCATACTCGATTTATGAACTATTTAAAACAAGTCTAAAGGCTCGAACGTATGATTTCCATTAGCAATATCAGATACGATCGCATTACATCAAATCGAAGTCAAAGCAAAGCACCAATTAAAACGACATGAACATAATCGATAGGGACGTTGAATCATGTATCTGCATGATTCCATTTTCCATTAAAAGAAAGTATAATAGAACCAATTTCCTGGATATCTGTCGTCTCTGGGCCGGTCGGCAATCGTACGTGCCATGGTATGATTGTAATCACAGCTCTCTGGTGGGTTCTATCTGTGCTTTGAAATGAACCAGGAATTACAGTCGGGATGCTGGTGTCAGGAAGTGAAAGGGCGTGATGCATAAGTCATGAAACGGGAACAGGTGAAATCAATCAAAAGCGTGGAATCGATTTCTTTGTTGGCAATTACACGCCGGCCAGTAGATAACGTCTACAAAGGTCAGACAGCGGCTGGTTACGATCGAACCTCTTGGCCGATAGTGCTCGTGGCTTAGCTATGTTAGGGCAAAGGTTTACGGCACATGCTCGTGAAACACCGATGCTTTTTTTCCTATCCTAGGCATCCTTAGCGTTTACAATTAGCGTCGGTTTAGTTACGTTGTGTGCATTCTGCCGTGCAAGACCTTTATTGTCTGAAGTTTTTAAGATTTCGTCTCTCTCGTTCATTCCGCACCGAGAACCTTTCTAAAGGGTAATAGAAAGCAATTACAAAGGAATTCGAAGACTGGCCATATTAAAGTTAATGATCGGGACTTAAAACAGAAATTACCGGAGAAATTTTGTCCATTAAACGGGACATCAATATTACATTGTTCTTTGCGAAGAGAAATTTTCCTACGTATATGTTAAGAATGATTGGTTTATCAATGTTTAATTATATCTCTGAGAAATCACTTACGAAACAACATGCGTAATACGTAAATGTATGCGGATAAAGATGGAATATTTTAGTAGTATTTATCAAAGATAATCGTACTGTTGCATTTCATCACATTATCTCAGAAATCAAAATGTCTCAGTAACTTTTAGAAGTTCTTTTCATTTATGAGAGAAAACGCTGCAAAAATTTACAAAATTCATAGGACGTATAGAAGTCTATAAAATAGTGAAGGCATAGTACTCGTTAGAGTATTTGAAGGGTAAATCGTATTTCTACTTAGATTTTTTTATTACGTTCATAAACATGTAAATTCGTATAAATGTCTGCAGTCTAGTCGTTAAACATAGTAACAGCCGCGTTTAAAATACCTTCTTATACGGAGACATATGCGTTGATCATACTCACATTCACCCAAGAAGACAAGGTCCAGAAGCGAGTGTCAGTCGCCACGGCGAAGAACGGTTGCGTAATCCTTCGGTCTGGCGAACGACCGTGGAACGACGTGCGAAGAAGAATCGGTGACGGGACACTTCTTTCTCCGTGACCGGTAATGCACCGTGCTCGAGGGGAAGGCGCGCGTCGTTGCATTAGGGAAGCGGGCGTGCCGCGCGTATCTCGTCTGCTCCACGCAAGAAACAGCGGCTGCACGCATCCGCGGAATACAAACGACAATCATTCCAAACTTATTATAGCGCGTAAGAAACTCATAAATGCTTATGACTTTGCTGCTGCTTTTTACTCTAACCTTCAAGCGATCCAGTTAAAGGGCCGTTCGTTCGCTGCGATTGACTGCAGTTGGAAGAGCAGACGAGGCATAGAGAACGATGAGGATAGAAAGAAGAATAAGGGAAAGCGAATCTTAAGAGCGTAAGAAGTTAGCTCGTATTATACAACAAGGGAATATAATTTTCTACATTATTATAATTCTGATCCAAAGAGAATTATTCTCAAGACGTGCGAATGAGAATGTTAAAATAGATTAATCGTAAACGAAAACATGGTATAATTTAGAATATTAAAAAGAGGTCTTGGTTAACGCACGTGGAGGTTAAAAATAGAAGACTCTTGACAGTGTAATAAACTAGCTGGTTGGCGAGGTAACTTGACCGTGATACGACACGTTCACGAGCGAATAATATTCTAAGTACACCCTTCGATCACAATTTCTCCTCCCCATAATAACCAGCGTGCAAAAATTGCTCGCGATTAAGTCGCAGGAGTTGCCTCCGTTTCTACGATCGAGCAAATCACCATTACGCGCCGGAAAGTATTCACCGAGATTGGGTCCTTAACAATCATCGGGACACGTTGAACGACCATACGAACGCAGCTCCCGGGTAACTCCACGTACGATGGCATCCACGGCGAATCCCTGCAATCGCGCGCTTCCACTTTTATCCCCGTCCTGTCACGACCAGTCGCATCATTAGGCCATTCGGTATTACAAATGACGTCGAAGAAGCTCCAGCGACCGTACTCTCTTCCTTTTGTTCACTTCCCTCGCTCTTATCTGCCTCCACCCGTTCTACGACGTTCCATCTCTTTCTCCATCTTCTCCTTCGCTTGTCGTTCCATTCTCTGTCGTTTTCTTTTCCCCTTATATTATTTTGTTTCGTTTCCCATCTTCTTAAACCTTAGATTAGTCAAGTTACCTGAATTCAAGTCACTTGAGTCTAAATAACTTGAAACCACTTTAACAATTTGAATTTGTTATTTATATTGGTGATTTGAAAGGCGTAGAGGGTGCTTTTAAGTTTCTGTACTTGCCTTTATTTGTTAAATAATGCAGGTGCTCGATTTTAAGAACTTTGAATTGTTTAATTTGAAATAGTTTGCCAATGTTAGCTTGACTTCTTAATTCACAAACTATTTTTTCAAGAAAGAATTGTATAGAAAGAAAGAAACATCTTTTGGACGATTTAAAAAATTTCGTTCGACATACAAGAAGTTAAAGGATAAAAATCAATCTGAATGAAACTACTTCAATTGTTATCCCATAAATAGTGAAGTACGTTCTTTTTAGGTCCTTATCATTGAATTATAGGATCATATACGGAGTCGAGAAAATATGCATACATAAGCGAGTAAAACTTGGCCGCTCGGGGCACCGAAAGTCTCGTTACAATAGCGTTCGCGGCAACGTTATGAATCACGGTGGCGAGCACCGCGATTAAGAATTTCAATTTGCGCGACACCGCGGGAGATCTGTGTCGCGTAAATCTCTGGCAAACTACTCGCCAAGTGGAAAAAGAACGGACCAGGGACAGGGGTGGACATTATTCACGTGTAATCTGGCCTTCGCGCTCTAAAACGTAGGATTTATACTTACAAGAGTCCGCGTGCCAAAGTGGAGAGAAGAAGCTGCCCACACAGGTAGCATCGGGAGAGATGCGAGAGATTGTGTAGTATGTTTTACCGTGTCGCAGCGTGAAATTCTACAGCCGCGACGTGGTACCGGTGGAACTTCCAATCTTCGCGAGAACCGACAGAGCAAAAACGTTCCATGTGCCAAACGCGGAACAAATTCGTGGGACACGACTTTCTTCCAGCGCCGTGACCACGATTATTGCCAAAGTTTACGCCAGTTTTGCGGATATAACACTGTAGGAAACGATGTAATGTTCAAACACCACGAAGAACCAATGGTCTTAGAAGTTTTAATGCCCTTTAAATACAAGGTTTTTAGGAGGTATCGTTTGATCGTTTCATAAGATGAAACCTCGTATTTATAATACTACAATATTATAATATGTAATACTTCTTCATACTTCATATACTCTATGGGTATTAAAAAGGATACATGTTTATACGGCCATGTAGGTTGTAAAATTTATGTCCGCAAATTATGTTGTTTTCATAAGAAGTTACACGTAATTGATTTATTGAAACAGAATTAAAATGAAGTCTGAACTATGAAATTCTAATTAGAAAATGCCATCAGACTTCATCTATTACTCATTGAACATTCATTTCATTGACTATTCATTGAAAACTAAAGGCCTCGTTCATTATTCTACTAAATATTCAACTTCTCGATTGGAACCAATAATTGGAAAATGAGTTGGAGCATGACAGGATGTAAAGTAAATAAGAATTTATTATTTCAAAGTTTGTGACATTTTGAAATTTTCACATTTACGAATATTTATTGCGATTCTTCACGACAGAATCTCGAATATTATTCGCGTATACATAATATATAATTTTGTCGTTTACATTAACATTGAAGAATTAAACACGATTTAAGAGGAAGTACATCAGACAACTTCGTCTGATAATTACTTTCGTCGTTGGGAAATCGTGAATAATTTTAGATGCCGTAACTACAGTCTAGTTTACGAGTAGACCAAGCATTTAAAGTTCTATCGGAAGACTTAATAGACATTGGAGTACCGATCGTTTTACACGAGCAATAAAGCATGTCTATCTTACGCCATTTAAATACGGCTTGAAGTTTAATGTCAAGTCGAACTCGACGAGACGTTTAATTACATGCCCTTACAGCTCTGTCATCTCGTAATACACCTGGCTATCTCATAATCGAAATTTACCATGAATCAACAATAAGCTATCCGCTAATACTCGATCAGTCAAGAATGATTTATACCCAGCCCCTTGTTCACGGCATGCAAACTTTCGCAACAATCAATCTCGGACTAATCTATACCCTAAGAGATTGGACACGAGTCCAAACAGACCCAATCGACTGCAGCTTCGACATCTGCCGTTTGATGCTTCATTATACTAACAAACCGGGTTAACGATAGGAAAACCACTTTGGATAGCAATTTAAATAATAAGTTACCACATACTATATTTTAAAACATCTTCTTCTACAAATCGCTCATCTTTACTGATAGAGAACTGTAGTATGTATCATGGACCTTATGCCATTCGTTTTATGAATTTTTATCAAGATTTAGAAAATTTACCGTATAAAGTTTAATATTTTGCACGATACTTTGATAATTCAGTAATTTTTTAACAATAAATTCAATGTTTTCTATAATATTTCAAAAATATATTTATCTTTCAATATAAAAGAAATATATAATATAGTAAATAAATATATCGAATGGATCTTATTTCATAATTTTTGTGAATTTGTAGTTTCTTAAATTATAATATATTTCTGGAAGATAAATTTTGGAATAGAATTTGTTATTCGGCACAATATTTTTGAGAAAGATTATATTTACTAAACATTTAATAAAAAGCTACACTATTGAGTAATGTTGCTGGTGTTCGTAGGGTAAATCTGAGATCTATGATAACGAACTGGATTGAATTAAACACGTAAAAATGTTACACGACCGATAACTACTCGATCGTTTACATGTCGCATTTCATATGCATCTCATGCATATCTCATAACGATGATTTATGCACTTTTAGAATTCCAATGGTACATTCCACTTAGGTATCTTCTTCTTCCACTTCGTATCACCATATTTATAATATTCAAGAGCGATTTTACCAGAGAAATATAGCTTCGCTTTGTGAAATAAAGTTAGTTGTATGGTAAAAGAGAATATCATTCGCTGGAGTACGGCATGAAACTGAGAAAAGAGCAAACAATACAAAGTATGGAATGCCTTAACAAACCCAATTACACTTTTCTTTAAAGCAGAATTCATTCTTCTTTATAGCTTATTAACGTTAAATTCTGTCATATATGACGACTATTAAAGTATTCTTTATTATTCCTAGTGTCGTGTAATTATCGAGCAATGCTTGCAATAAAATACTTGAATAGCAGTAAAAAGATTAATTTCGAATTTAAATGTGATGACGAATTATACAATAAAATTGTATACTTGTAAAATAGTTCGTTTTTTAGTTACCTGCATATAGTGGTATGCGATAATAAATTACTGAAAGTATCATTTAATAACATAACGTCAAATGATAATATTGTAATTATCATATATACATATATTAAAAATAATTCATAAATAAAGGGAACAGTATAATGCAACAAAACCATTAAACATTGCAAGAGGTAAACTTTAATGACTATGACTCAGTAACTGATTAACTACACAGATATTTTCAAGATGCATCTGATCATGTTTCATCTAACATCTTGGGTGGTTACATATATTTTTTCAGTCCACAATTTTAAGCATCCGATTCTTTTAATTTTCTTTAACAATCAAAACCTATATCAGCCAATCGTAATCAACGTTCACATGGAACTTCCATTCTCCTACATATATGTTTCAAATATTTTACGAAAAAGAATTTCAACAACTTTTAGACAATTTTATAAGTTAAAAATAACATTCACACAGGAATTTGAAAATCAAATTATTCCTGAATTTTATCCCGAATTATTCGTTGATAATTAAACTCGTTATGTTTCTCTGCAATGACACGTCCAAATTTCGATAATAACAAAACGCTATAAAACTTATAAGATGACGTAATAGCTCTACAAACTCTCATTCCAAAGTCACAGCAGATTACCATAACGTTATTAACTATATACTCGCGACATACTTTGCACAACTCTCAATACGTTCCTCTGCAATATGCGAGAAATCTCGGCTCATCTTACTCTTCTTCTATTGCGCCGTTGCGATATGAAAAAATACAAGGAACAAAAAATTGGAAGGAAAAGCATGCAACATCGGATCGTGGCATCGCATTGCCTAATAACTTACGATGACGCGTACGTTTTAGCGTTAAGCGGTTCCCGCGACAAGCCGTAAATTACGTCGAAAGAACGATTTAAATACGACCACAGGCCCCCTGGCAGCTTTCTATTCATCAGCAACTCGTCGTTTTGCAGCAGCGCAGGGTGTCCACTTCAAGATTATCGGTGTGCAACCCTCGGCCGACCGCCCGTTGATTTACTATTTCGTCGACTCGTCGATACACCAGACAAGATCGATGCAAGCGGCACGGTGTACCGAGCCGCCGGAGCATATTACCGCTGTTAGAATCGTGGTTGGCTATGGGTTCGCGACGGTGAATAATGCGTTCCATCTATTCGACCGCCGAAGAAGATCCTCCACTGGTGGATGAAGTGAAGAAAGAGAGAGAGAGAAAGGAGAAGAGAGACGGATAAAACGAGACAGATAGGTCCCGTTGTGTTTTTCTTTCGCAAACGCCTACGTATCGATCTAATGCGCGCGCGCGAGAATACACGCGCGTAAAGTCACGTTGATCAACGCGAACGATGAAATTGCGCGGAGTAAGATCGATAGCAACCGAGATGAGCCACTCTTTTCTTCACACCGAGAGAGCGAAACGTGTCACGATAATGGACCCCATTGCGTTTCGACGACCGCTTCTTGCACCGGACGTCTGATAAGTCTGGACTTTTTGCCATCACAGTAAGTTCTCGTTTGTCTGAATTCTATTTGCAGGGATATTTCGGATAATGCAAGATTGGATGGACTTTTACTTGTTGATTTTGCTTATTTGAAAGTGAATTCTATTATGGGCGAAAAATGATTGTGTACATTACGGTATTATTGTATAAATTATATGAACCAATATTATAAAATCTATTATATGATAGGAAATATCGTTTATCTGGAGTCTGAATATGACGGATTAATATTGCTCGTTCTATCGTTGGAAAGGAACGTCCCGTAAATAAAATTTCTTAACTGTAGTTGGATTTTATTTTTTAGGAGCCAAATATTTATCTTTGGTGGTGTTGGTTTTTATTCTCGATAATTGGATAGATAAGATTCCAACCCGTGTCTAGTTAGCAAATGACTGCTATATTTCTACCTAATCAACTTTCAATCCTACTCTATAGTTTAATATAGGTAGGTTACTTAACAAATTATATATATATATATATATAATATATATATATAATATTATATTATTATAATATATATATAATAATATAAATAATATATATAATTATATATATGATGATTGGAATATATAAATATGATATATATATATGTACATATACATATAATATGTTCCCTTTCATGTCCCGGTTGAAGATCCCTGTGTCCATCCTCTGGGACCGTACAACCGTTAATCCTTGCCCCACTCGAACCGATAAGTCCGCAACCATGATGCAAGTGCCTTATAAAGTATGTGCTCGTTCTCGAGCCGTTCGATACCGCAGTTTATATTGCTAATTAAGTAATTGAGGGTTAAGAATGAACGGTGGAGGATAACTGCTTCGAGTTACATCGTGATAATCCTTCAAATCCCTTCCTGGTTTCACGTCCAGCATTGGAAGAGAGGATAAAACGTGAGAAGGAGAAGACAAGAAACGACCGAACGAATATAGCAGAAGCGAAACATTCGAGAAGCATACGTGACATCAGCTTACGGTTTACGGATTGGAATCTTCGATAGTCGATGGCGCGCTGAAGGCTTTGCACCGAGCAGATTTATGTATGGGTAATTACTTTCATATTACGATCAGGCTAATAAGTAATCGCTCGGAAGAAGGGACGAATCGTTTGGTATCGAAGTTGTTGGGATGATAACGTGACTGGATCTCAAACGGTAGACTGGAAAGCTGTTCTAGCGTGATGCCTATTCGTGCGTTGAGTGATAAAACGACCGATGCAAAACAACCTGATAATCATGGTCATGATTAACCGGGAGATATCTGGGAGCCGTGGCGTTTTATCGCAGAACTATTTTGACCGAGGGATACCGTGGAGATAACGAGGCCAACGACATCTTTGATGGCACCCCTAGCAGGAATGATGTTAAAATTTAATGTGATTAATGCTCTTCCTTGCCAGAATTAATCCAGTCCAGGATTTTGGTGTATCTGTATACAAGTTGTGAAATTAAATATTTTGTAGCACGGAATTCTGTTTGAAAAAAAGATTTTATCTTTCATTATGACGAATTTCTTTCTGATGAGCTTTTTTAACACTTACAATCTAGACTACTAATAGGTTTATGATTTTCTACGTTTATTATTCAGCATTTTTAATCTTCATTCTTAATAAATTCTAAAGGTGATAATTTAACATCAGGAATAAAAAGGGAGAAACACTAGGGCACTGAAGTCAACGCACCATTTCCTTGCATTAAACCAATAGTTTCAACCACACCTTAGTACCAACCATATCTTAATACCGTTTTTTGTAACAAAAACAGGTGCCGCTTGGAGCAAAAAGCTACACGTTGAGGCACACCTTATTTCCCCATAAAATCTCCTTCTATGTTAATATCGCGCAAAGATTTTTAACTCTCATCTCCGACACATTATATGCCGCGCAGAAAAAGATACCGCATAATTAAGATCCGTGCCGCGTGGACTAGGCCCGTTTGTATATAGCTGTTTTCAATTAGTCGGAACCCTTATATTTCAGTCGCTATCAGCAGTAACGCACACCTTCGCAACAAATAATGTACGTGTATGATGATAATGAATAAAAAATATTCGCTTTCTTCAAACTGGAGTAAAGACTTGCATAGGAAAAAGGCAAATGGAGACTTGCGGTCGGTTTGATACGAATTTAACGCGTTCGCAAGGCTTGTCTTAACTACGCCTCGTCAGACGACTCGAAACGCAAAAAGATGTCTCATTATCCGACCTCCTTGTGCTTGTTTTCATTCAAGCGATTTTCATGTTTATTTAAATCATGTAGGAGTTGAGCATTGCACTTGTATAGTCTGTGGGCGGCGGATGAAGAACGGGACGAGCAGCTTCTTTCTATATATTTCTTGCGTCGTTAAAATCATGCGGTTGCTACTTGCACGAACTGATAAATTCATATATCGATATTTATATAAACACATAAATATGGTATTGGAAAATGGTATTGGAAACATGACGACTGTGATAGTACAAGTAAATAATATAAAATTGGTTTAATAAATTTAAACAAATTTTATAGAGTGCAATAATATACTTATTCAATGAGATTTATATATAATATTTCAATTGAGGAAGTTAGTGGATAATTGAGTGTTACAAGTATATCTTCTCCTAAGAATGCGATAAGTATAGGACACGAAATCATAGTAAATTTATATTTATAAATTTCTATTAAATATTACGAATTCGTCATTGTAATCATTCTGCTGGTGTTAGTATTAAAACATACCAAGATTATATTTAAGAGATTCGAATTTGAATTTCAAATCGATTCATTTTAACAACCCAGCGAGTCTAATTCACACGCGCCGCTTTTAACATTCATCGTTCAATGAAACACAGATTTGCGTGGGACACGCGTAGGATAGGGCAGAAACACGGAAGAACAATACACGTAACACTTTACGAGGCGTTAGGATTGGAACGACGAGTCTGACTAACGGTGTCGTTTATATTTTTTCGGAAATTCAGCACTTGACAAAGTAACTGTAGTGCCAACGCTGCTTCCTTCAAGACCAACGGTTATAATTATTCTAACGTCAAGCGCAACCATACGCAGAGGCGAACCAGTCAGGCTAGTTATCGAACCACGTAAGTGTACCATTAGGTTCAATCATACTCGTACTTACATTCGTTTTGGTATACTCCCATATGCTGCAATTTTTTGCCAAGAGCCGTCAATTAACAGGCTCATAAATAAAAATTACTATGGCCATTCACGTCGTTCATTCAATAAGTTCCGTGTCTTTATTGTTTACAAACGCAATCATAGCTAGAAACGATGCTCTTTGGATTTATAGACTTTCGCACAAAAAACGATTTCTTAACCCCTTCGCTTTATGATTTTTGTTTTGGTAGCTACTTAAATAAGCGTTAGCTATTCTATGCTATAACACACCATGGCGGATGGGAAATGTTGAAGTATTATACGTAATTCATATTTAGTTATTTTCACCGAATAATCAAAGTTAAAGTCAGAATTGAATATAAATTTTTGTTGTTTGAATAATAATTAGGAGTATAATGTGATATTATTACATGGTTGCATAATAAATAAAGACAAAGTGCTTAACTGATTAACTAAATACTGAATTGAAAATATGAACATATGACTTGATTAGTTCGGCTCAAATGTCATGTCGAGATAAATAGCATAAATAAGTATAACTTTTTTTTAAATGAAAATTTCTGATCTGATTGCTGTTTCAGGGTAGTTTATCTAATATTCAGAAACATAAATGAAACAAAATCTCGTCTTAAAGCGACATTTATTACGCAACAAACTGACACAAAGTAAGGATTTAATAAATTTATTTCTATTATATTTATAATTTATGTATGTAATAAAAATGTAACATACCTACAAAAATAGACAGAAAGTACATAGAAAGCGGATATTGTGAACAATAAAGGATGTACGATAATAGAGTTCTTCGAGACTCGCTATAGAACTCGAATAAGGTGAAGAAGGCTATCGATAGTTCCAATCTGAATTCACATTTTCAAGTAACAATGAAATCGTAACATGGCTCCGTTACGCATTCACCGAGTTCGTCGGTGACGCGAGATCGTCGAATATTGCGTATTTAAAGCAATATAACGCGTTCGGTATCTCAACCATCCGACAAGCAGAACGAATCAAACGTAAAGCAGAACGATAGAAAATAAGAAAAGATCATAAAATTCTCTTACTCTCAGTTCAAAATTCTTTTCTTATTTTTTATTAAACGTTGTGTTAACAGGTATTTCTGAGACAAACGCTCGCTCTTTTTTTTTGCAACTCCGTTTAACGTGTCGCGTACACATATGAAGACGCAATTCCAATCTTGTATCGATAAGACGTGTGTCGTCCATCTGCCATTTAACACCCAACATTTCAATACCCAATGAAACGTTATACTGTATAGTCTAGACCGTAACAAGTATAGAATAAATAGAATAGAGTGCATATCGTTTATCAATAGCTAGATGCATTCTCGTCCTTCCTGTCATTACGCGAACCAATAATTCAATAATTCAATAACGAGCTGTTGTTAAATATTTAACGTCACTGGCAACACATTCCAGAATAATTAGCTTTCAGTCATGGGAATCAATTAACGAGTAAATGCAGAACACGGCGCTTCAACTTTTTGCAAACAGAATGAGATTGAGTTACGAGAGTCAAAGGTTGATGGTTTACGATCTTATGGCGGAAAGGAAGCCGAAGGATGCATGCTATTGCGCTCGTTAGTGATGCTTTTGGTCCCGTTTTATGTATGCTGCGCTCAGCTGAAAGATGAACGAAGGAAAAAGGGAGGGAACGCTGGAAATGAAACGTGGGGTGGGCTGAGGATGGTGATGATGCGAATCGTAGTTGGCAGAAACCTAGAGAGCTCTCGAGAACAAAGAGTGAGCAAAATTGATTTAATTTAATCATTTATACTTAATTTAATCATTTATATTTAATCATTTATATTTAATCATTTATATTTAATTTAATCATATATTAATTTAATCATTTATACAATGATTTGCCGTGACTAAGGCTCGTTTCTAAGGAATTGGTATAAACGCAGGAGAGATGTTCGAATCCTTGGATTTGTGGAGAATGTATTGAAGTAAATATTACTTGATACACATAAAATAACATTTATTTAAATTTAACTCATCGTCAATTATCAATCACATAAACATTAAAACAACATTATATGTACTGTATGTATATGCTATAAATATAAATAATTATAAAATGGTATGATGAAAATGAAATAGTAATATAATGTTACTATTTCAATCTCAATAAAGGTAACATTAACATGGTCAAAAACATTTACATGTCCTTATTGGTTGTAAAATAAAAGGAAATTGAAACATGTCACTGTAACAGTTAGTAGTGCTAGTATTAAAAAAGAAATAATAAAATATCTTATTATTGGTCATCATAGATAATTTTTGTGTGAGTTTTAGTGATTTTCTTTTATAAGTTTAAATTGCGATAAAAGTGCTATATAAAAGAAAATATAAATTTAACATTTTGAACAAGTTAGCTAGTTGAGCAAGTCTATTCTCCTATAGAGGTTCAAATACGTACATGAGCCAGTTTACATTGTACACTACTATTGACAGAATATCATGATCTACCACTCGTTCGTTTTTTAATTTACTTCATGACACTCAGAAGGTATTCACAAAAAATGCTCGTCATTTATTCTCTGTCGCTCTTATATTGTGCTACGCTCCTTTCTTTTCGAGGTGACTACGTTCCTGTCCGCTTCTTAAAGGAACCATCGAACGTTACGAAGCCAACGCGCGCGTGCTTCGTTGTTCAGCATGATTACCAGCTGACAAGGCCATTGGTGGCTATAAATTTCCAACTACAAAGGTTACGGCCGATGCTTACGACCTTGGTCAATTCGATCCTTCGAATAAAAAGGCTCATATGGTACCATACGATGCAAATGCGTTTGTAACTGTGTTGCCTACGTTTGTGGGTGTCGTTGTAAATCAACTGTGTCATTTTTTTTACCAACCCATACGACACGACACGTGGCGTAAATAATGGGACTTTTTCGACGAAGTCTCTCTAGAACGTAGCTCACGGTATATAATAGGCTGCATCGCTTTGTTATAATGTTTAGTGATTTATTGGGTTTAGGCAGGTTGCGCGTGTCCATAAATCAGCCAACGTTGCGGCATCGTGATTTAATTCCGCTGACGTGTGAAAGTGTAAATTAGATTGGAAGCTTTTCTGCCGAATGAAAAAACTGACGCTGTTTAGGAAGATTAATGATTGACTGAATATGCCGCCTATTGTTTGCGCATCTACATCAAAGGGACGTGTAATTATATAAATTCAAGAAATGGAATCGCCGGTCGTACTGATGAATTTTGCAGGTTCAGACAAATTAGAGGTTCGTGAATGAAACATATAACTTTTATGTCTAAGTTCTGAGTGAATCGTATTTTATTCATCCTATGCCAATTATTTTTAGATCTTTCTGTTGTTATATCGTCTTCTTATGTAGAATGTTCTCTAATATATGCGATACCTCATGTGAAGTTATAGTTATATATAGTTTATAAAATATAGCAGAAATGAAGGGACTGAAACGAAGTGTATTAGTGCATACAAATTATAAAAGAGTAGGAAAGATTGTAAAATATACTATTTTATAGTAATACTTAAATTATGTACAGATCTATTAACGTAGATACGTATATCATTGATTACGAAAACCATAATGAAATCAGGAATGGCTTTTGAAAGTTATTAAGTACGTAATGAAATATCGAATGTGGCTCATGCTGCAAAGTTTTAAACCTCAACAACCTAGCGTGTCCAATTTATCAAAACCATCTCCACCAGAAATAGTCAACACTGTTGACCAAGCAGAAACAGTTATTTATTGACTGCAGTAGGTATCAATTGATTTAAATCTTTAATTTGATTGATTGACTTACGATTAGAAGAAATTCATCGTCAACAATCGTAATTGATCTAATCGATTGACTAAATTAGTTGTCAATTAGTTATTTAATCTCCAACTGAATTAATGATATTTACCCGAATCATTAATGACAATCGAATATCTTCTCTAATCATTAATTATAATTATTCATAGCTCGGACACGAATCTAATTGTTACTCGCAATCCATAATAATTCCTATACTTCTATTATATCTAATCGCTAATTATTAATTCTATTAATAATTACTCCGCGTTGCCCTTCGTTATTATCAGACCGATCAAAATGGCCCCGATTCTTCCGCGGTCGAAGAGCAATTTCCCATGTTACACCAGGTGGATCTATCGCGCGTCTTCCCGCTCACGTTTCGGCCGCAACATTCTCGACGATCTAAAGTCGCGATAACGATTCAGGCGGTTCGCGATTCACGATTCGCGATTCACGGCCGTCCTCTTTTCTTTTACCGATCTACCGATGCAACGGTATTCGCCTATGGCGCCCCTTTCGCGCCACAAACGATCGACCGATACAGAATTTCCGTTTCTCTTTTTTCCGCCACTCCACGTCGCGGGAATCTCTTCTCTGTCACACCGGGATCTAGTTGGAAATCGGCGCACATCCGAGTCTTTCTTTTGTTGCTTCGATCCACTGTGGAATACGATAGAGTCTACATAGGTAATTTATGACGCGCGATCGTGATTTTCTGCGGGATAATCGAAGCATTATCTCGCAGGCAATCTCGCGTGTCGTTCGTTCGAGAGTCAGAAACGCCCCTCCCGCGGCTACAATTCTTTATTAATTCTCCTTCCTTAGGATTCTTGTCTCTGAGATCGGTTATCGATCTTATCGGCTAATTGTTGGTTAATAATGATTCTTTCATTAGGTTCGGAGGTGTAGATGCTTCGTGTTCTTTGTGGAATAGAAATATATTCATAGGTACGTTGTGAATAAAGTTTGAAAATTGCTTACGAATTGATTGAACATTCTAATTCCGTACATCGAGGTATCATTGGCGTTTATTAAGATCACTTATAGATTAGGAGGACAGATTTTACCACTAGAATATTCTAATTCTGTACATTGAAATACCACTGTCATTTATTGAGATTGCTTATAGAACAGAAAAATAGATGTTTTGATTGAAATCTGCCAATACTTGGTGAGGCACTATCACTGCTTATTAAATAGAATATTTCAATGAAGTTCCGAAGCCTTTCAACTTAACGTTATTTTTTTCAGTGGCAGAATCTTTTTTATTGACAATTTCTGAATATTTCTCTTCGATTACCAATAGACCTACTACATTGTCCACTAACGCTTTTCCTACTAGGAAAGTAAAAATTCCCCAAGATATACGAACGCCAGGGAGAAAAAGCAAAGTAATAATTAAACCGAACGTAGCTCGTCGCACAGTATAGTTCTTGCGTCTTTTCTTCATCCCAGATCTTCCTTCCTAACAAGTTTGCCACGGTTTCTCCCATAACCTCTCTCCTTCTCGCTCTCACCTTGTAACTTATCCTTGCTAGGACCAGAATATCCTTTCTTGTACAAAGAAACACGCCTATGGCACGCATAATCGTCGTGCTTTCGGCTGAACTCGTAAATCGCGGTTCGTTGAATACTGTTCCGTGGGAGCAACAGCGGGGAAACGGCGGAATAATAAGAGTACAGGTTCAAGAAAGAGTCGGCTGAAAGAGCCAGAAGAGTGCGTGGAAATCGACACTGTGCTTCAGCGAAAACTGCTCACAACGGTGATTTTGCCGGGTGGTGTGGTCGCAATCGAAGCGTGCTGCGCTGTGAAACAAAGACGAAAAGATGGGAGGGTAAAGAAGGGTGTGAAGCGAGGATGAACAGCAGGAATAAGGTGGATAGGGGAACGGTTGGCGTACAGTGGCTTTGAGCATGTAAAACGCCAGACTCTCGACGAACGCGAGGAGCCAGCAGCCGGCAGCCAAGAAATAACAAAACCGCTAAATTATCGGTTTGTCCCGCTTCTTCAGAATTCAACCGAGGGGGAAGAATGAGGAAAGAGAGAGCATGCGACGAGGGATAGTGGCTGGACGCTTAGAGAACGGAATATGGGTAAGACAAAGTCGCTCGCCCAGTGTCGGAGTTTCCAGATATCCTGTAATTATGGGACATGGCGGAGCTGCAGAGAAGAGAGGCAGATACAAGGGAATTCAACGGGGAGTAGAGAGATAGGTTCAATTGCTTTCAGCGAGTTTCTATTCCCTGTCGTTGCTCCGAGCAGCGTTTCTTTTACGTTGAAATTACACGTTCCACGAGAGCAGTCGCTTGGCCGCGTTTTCACACAGAGATCGTGAGCATTTGATTACATTCTATACATTGATTTGTTTACCGAGCATATTCGTCTTCTGTGTTATCGATGGTATTGTCGTAATTACCGCTACGGCTTGTTAACCCGTCGCCTGTCGATTAGACTCTTTCGTTCTTTCGCATTATTGGATCATCTTTCTTTTTCCTTTTCTTTTCTTTTCGATCTTTTTCCTTTTCTTTTCTTTTCGATCTTTTTCCTTTTCTTTTCTTTTCGATCTTTTTCCTTTTCTTATTTCTATAGAATATACGTTTTGTTTGATTAATATAAACATTATTTTGCTTTCTATCGGACTTTACTGGAAATGGGTTCATTAATTTGTTAAGGAGCGTACAGACGATCAACATTATTGTCAATGTTTCAGGGCCTCAACATTAGCGTATGTAAGAAATCTTACACATTCTGAACGGTCAATACAATTGTCAAGGAAATTTTGAGAATCCTCAAATATTTACGATAATTTAGACTGTAATGTTGATTATCTGAACCCTCTTTTAAGATACGTCCAGATTATCAACATTTACTCACAGTATTTCGAGGCTTTCAACATTCTCGTAAGTAAGGGATCCTCAGACGATCGATATATATATATATATATATATATATATATTGATCATTTTTACGTACGATAATGTTGAGAATCACGAAATATTGACAATAAATATTGATAGTCTGAGCGCACTTTTAGAAATTAATGAAGACAAATGGAGACAATTTTAGTTCTTATAAAAAATAGACAATCTTTTTTTCGTGATAAAAATATCTTATTTTAAAATAAAAAGTTCTAATCCAAGGAGAACTCAACTAAATTCATGTATTTTTGTTATGATACAAGTTTATTAACTTCATTTTCGAAAAAATTTTATATTCTCGACATTTTTTTGGACCAGTTTGATCAAATTAGTATACATAAATGAAATGGGAACAATAATCGTGTTCTCACATATCGTACTTTAAAAGACGTAAAACATAGCTGATTCGAGGCGGAAGAAACTAATGCACAAATAAAAATAATTATCAAATATTGTATGATCTTAAAATAACTGGAACAACATCTTGTCCTGATTAATCTTATTAAATTATTTATTTTAATTCTAAACAATTAGACATTAATCATATATTTTGCATGGAAATTAAGAAACTTTCATAAAATGGAATCGATCAATTTCTGAATGATTTGTTTATTATACAACAACCCGATATTTCCTCTAAGATATCTTATACGTTACCTCTAACTAAAAATACAAAATTTCCCTAGATTATTTCATCCGCATGAATTTATCGCCGGGAAAATCGGGCGGGTTTGTTATTTTACGAAGCGTGCGATTACGATTCGTGTTTCGTTGCAGCTGCCTTTAACATCCGCCATAATGTTAGCTATCTACGAAAGCATGATCATTTATATCGTGTGTAACTGCAGCCTTCGATAGTTCTTCGTTCTATGATCGACTCGTCGGACGTGTCCAACAATCTTCAGCCATGGCTTCCTATTGCGTTTCGTCCTCGTCTCGAGACGTGCGACCCTCCGATCGCAGTAATTCTCAAGGGACCGCTTAAGTAGGTGCGCAGCGTGTCTATGATAGCATTCGTGAAGAATCGTGACGGTCCTCGCGTGAGCTTCAACCGAGTCACGACATAATCTTTGATTCCGATGGGACGTGACTTCTGACCGGAGCTGACGCGGAACGTCCTGGCGAATACGATACTACTTCCGCATCATCGTTCGTCGGCACACTGTATTATAATGTTACTCGTTGGAAGGGAGGGAATGGAAATTTTCATTCGCTACAGTATATATGAAAATTTACATCGGTGTTATAATAAATATGGAAGTTTATTAGATATTTTCGTTCCCGAAACGTTTATTCAGATGTTATAATAAAAATGAAAGTTTATTAGATATTTTCATTCCTATAAAATTGATTATAATGTTTAAAATAAATTTAAAGAATAATAATCATGATCATAAGATGTGAAATTTTCAATATTTGAAAACGAAATTGTGTATATTTAAGTTGGCTGCTTAAATATTCGTGCATCATCGTATGTATATACGTGTGAACGCATTTCTACAAATTTCATTGCACTGAGATTTTATATTTTTTTCTTTTTATACAGTTTTATATAAATTTGTAATTTCTTATTCTACTTAACGAATGCAGTTTGCTTGGAAATCTTGCCATTACACATACTCCATTTCTCTATTGCGCTCGTCAAGGAAGTTGATCAGGCTATTCACGAGACAGCCGTAAATGGCGAAGCTGAACAGAGTCCTAGAACCAACGACCATAAATCTAGATGATGAAGCGTGTCTTGATGAATGAAATATGATCTACAAATGAGATTGTCCAGATTTGTCAAACAGATGCCATTGTCGGGAAAGTTTCCTCGCAGATGTTTCATCGCAAGAACAGAACAGTTGCATATACTTTAATTTTTCCTCTCTTGTACATTGTAAATTGATATATGGAAACTATAGTGATATATGATGATCCTATACGTTGGAAGATCTATGTGGAAGAAAAAGAGAGAATATACCTCAGTCAGTCACATATTCGAGTATGTACGAATTGCGATATGCAATGTAAACGTTAGTATTTCCCTCGTTTCTTACGTATCGATGTCGCCTGCTGGCATAAAACGCGCATATTCAAAGAACACTGTCGCCGAGACAAATAATGTTTTACGTTTGAATAAATTTTACATTTTACTGGATGGGATAAAGCTGCTAGCAGAAAATGTGCATATCAGCTGGCAATCACAGACAGATGCCAACTAAAGTATGTTCCCTTCCATGTCGCATTCGAATTCTTACTTTTCAAGTCGTAGCATGTATCGTATAATTAATAAGATTTATTTTTCTCCAATTTTGAGACAGTTACGATAAGCCACGAAAATCCTACACTTCCAAGTGACGTCTCTAAAACCTGTAATAATGTTCATCATAGTGTAAAATGAAAAATTCACATTCGAACGAGGTAACCTAATCCAAACTATTACGGTCACCTATAACCTAACGATACCGCTGCAGGATTAAGAATTTTTTAGAAAGATATCGACAAGATATATACCTCAGAAGTATTCCAATACATAATTTGCAACACTCTAACCTTATCGAGGAATCTCTATATACTATTATAAATACAGCATCGCAACCTCGTTGCATCATATTCATCCCACACTGAAACACAACGTTCCAAACTGCCCAGTCTCTGAATCTCTTTAGAAACCTTTCCAAGCAGCGCACCGTATCATACACCCTGCACGACCTATCCACTCATCGTAACATCCTACTCAACCTCAAGACAGCGTTTCACCGAGCTCGCGGAAAGAGAATTTTCCATTTAAACCCTCCTATCATAATCCTATCGAGAAACAGCTTGCGGGCACCTGCCGAGAAAGATGGACAGGCTTACAGGAAGAAATCGCGCCGCGTCAAGACTCCACGGACGATTTTTCCATCAGTTCCGTGGAACGATCGTTTGATCCCAAGGTTCCACGAAATGAATATAATTAGAGCAAGGAAGGTCAGTGGCGTGCACTGGCGTTCTCTACGCTAATAACCGGAGAGGATCCGCTTCAGCTGGGGAATATCTCGCGCCTGGAC
Organism: Bombus terrestris; assembly: GCF_910591885.1. Classification (NCBI taxonomy): domain Eukaryota; kingdom Metazoa; phylum Arthropoda; class Insecta; order Hymenoptera; family Apidae; genus Bombus; species Bombus terrestris. Next base: position 11,487,612 of record NC_063269.1, on the reverse strand, counting down.
GCGCATCGAAGGGCACAGACTGACGGGATACGCGATGGCGACGGAGGCAGCGGCGGCGGCGCTCGATTAATTGGCGGATAACCTCCTTCCTGGCGGTCAGTGTCATTTGCATGAGAGACCGCCACGGCTTTCAGGTGCTTCTACGCTCACAAGAAAAGCACTATATGCGAAACGCGTACAAACGAGGCGGGAACGCGGCCAGTATTGAGACAGAACGAGCCCATTAAAGCACTGGGTTCGTATACGACCGAAGCACCGGCTTGTCGGGACGTCACCACTGGACGCGTTTATACGGCCTTTTGCTACTTTAATAATACAATCTTGCAGCTAACAGTGTATGAATATTCGTTAACTATTTTTTATGGAATATGATTTAGTTAGGAGATTATAATTGGAAGATCCGGAACAATCCTATGGTTTATCAGAGCTGTTGTAGAATATTATGACACGATACAATTCATTTTTGGAAGATGGTTTTGCGAACGTGAATTTTATAGACTAGTATCTGTAAATGTTGAATATTATAGAGCAATGTATTTTCAAATGCTTTGGTTGTCGAGGTGCCGATAATATGAGGAAGTTCACTCGGGAAGATAGAGGAACTATCCTTTTTATGATTAATTCTAGCATCAATATTTAAAACCATAATATGCCATAAATATGGCATTCATAAGGTAAATCATTTGCATTTCATAACATACTTGTTAATTGCATAAGAAGATAATAAGTGTCGTTTCTCATCATTAGTATGTCAAGAATATACGTTGATATACGCTACAATGAAGAAATGAGAACCATATATGAAACAGAAAATTCTTTATTGTGAAAATGATCTACAAAGACAGAAATATTTATAGAAAAAATAAAAGCTTTAAAATATTAATAGTAGCAGAGATTGTTGAGAATAGTCTACAAAGATTAAAAAGAATGTTGATGAAAGAGAAGATTTTAAATATTGATACAACGAAGAAATATTGAAAATGATCTGACAAAGACACGAATATTTATCGAAAGAAGAAAATGATGAAATCAAGCATGTCATTAATACAACATGTAAAACTTGATACATCTCTCAACACTTGAATCTCAAGTTTAACAACACCTTTGCAGTTAAAAAATCACTATCTCTGTCACCCTAGTCACGCGTCACATATTATCAGCGTAATATCAAGTTTCATAAGCAGTAACGTATAATCCCAGTCGGACAACTGTCGCTTCGCATTCCCAACGAACCGCGCGTTGCGAGAATCCCGTTCGCGCGAGCGAGCAATAAAACAAGAACCCTTTATCCCGGCGACGCGGTGCGGTAAAACATTGTCCCGACCGTGCAACATCGGTGTTCTCCATCCCAGCTGTTCCATCGAACGCATCGCGAGCCTACGGACAACCGAGCGTTTATGCAAACGCGACCTTGCGATCTTTCGCCCGTTCATCGTCGAACATCGTGTTCTCCGACCTTGCGACATGCCACGCTATGTTCTCACATAGTCATCATCCATACTTTTGTTGTTAAGTCAATTTTTTTGGCGTAGTAGCGTACTACGTTGTGGTTGTGAATTATGCACGAGTATCTTTACCATTTATAAAAAGGATACGGCCCTACAAATGTAATATTCTTTGAAGAATTCATTCTCTTCTTTCGACATCTTTCTCTACCTGCATTGATAATGAAGTTATGACTAAGGATAGTTACGTAAACTACTGTGCATTATATCACACATACATTGTCGTGTATACATGACATATGTATGTCAGTCGTTATTAAGATGCACCACAAAATTCCAAATTCTCTGTTAACGCATTTAATGCAGGAAAATTTTCACGACTCCTGGCTTTCGCGGTGAAAAAAAATCGAAAAACTTGTTTAGTTGGTTTTACTTTAAAAAAATAGCCACTGCTCATGTTACATTGTTGAAAAATATTTAAAAAAAGGTAATTTAGATACACATATCGGTGTTATTGTTGAAGTGTCGCTTCGTCCTCTAGGACAATTTCGCATTCCGTTAATCCTAGAAAATTAAAATTTCTTTTCATGAATAGTCAAACGAAAAAATTAAAAACATATATAAAAACTTTAAAACTCAAAGATAGTAAGAAAATTGAACCCACATCATAAACTAGGTTTAGAATGAACCATCTCTGACACCTTAACGTAGGCAAAGGAACGACTATGCACAATTCGCGGTGTACACGCATGGTCTGGTTATCGAGCGTAGCGATCTACGTCGTGTTCGCGCCGCTTTGTTCGGATTATTCTTCGCGCGAGCGACGACCAATGGCCCCGAGACGCGTATACCGTTTTTACTATTCGCCGAAGGACGTTGTTCCGGCCACAAGCAAGAACGAAGAGTCAGAGGATCGAGGCAAGAACCGAGAAGAAGAAAATGCACGGATTCAACGCGCAGCCGGACGCATCGCGGCACGATCGATCGACTCCATCGATCGCCGCTCTCATCCGTGCATAACGTCTACGAACGCGACGCGACACGACGCGACGAACCACGACGTTCCACGCTTTGCCTCTGTTGACTTTGAATGACGTCTCACAATCGGGACCGATCGGCCCGGCCGCTTGTTTTGCATACAAGGAGCGGCGTAATAACGACAAGATTAATTAAACTCGTTAGGGAAATATCGACGAGGGTTGCTACAATCCAGATAGCATGATCGAGCACCCTGGAGGCCACCGTAGAAAATAAAAGTAGAATAAGGAAGAATTGAGAAAGTTATAGTGGGAATAAGGTTGCAGTAATACGAACGCGGTTGGAAGTTGGGACTCGATGCAAGACGTGCACTCGGTTTAAAGGATGATAATGAAGGCGTTTTCTTGGGGAGTGAGGAACAGTGATGGATGCTCCTCGGCTCTGATTTCTGCTGCTTGATGGAGGTTCGGGATTTGGTAATCGGAGATTTGTAACGGATATTGGTATGAGAGTTGGTGTATAAAAATGGTTATGTGCAATGAGATTAATTTGCGGGTAAGGAACTCTTCATTAATCACTAGATTACAGTATAAAAATTCATATTTTTATGAACTGCAAAAATGTATTAAATAGGGATGTCTTTCACTTACTAAATATTATCTTGATGTTTTGTCTTGAATATTTAATGTATGTGATATATATCACGTAAATTTTGTACATTTACGCAGTCTGTTAATCATTTTAATCCTCTCCCCTCCTTTAATGAATCTTTCAGTAAAAATTCAACTTTCAACAAACCATTTAAACTCTCTTTTCATTCCAAACTTAAACCCCCCTAAAGAAATATGGAAAGTCAACAAACCAATTTACCTTTAACTGGTGTGGTAAATGTCATTACTGGTTAGAAGCAACATCTACAAAACACTATTAGAACGAATCAAACTTTCCTTGAAACTTTCTAGCAACCATAGGGACACAGGGGAGTTTTGACGGTCAAAAAGTGCCACACGGGACAGGAGCTGGCCGCTCGAAGCGCGCGTTTATCTCTCGTATGCGTCTTCCATCGCATAACACAGCCTGACGTTGAAATATCGATACACGCACGGCACCCGGACGGCCTCCTCTTTGGAACTTAAAATAACCTCGCGAGCAGACACAAAGGCGGCACGTAGGAATTTCCGCGGCGCCGCGGTTGAACGCGCGCGCCACCATGGAATTACTACGCGCTCGCTGCGGCAAATTGATTTATCAGAACGGCTAATAGGTATAAATCGCGGACTGATTAATGCGCCGGCGTGGGAAACACCGAGTAACACTGTAAATTCGCAGCGACCTAGACACGGGAACGATGTTGCCGTCTCCGGCATCTTGTAGACGTTCGACAAGAAGTGCAGGGTGGAAAAAGGGGAGAGGAGCAGCGTGTATTTATTCTTGGACAAGATACGAATCTAGTCGGCGGTGGTACGACAAGAATGATCCGCATAATTGACGAACGCCGCTCGCCTAATAGCGAGCCAACCTAGAAAACTCCACCGCTCGATCGTAACATAAATCCCGACGATAATGAGATGGGTAAATATCGGTTGCCACGCACGTTTAACTGGAATACCTTGGAACTCTACCTCAGCTCGGCCAGCTTCGATGCCAGAGTTATTGAATCCGTCCAGTCGCGGTTAAATCGATCTACGAGGCCTAGTTTTCTTTTTCTTTACATTTTTTTTCTTTTAGTATTTTTCCCCCTTCCTATGTCTCGTTGGAATGAGTGGATTTATGAATATAAGGATAATGCATGTTGTCACGAGGAGGAAAATGTTAGAGGAACAGGTGCTGAGGAAAATTGGGTGCAATAAGTTTTAATGATCGCTTGGGCATGCACAGTTGTGTAGGTATACCGTGGCTCGCGGAAGTATTTTATAGTTGAATACTTGTACATTTCTTTCATGAATTTGTTATGTTATTGTACGAAATATTTTGAAATTTTGTTAGAACCGTAATGGCAACTCACGATTATGATTAAGTCGATGAAGTTTGAAACAAATTCTATAATATACATGTCGATTACAAGTTACAAAATTACCTAGAGTGCTCCATCTATTTATTTGTAGATCCATAGTCTTCTTGCTTGTTTTTGATAAGCTGACTCTAACCCTCTACGTCCTTTATTTTTTTACTTTCTCCCATATTTCTTTCTGTCAGATTTCTGTTTCGATTTGAGAAATATTCGCTATTATACTAGGGAGCCATTCTTTATAATTTCTTTTATATTCTTTCTCTGTTTCCTAGCCGTTGCAGCTTCCTTCTTTTTTTGAATGTTTCATTCATACCTTAAGATTCTCTCTCGCTACCTTTTTTTATTACATCTCTTTATTCCCTCGTCGCTCTATATTTCTATACCTACCTACGTATTGTTGTGTCCCTGTGTATCCCTATCGTCATATCTCTGCGTCGCCACACCATGTTTTTCTTTTTTGACCCCCTATGCCTACCTATTCAACAGTCTTCATACTTTATATTCCTTTATCGCCACATTTTTCAATATCCGAGTTGTTCCAACCGTACGTCCCTTCATTTCTATTCTCTTTATACGTGTTTGATCAACGTTTCCTTACACCTTTTACTTTCTTCACATCTTTATCTTATTTCCATCTTTTCTTTTTTCTCTTTATTCTATCATCCGTTCTTTATGCATCTTTCATTACATTCCTCATCACATTTATCACTTTCGTATAAATTTTATCGGTGTCTTTACGTAGCATACGACCGTGTCCAAGGCTAGTCACTCGTAGTGCCATATACGCAGACGTTTCATTGCTCAATTAACGACCCACGCGCATATTCAGCCACGTACACGTGAACGTCGTCGTCGGACGGATCGGGATGTCGTTCAGGCTGCCCAGGCAAATGGAACACGAATTGTCGGACAGGATACTTCGTAAATATAGACGATCCTATCCAGAAGATCACAGTGTGTACGACCGGCAATTGACGAGTTACACGTGCAACAGGCTGTGTACGTGTCGAGTCTCGGATGACGAGCGAGAAAAAGACTCTGGAGGCTCCAAGCGGTCGTAAAGGGGATGTTTTCTTGTTAGTCGTACCTTTATCATTGCTGTTACCAGCGGTGATCATCGATGATCCCGATCCCGCATCGCGTTACCTGTCAAAGAGACTGATTTGCATCTCGATGTTGATGGATTTTTGACAAACACAGCATCGACGGAGTTGCTGTGCTGCCTGGAGCTCATCCAGTCATCATTAGACGGTAGCCGTGAATCTTATAAGAAACAGGATTGGAGAGTTTGTTTCATACAGACCTGGAAATAAAACCAGCGATATAATATAATTATGTTCATAAAGAGATTATAAGAATTGAATGGAGAAACCAATCCCTTAGAGAGATACAAAAGTATTTTGTTCTAAGCCAAAATACAGATACTGCCATGAAAAACATCTTAATGAAAAGTTTTCCACGATAAGTGTTCAAATATCTTCGTGAGTCAGTGTACAAAATGACGCGGTGCAGATGTGTTGAAATGTTACTGGAAAAAAACTTTTGCAAACTGTTATTAGAAAAACCTCAACTTTTGGAAATGTTCTTCCTTTCATAATAATATCAGAACGTACGTGTTAATTCAATTAACGGAGTTTACTTTAGTCCATAGCTAGTCTTCGAGCACCTGTCCATTAAATTGCATTAAAGCAGCAGCGTAGAAGTGAAATAAGCCTAAGAATATTGATTTATGACATGCCGTTATTATTGGGTGTCCAAATGTCAAAATCTAGAAACATATCAGCGACGATTGCTAGACCTCAATTTCTACTTTCAAGAAACGAAAGATTAAATTCTAAAATGTCTAAAATTCCTTGAAAATAAAAATGTCACGTGTCCGTGTCACAAAGCCAACAGGTTAACTATAAAGACAATTAGTAAACGTAATCGTTTCCGCTAACAATATGCTACAGCTCGTGAGATTGAGACGCGCTGAAACTCGTTAGAACCTCTCGGCTTCTTTACAACTCTGCACAATACGTTTTTGTTGGTTCAAATTGCACGAGCAGAGATAATGTTCGAAGATGGTCGTTCCATGTTAGAAATATTCTACTTAACCTCGTTTGCGCGTTCTTCTGGTTTAATATCGCCAGCCTATTTCAGTAAACGTTGCGGAGTCTCTATGGAAAGAACTCATTCGGTTGGAAACGAGGTTAAAGGCAGTTTTATATACCTGCGAGACAAAATTACTTTCTAAACGAGCTTGCGCGCAAGCTTGTTCGAAACTGGCCCGCGAGGATTCGCAATAGCGGTTGAACATTGAAAAAATGGACGGTGATTTTGGGCAAATTGAATTTAGAGGAAATGCTCGGGACGAATGCTGATGCAGATCGAAGCTACGCCAGTTTTACGCCTGAAACTTTTCAGATGGTTTAACTATCCAGAGCGAAGATGGATATTCGAAATTAAAGTAGCAATTAAAGGCATAAGTATTGCAATTATACGTTATCACTTCGTCATTTAAAGATAACGTCTTCCGTTTTGTGTTGTAGGAATTTTAAGATACATGCAGGATTTGATTCTTAAAATTTCAAATAAAATATCCACAATATTCAAAGATACAAATTGCAAAGTCTAACTACACTGTAGTCTCTGCATTTTAAACCATCCTTGTCTTTTTCATTTCCATGCATTAACTAACAACAAGAAAAATAAAACATTAATGTTACAACACGAGCGCAAGGTTGAGAATTACATACAAAACACCTGTAATAAAACTGTCGAGCAATAGGGTATCACTATCAGAAAATGTAAAATAAGCGAAATAAGCGTTTATCACATCAGAGACGATCACAGATCATAAACATCCTACAACCAAGATACATGTTTTTTCCGCTGCTGATGAAAGCGAGACCTACGAATAACGTTTAGCCATCGGTGGCTACGTAAACGCGCGACCGTAGCAACTTCCTGCAGCTCGTTAATTAACGCGTTCAAGAAAACTCGTAACTGTGTTCCTGCTTACCGTACTGTCCTCTATAATACACCTGTTTAATTTCGTGGTCGAGCCAGTTCCCTGTCGCGACTTAATTCGAGACGATTACTCTGCAAAATGGATACACTGGTCTCGTTACGTGGCTCGTTAACTCGACCTATGTAAATCACGATTATTATATGCCGAGGAACGGACGATTTTATTTTAGGCAAGTATACTGTTAAACGAAAGAAACATGATTTGTGTCCGTCTATTTGAAATGTTTCAGACTCGGATGTGACATCGATGATTGAATATAATAGGTTAGCTGATATTACGTCGAATCTTAATGAGTTTTAAAAACGGGAAGACGTTCAGGGATTTCAAAACACGCGATGGAATCAAGGTGAATATTATATAAGGGAAGTTTCTAAGCACCCTTGCACAATGGAATTTATGTTACCTATTGATAAAATTTTACGAATCACAAATTCCAAGTTATCAGTGTTAATACGTATTGTTTTGTAAGAAATGGAATTTAGACAAGTATGGCCAATATATGTATAAATATCTTGTTAACAATTGTCAACTCTGCTGGGGAAAGAGTATTTTAACAACACGTGGATTAAAGCATATATATAACAGCTTTTGATTATACTCAAATGATAGAACGTAAAAGTTAAGTGAAAGTTGCATCGTTAATCACGTAATTAAATACAATTTGCCTAATATCCTCTTAGACATCTTCATTAGTTTCTCCACGAAGGCATTGTCAAGAAACTGTAAATAACTTTATTTCAAACCAACCTATCAAAGTATTAACGAAAACTACTAAATTAAAATCCTGACAAAATATATGCAAAAAAAAACAAATAACAATTATTTTAATTAAACAATCGAAACGAATATTACCAGCGACGAAGGCGATATTGCCATCACAAATTGAACGTACAAATCTATTACTTCATTTGCATTATCGTGTTCGACCCTTCGTGTCATGGTACTAACATGCACGAAGAGTCATCGAGAGAAAAGCCAAGACAAAACGAAACACAAACCTAGCCAGTGGACACGCCGCGCCGCCTCGAAGTCCTTTGACGTCATAATTGCTCCGTATAATCCAGGAATATAACCGGTAATTTTCCGCGACGGTCGAGAGCCACCGACAGAAATAACGAAGACCGTTAACCCTGGCTGCGTGTCGCGAGTCGTCGTTAAGCGTCCTCGACTGGAACTTTGCGCGGTCGTCTTCGTGAAACTCATCTCGTGACCACGACGATTTGCCCGTCGGTCCTTTTCCGTTTCGTGACGGTGAACGGTTTCTTGACGGTGAATGTCGACCACTTCCGCCAATTCGAACGGTTAATTGTCACTGGAGGACCCGTCATGCCATGGATATCTAGCCACTTTAGTCAGGTGCCATCATCGATAGTATTACGGGTTTAGCGACTATTGCATGTGCTGCCTTGGTGAAGAAGGTGAATTAGAGGAAGGGCGACTTCGTCACCAAGGGAAAGGAAGTAAGAGGTCTTGATTGCCGACAAGTCGCGTTTAGGGCGCCGCCGTTTTAGACAAAAAGTCCGCCGCCGGGTGTTCCGTTCCTTCGTCGCCGTCACACCAATGTAATTTCCGATTGGTTCCCAGGCTTTTTACGCGATGATGTTTCCGAAGAATTAATGAAGGGGCTTTGTTATTGTGGAGAGGTCTGAAAAATTCGTGGGAACATCCGGATTTTTGTGGGGAGTTGTGCTAAATGTTAGATATTGTTTCAAATTGTTGTAATTTTTTATCAATTCGTCGGATTTAAGACGAGTAAAGACCAAGATAGAATTCATTTATTTCTAAGTTTCCTTGTGAATTAGAATTTAATTTTAAATTATTTTACTAGAATGATCGTAGAATCTGGACTTGAATAAATAGTTTTAATGATTTACTGTCTCATCGATATTTTATGTTTGTGATATTATTACTTTCAGTGATATCGGAAAAATACAGAGTCAGTGAAATTGCACAAAATTGCAAAGTAAAATTTGATCGAAGAAATAAGGCATAACATTCCAGGGTCAATTTCGGGTATTACAGAAAAGAAATCCGTCAACTGTTCGGACAGTTTAATTACCGGAGTTCAGAAATTCGACTGTTGAATCCTTTTTCTCTTTAAAGCACATTATTATCTATCACTCAATGACATGTAGCATATGAAAAGGAAATTGTACCCGATCCTTAATCCCTTGCAGTCATACATCAAACTTGACTTTGCGTCCTACTTCCTTCTATATACTTTTCCAACGGTATCGATCGAACTTACTATAGGTTTAAACTTTAATCTATACTATCAACTATAATAAATAATGTTTTAAAAAATAGCCGCCAATAAAATCTATTGAGAAATCTATTAATTAACATGTACATTTCTTATATTTCTTATATATCTTGGATATTATTTCATTACCTTTATTCCAATATAAAATATGAAACAAAAAAAAAACTTATTTCATTTGACTGCTAAATGATGAAATAGTTCAAAGACAAATCACCTGCTTATTAAAATAGACTATCCAATAATCACTTCAAAATAACATCTACTCAAATGGAATGATACATCACGTAAAAAATCATTTTTCAAATATTTTAATTAAATAAACCTCAAGTCTCTTTAATCGCAACTTTCCTATAACTTCGAAACGCGTAGCAAAGAAGATTTTACACTTCCCACTTTAGCTACCCCTCAACTTCCTGCATTTGATAAATTCCCTCGCATTCTTGAGCCCAACGTCTCGTGCACAGTCACACTTCTCTATTACGTAGAGTAATACCAGCAAAAAGATATACTCGTCGTAAATAGCGAGAGACACCGTGCTGAGACGAAGGATTCAGGAAACGTTGAAGTCGAAATAACATCGATTCGTCTGTAGACCGTTCAATTACCGGATCTCTTCGACCGAGTCGGTTTCTTGCAGCGTTCAACAAAATTCGTGAAACGACGGAAACACAAAATGAAAAACGAGAAGGACGAGGAAGCTTTGCAACGCTTCGCTGGTTCAGTACGTTCGCCGACTGTCGTCGAGAATTACGTCAGTCGGCCCAAGGCGGATCGTAATAGCGCGATGCGAGTGGCAAGAACACAGTGACATGCCTAATGTCGTATTGCCATGCTTGGGAAGGCAACACGTAATGCCTCGGACCCATGGCTGGCTCGCGGCTATACATTCATCTTCGCTTTTGTCGTCACGCGGAATCACGTCTTCGTCCCTTTTTTCTTCGCCTCTTCGGCTGCCTTGTTTCTCTGTTTGTTACGGAAATATGGACGCGTTAATACGGGTGAGAAGTTCAGCACGCTCCATGACGAATCGCCTGGGACATAAAACTCTCGGAGTTTTACGAATCGCCGCCTTTAACGCCTGCTTTTAGGTTCTGACTCCTGAAATAGTTTGACATGCGTTGCCGATCCTGCTATGTGAGACACTAAAGCATTTTCTCACTCCGAACGTAGTTCTGACAAGTAGTTCTCACTTTCTAAGATGAAATGGGTTTTTACAGTAAGTTGTAAAATAGCATTTAAACATTTTCTTTGTGCCATAATATTTAGGTCTTCGTTATTCGTCTGTTGTTGGTAAAGTATAAATAATGGGACAATTTTTCATTTTTAGAGCATATCATTTTTTTAAATATCTTTTTAATTATTGCTAGTTAAAACTTGAAAATGTAACTTTTATTTATTTGACGCTTGATTATCTTAAAAAGTAATATTTAACTGATCTGTAATAAAAATGAGAAAATGATACTAGTTGGTAAAATTTCATTTATTTCATTCGCAAACTTATTGCTACATGAATACTTATTAATATGGATAACTTGTGACTTATTAAATTTCATTAACAATGTTACTTCAATTGTGCAAGAAAACACAGATTATACTTTGCACAGAAAATATAAAATATAAACCACTTTAAACTTTTATGCTCATATTTTTTATTCGAGAAAACAATGGAATAATTCAAAGCAATGAAATAATAAAAATAATAATACGAATATGAATATAATGAAATATTAATAAAATAAATGAGTAACATCGCTATAGTGGAATAGTTTATCTTCAAAGCGGAAACCTTCAGTGGGATACCATATACATTTCTTTACGCTTCCAGGATGTCGACAATTTTTTGGATTGAAGGGAAAGAATATCGAAGAGACACTGACAAATGACCGAGTCAACTTAATGCATTTCCAGTGTATATACGTTTTCTAATCGGCACGCGAAACTTCCATTTGACTGAGATTCGCGTCGTGAAACTGATCGCTCCATTCCCGCCAGCGAAATCCTTTCGTGAGAGAACTATACTATCCGGAGCACTGTAGCTTACGCTAACGGCATTGGCTTCAGTCATAGATTTACGTAACCTTAATAAATGGAGAAGTGGAAGAGGAACGTAGACAGGATGTAGGAAGACTTCAGGGTCGATATACTGTACGAAAATACCACGGTAAATATAACGAAATTCAAAAAAAGAGGAAGAATACAATTTCGTTACTAGCAGAATTTTCTTCCCAGTTTCCTCTCAAGGAGCGATGCGCTACTTTTATTCGACGAGATTTTGTTGTCAATTCTTGTTTGTACGAATCAGTTCAGTTAAGGATCACTGCGATACAATATTCTTTTTTGAAGTGTGAGGAAGCAACAGCAATGAATATTTAATAAAAACGAAAAGGCAACGGTTAAGTTAAAAGTATTGTTGAAATAATTATTAGAAACATATTAAAAATTTGAATCATAGTAATTTTGTACTTGTCAATTGGATCATAACAAGGAGTAATATTTCACGCAACAATACTACTCTGAGACAAAACGTAGTATGATAGAAACTACGTAGTAGAAACGTAGTAGGAAGCAAGGACGTAAGGAAGGAAACAATCGACAAACGAAAAGCTGTCAGTACCCAGGTGTATCGTAAGACGTCGTGCGGAATGCTGTCGGGAAAAATAGGAAACACGGTATTCCACTTATATTAGGTGTTATCAGCAGAACTTTCATCGAGGAAATAATAAAGATAAGGAAAAGTGACGCACGAACTGACGCATGAACTTTCCCATTATATTCGGTAAACGAAGAGTCTCGTGACGAAATCAAGTTTCCAAGATCTATGTCCATCAAGAAAAATAGAAAGAAAAGAAGCTTGAAGAACGTGGAACAATCTTAGAAAGGAGATAGATATCAGAGATGTGTGTTTCGCGACTCACCATGAAAAAAAAGAAAATATAAAAAAAGAGTAGAAAGTTGTAAAGTCTTAGAGAAGTCAAAGGTGAGAGAAAAAAGTAAGACATGGGTGAGAAACACGATATTCCACTTGGTAACTCCATCCATGATCAGTTAAGAAATTGGAATCGATTTAATGAAATGCACCAGGTACAAGTGATTGGTGACCTGGATGTTGTGGCCGATTCCATGTGTTAATTGAGATTAATGCCAGCTGTGAATTCTCAAGGATAAAAGGAAAGTTTCTCGTAGACGGAATAATTACGTAGATAGAAATCTAGTACAACGGTCTATGTTGTAGCCAGGCCCCCGTGTACTTTAACTACTCCCCAGGATGAGAGGCGAGCACTGATAACCGCCTTGAACTCACCGCATTTGCCCGTTGTGTGTGTCTGCCTACTTGCATTTGCAACCGAGTTGCTAGAATCTCGTATCCTTCTTACCCCCTCGAGGCTTCTCCCCATTATTCTGCGCTTCCCTTTGTTCGACAACCTCCTTCTGTTGCTATTTTCGTCTCCCTCCTTTGGATTAATGCTGGAGGTCACACCGGCCTGGAGAGATTTGATAGACTGCTTCAGAAAAAACATCCTGGCCAGATTAGGCAAGGAAATATTGTACTTTATGCATAAATTCTGGTGATCTTATTTTAGATACAAGACATCGGTGTTGATGTTAGATGTTTGATAGAATCCAATTGATAATGATCTGTACGTACATCTATAGTGACAAGTTTTGTTGCATATTCTTACTTTTTCAAGAAGCATTTTTTTAGCAAGATTTATATATTCGATTTTCACACATCTTCCATAGCGTAAAATTTCTGTAGTCATATGGTACTACTAAAAACTACTACTAGATGATACGAATGCTATAACAAACACAGTGGTGTATAAATACCTCTTATAGTCATTGTATATCAAAATGTTCTATATAAAATGCAGGAAATAAAAATTTGTTTGTGTTTGAATTGTATCCTTAATTGTGACGGAGTAAAAGTATATTAACATTTTGGTAGGGGTCTAAGATATCATAATAAAATATTTAGATATGACATTAGAAGTTATAATTATTAGTCTCTATCTAAGTCAAGATTACGATAAAATTTTACTTATATATAAGATATATATTATATTATATTATTATATTATATATTACACATATATATTCGTTGTTATTAAACACGTAAGGTATGAATTGCACAAAAATATATATCATTACATAGTTAAGAAGTGGTAAAAAGAAAATTGTGTATTTTTGACCTGTTAGGTCGAACAAAATTGTACGTCAAGGGGTTAATTTCCATTAACTGTGTCTCGTGCACTACTCGAGACACCTACTATCATCTTCTACGATCTCATTGTATCCCCATTATCAGTCCCCCATTCGCGCTGATTCTAAAACGGTTCCACACCACTCGTGACCCGGCGTTATCCTCTGCACATAAATAACCGACGTTCCCAGTGGTTCTAGACTGCTCATGTTCAGTCGCTCCTAAAGAATTTACCGTTGCGCCGCAACATCGTGTACCTACACCCGCTATGGGCCCTCGTCCGTTCGTATGTTTGCACACGAAGATCCAGCGTCCGCGATTTAATCGGTAATCGCAGCCCGCTTAGGAAAGCCAGCCGTGGGTCACGATTCTTCGGGCCAACATCGCACTCCGGAGCTCCTCCTTCTTCTGGCAGCTTCCCAACCTCGAGAAGTGTGGCCGAGGAAGTAGTTTAATCGGCGTGATGAATTGTAATCGTCGCGAAATCAGGCAATCATGACTTAGGCTCGATACAGTCGAGTGGCGAGACGCGTTATGCTTTTTAAAATTGAAAACGCCATCACGTCCGTTTATTATTATACGTATTATTATATAAATGTATAAAAATTCGCGTTCCATTAAGGAACATCCTGACATCAGATATTCGAAATACGTTAATAAATATTATTAAAAGAAATTTATTTCATTAGAATTTTATCAAAATATTCGAAGAACTGAAGTGCTTTATTTATCATCGATGTCAACATATTGCAAAACTGAGCTTACAGATATCCAATATCGTGTCGTATTTTATCAGCAAGGCACTGTATCATTATACAAAATGAGACTTTCCTGAACCATAACAAAAGAAAAGCACAAAGCCAAAAAACTAGTTAAAAACTAACACACGTAAACTCACCCTTGTTCATGCTTGTCGCCTCTAATTATCCATAATTATTGGCAATAGTTTCCCAGAGGCGATGACTGGACGACGACACTGACGTCTGGACGAAACGTCGCGGTGCTCCGGTAGCCGATAGTTTGAATGGAGTTTCAAGGGAACCAACAGGCATACGACCTCGATAAAAACTAGTTTATTAATATGGGTAGCACGTTCGCTGTAATCTGCGCGTCTCAGCTGGTTCTCGAGGGCAGGCGATCGCGCGCGAGCGGCCATCGAGCGGCGCTCCACGATTAGCCGCGTGCAGTGATGGGATCTGAAACACTTCGAATCGCTTTGAATCTGTATACACCGTGATCTTAAATTCGCAATACAATTGAAGTCAGGAAAATCGTATGGCTCAAAATAAGAAGAAAATCAAGAGTAAGAAAATTGCTTTGGAGTCATCATTTTCGACAAAATCGAGTTTAAAAATTCGTCATTGTATAGTATCAATTTTTTAATTCGCGTACCTTCGTAAATTTTACCATTACATTTTACAATTACTTTTATTAATATACAGAAACTATTCAAAATATCAACCGAATTGACAAATAGGTGATTTCATACACAATTTATTGTACTCATTCAACTAAATTATCATCTGTGTAGTGTATTATTTGCATTTTTCAGTTCCTCGAAAATAAAAACAGTTGTTGCTTCTAGTCCATTAATTCCTTCTCGGCTTTTTAAAATAGTTTTTCTCAAACCCGATATCTTCATATCCAATATCATCGTTCTATATTTCCGAAGTATTTTTCACGAGAAATCATTCTTTGCTCGGTTATAACACCAATTACCGGACACCTTGTATAATGCAGATTCGAAGAGATTCGAAGTGTTTCAGATCCCATCACTAGCCGCGCGCGCTGCTTCGAGAAATCGCCCCGCGGATACTTTGAATTTCTTCGTGAACCGTTTATTCCTCGGTAAGGGGCATGATTTAGTGCACGGGTGCACGCGCAACCCGGAGTCCAGCACTCGCGTACATCCATTAGAGGATAGAACGCACGTCCGATCGCATTAATGAACCTGAACGCGATTGCGTGGACGACCGTCGTCGAGTTTCTCGAATCTAAATCTAACTAAGACGAAATGGAATGATTGAACCTTGATCAGGTGAACGCAGACGAGGATGATTCGCGTTTCTCGTGTTTATTACCGTGACGTCTATGTCGACAGTCTCTTGAATGATTCCTTCCATGGCTGATGAAGCGATGCTTGCGGGATCTAGTTTTATGGAGATTGGTTTTGCGATTGGCCAGCGTTTTTTGTCGCCATTGTCTCGAGCTTAAGGAGTTGTTAGAGAGTTTTTATGAAATTATAGGGAGATTCTGATTTGTGTCACATCCAAAAAGGATGTCTCTTGGGACCTTGTTTTAGTTGAAATAATAAAAGAGATTAATGTTGAAGCTTTTATGGTAAACTTGTTAGAATATCTATTATCAATTCTTTTAGTATAAAGCGAGTTCGAGATTGATCGTTTTCTGCAATTTTCTTCATTCTTCATAGTATCACAGCGTAATGGACGATGTTGTAGACATGTTATATTATCGAATAAACTAAACTAGATATCGTGGTACCAATTCATTACAGGCCACGTTGTACTAATACAGTTTCATCTGATTTTTTTAATGTTAATTTATAGTATTGAATTCTAGTTTTTAACCTTGTGGTTACAGAGAGAAAGAGAGAGAGAGAGAGGAATTTCAAGGATATATTTAGTATCTTCTCCATCGTCAATCCTTCCTCTATCTATATTTTATTGAATAAGACGACAAGTTTTCAAAGGTATAACAGTAAAGACACTCGATCCTAGGATATCTCAATTTACAACGCTGTTCGGAACAAATTAATTTTGACACCGAGTTGTTTACGATGCATGCACTCGGTTCGCGTGTCTAACTCGAACAACAACTCTCGTTATTTAGATTCAAACAGTAAACTTTCTTCGAACACGCATGTAACGCGTGTACCTATCTCTGATGAAGCATTAGCAGATAATACGTGTTCCATCATTGATAAACATCTTAAAAGCTGGCCAACCAGAGACCTGTGAATGTAAGTAGCTTAAGAGAAGATATTATCGAAGGCCGGATATCAAAATAAGAGGAAATGTGACCGCTTTCGAAATAAACTCGTTTCTTCTTTACACATGGGATCCGTATCGCGAACAACTTATTCTTCTAATGTCGTCCAACGCCGTATTAACGAGCTGGGAACGGATTACACACTGTCTTTAATTATCCTTCACGAATGACGGTGCAATTAATCATCGTTGACACCACAAAAAATCGAAGAAAGAATAATCACCACGAAATGCAGTCACAAAAAAAGAAAAAAAAAACAGATATTCATCCAAAACTGTGATATTGCGCTATGGTTGGTTCCATATTTTAAACTTTGTACACACTTTAAGTATACACATTTTTATTGTAATTGTGAATTATGTTTTTCTTTGTTTTCTACATTATGCTTTTTACATTAGTATGGTAAGATAACATGTAAGATAAAAAAAAAACTGTTTAAAAATTCAAGCTACAAGTAGATAGGTTGCCTAGCTTTATAAAATTTTTAATATCTTTTATAAGTCGGTCATTTTTAATTGATTTAAATTCCTTTAATCTTCAATTAATTTTTTTATCAAACTCTTACCAAATCCACCTAAATTCTCTGATAACTGTCGTTTCCAAAATTCTTTGTTAATTGCTTGAAGAGACAGTAACATCAATGCAACAAGATCTATGATCCAGGATGTAGAAAAATGTTAAAAGCAGTATGTCACAACCATTAAATATCATCTCCTACGAAAATATTCGTGCTCGCCAACGCCGACGTTTTCCAGGTCTCACGCCAATAAATGTTTTAACAGCGACGCCCGAACCAATGTTCTCCATCGAGGCTACACTTTTTGCTAGTTGAAACGGTGTTAACGCGAAACTGGCACTTGCCACGATCGCATTCCGGGACCCTTTCTTCGAGGAAAAGGAGCGGCTCGTGAGGAAGAAAAAAGCTCGATGCGAATCGCATTTTACGCGAAACGACAAATTCAGGATATTTGCCAAGCTGATCCATGTACAACGTTAAACCGTGTCTTTTTATTCTTTGCTGTTTTT
Source organism: Bombus terrestris (assembly GCF_910591885.1). NCBI lineage: Eukaryota > Metazoa > Arthropoda > Insecta > Hymenoptera > Apidae > Bombus > Bombus terrestris. Next base: position 11,469,666 of record NC_063269.1, on the reverse strand, counting down.
ATATTCAATCGAATATGATTTTCTGGACACGTTCGAGTAGTTTTAAGGATTCAGCGAAACTTATCCGGTTCTTTCTTTAATAATTGTAATTGTTGAAAACGTTTTCTGTTTTACGGATTTCGTGAGTGAACAGTCGAGTTACTTTGGTTAAATCTTCATCTACGATTTGTATAATATAAACGATTATAATTAAGCAAGAAAAATGCACTTCTGCTGATAATTTTGTCACGTTTTATTTATTTTTAATTATTTATTATTTGAAATAATGCTACGTATCTCTAGCATTTCTTTCGCTTATAAATGTAGAGGAAGGATGAATGCTAACAAATATATAGAATTAGTTAAATTTATTTATACATTACAGTTACATATTTTTAACTATAGTGGAGTTAATATTATATCCATTAAAAATCATTGTTCTATTTTGCAATATCCTCGAAAGCTAAAATAAATTATTTCAACACAACTTGTCCATCTGTAAATCCCCCTGTAAATCGAATATACATTTTTTTCGATTATTCAAAATGGAAAGAAACAAGGGAAGTAAAATATAAGACCCGTATCGTTTGAATAGTTGAATAATAATTACGTGCAACACCATATGTATATATAGACCTGTTCAGCAATAATTTTCTCTTAATCTCGAGTAATACGAGTATATTTTACATACTTGCTTTAATCTTTGATCGAGAGTCCTGTTGCAAATGAAATATAAATGTTATCATTCAATTTATCCGATGTACATTAGGTTCCTGTTCTTTCTGGATTTCAAAATAGATAACTCGTTAAATCGAATCGTATTTATAAGGTGTTCCTTAATTATCCTTGTGAAACGATAGAAATAAATAGGGAACGCACAGCAAGGCATTAACTTTCGGAACGCACCGATTTCGCAGGATGTTCTCGCGATATTATTCCTGTGCAAAGGAATATCACAAAACAGTTACTCCAATTTTCTAAGAGATTACAGTTTACTCGGCCTCCGAGTCACAACTTCCCGTCTCAGTACCTTCCCGTTCAAGAATTCATGAATTAACTCGGAACTTGCAAACATTGCCTTCTTTAATCATATTACTTTTCATTATATATACAGAGTGTTTCACAAAGATGGAGTTAAACTTCAGAAGCGTATAGTATTCATTAAAACAACCAAAAACGTGTTAATAAGCATGGGTCCAAATATTATACTAATTTTGAAGTATATGTATATAACACGTTCTATTCGGTGAAGTGTTACCTACTTTTGTCTACGCCATATTATTATGTCTTAAAGCTTAAAATTTCTTTTAGGATTGTTACTTAAAATGTAAAAGTGAACTGAGCAATGTATATAACATGAAAAATTTACATGCTCATGAACCTTCTAATTCTAATTGTATCAATGCATTTACCTAGTTCTGGTATATATTATATTTACTATGTCCTGCTATTGACTCGGTAACTTATACAACAATAAAGTCTCCCGCGTCGTTGCAAGCTGATAGTTGAAAACATATGTCAAACATATGTCAAATAAGTATATGTCAAAAAAGTATAGTTGAATATGATACAGAAATAACAGTTCAGCTTTAGTTTTTGAACATCTATTACTGTAACTATTCTATTATCCAAATTGTTTTCTCCTTTTACCTGTTCGAATAAATGAAGTTCTACTGTAAATATCCCTGAAGTTTAATATAAACTTTGTGAAACAACCTGTATACATACAGCTGGCTAACTGGAACACACTGATTATCCTTTCGCAGGAAGTTACTCTAAATTACCACTTTTTTCCCTACTTAATCACCGATCAACCATCTTTTCTCCTTGTCTTAATCCTGTAGCTCGTTGATTTCGCGAATTAAGCGATCAGTTCCCTGATCATCCGTGGATCGCTCTTTTTCTGTGTGTGTTCGCGACCTTTTCCCACCATATTCCGCCGTTGCCCGTTCTCCGCCAATCGAGCAGGAAATTAAATGTACGAGTACACGATCGACTAGCACCTGATAACATCGCCACACGGCAATCTTCCCGCGGTGAGTAAAAATCGTATGAATGACGGCTGCAACTGGCGGAACCGCGGGTGGTCCATCGGTCGTTATAATTCTTAGACATTCAGCTCGACGATAAAGGGATATCGCCAGAATGCACGTGCATCTGGAACGTTTTATTACCGCATCGCTGCCATTTCTGACCCTAATGAAACTAACTTCAACCGCTACACTGGCGAAAGGTTGTCAACATTGTACACACCCGAACGTGACTTACATCTCCTAGGTTTTTAACTGATGATGAATCACGAAGTTATGAAATCAGCTAGTGAACCGTATTACGAAAGTATCGGTATATTTTCAAGGCTCAATGGAATCAATCGTAATAATGGGAAGTTTGGTGTAATCGCATTGTACGCTACAAAAAATGTGTTTAGACAGGAAGTTGCGTCAGAGCGGTAGAGGAACTTAAACATCATCTTAGACTATTCATTGGTAAATTGGATTTAGGTTTAGGTTAAATGACATTTATTCTTTGAAATTCTTCGGGAAGATTCTTTCCTCGTATGGAACAAGTTTCCAAACATTTGATTTCTCAAATGATTATATAATATAATGGAGTTTTGAATAGTTCTTTTGCAATTTTTTCAGATCTTTGAAAGTCCAAAGTTATAAATTGCACGTAAACAAATATGTTACGCATAACTAGAATAAAGTACAATATTTGTAGAGACAAAGACGATACAATTAGAGTAGAATCGATTATTTTCATAAAAGTTCGAATTTACATAACGAACCATAATCTGTTCATCCCACAGAATGCATTTCTGCGATATACGAGACACTTTTAACATCGAGTCTAGAAATAGAATAACATAGGGTCTCACGCTGTGTTATCCCATGAATCTCTTGAAAGCGGAAATACACTTAGATTCGTCAGTGCAATCCATTAGAGCTGTCTAAGGATACCAAAACATTCAGATACATGCAGGATCTCCAGCATAGTTAGGCATCCCTCGGCGATATCTGCTGGAAAAATGCGAGTTTACGCGGGCGCAATTTACGCCGTCCGTAAGGCACGACGGACGGGATCGAGTAAATCATCGCAGGAAGCTGCGTCGAGTGTTTTACGCACAACTTAGCCCGCGAGCACGAATTTACGATTCTTCCTTGGCAAAGATAACCGAAGATATAGTATACCAGGGGAAAAGAACACGAAGAAGAAGAAGCAAAATAAGAAGAAAGAGAAGAAGAGGAGGAAGAAGCAAGCAATGCGTCGCAGGCTTACGCTTATGCTTACTAGCTAGAAAGTTATACGAAGAACGAATGTGTTGGTTCTTCTTATAGGTGTACTCTTACTTATGCATGCGTAGGAAGGTAGCCAGGTAACGTGTAGGTACGTGACACGTCGCGTCGTAGAAACTGTATTTGTACAGAGATTCCTGTGTGGGTAACTAGCTAGATCGTTATGTAGGTGGGTTCAGGACCCTGGAATTGCTTTGTGCTACTCTCTTGGGTGCAACTTTCCTTCTGTTATATCTGTGGGGTGTGCAATAAAATACGAAGCCTGTCGATCGTTCGTAAAAGCTGACGAGGGTTTTCGCGTTGCAGTTTATCACCGTGCCTCCGCGTGTAGCCAACGTGCGACGATTCGTTGCACGCAACAGTCTCAAGTGAGCGATTGAGTTACAAAGACCAGAATATGTACCAAAGCGTTCCTTTTTTCAAATGCTTCTACTTTTATTTCATACTTCGAAATGTGAAGACTACGGGAAAACAACACTTACGTGTTCCATTTCTTAGAGGGAACCATTTATAAAACTCAGAATACATCGTTAATTAACCTCATGTTCCCAAAATTGTCCTTTTACTTGATTTTTGCGCTAAAGATATCTTCTCCCGCTCTCTTATGGTATTAAAATATTGAAGATCTTTTGAAGATATTCTTATACCGTCAGTTTTTACAAAATTTTGTTAGTTATAAATTATTTTTGAGAGCCTATCTTTGGATTTAACAAGTTGTTTTCATTTCCAATTGTCTCATACTAAAATACCATTCTTTGGTTATGCAGAGGAATTAGAATCAAAGAATTAACAAAAATATGCTTATCGTATCTTTCTTGTATGATCTCCAGTTGACTGACGTGCAATGCAGCAATTTAAGCGTGTGCGGCTTTCTCTTTCCTGTATCGTTTAATCACATCAGTTATTCACTTTAATTTATCGAGGAAGAGACATCGAGAAGCGACTTAATTTCTATTCCGCTTACAGTGCGGATAGACTACTTCCTCCATAAATAAGTTTTTAATTAGGGGTAGTTAAGATGTATAAAGTGATACTTAATGTCTTGTTGCTCTAGGTTATAACATTATTGCTACCGCGTGTATTCCTGTTTCGGTATCAGTCGATGAAGGTCTCTTTTACTTAGAGAGCTCGAATACGTTCTCTGTTATGGAATAGCCAGCAGTCCATCGAGGTTGTCGACCTGCTATATCCTTTTTTAGCAGTCGACTTTTTTGTCAGAACTATAGTTTTTCTTATAGAACGTGCCTCCAATCTTACTCTCTGTTACGTACGTCCTGTAATTTCGAGTCGTCAAAGTCAAACATTTACATTTTATTCATATGTAATATGCATAAACCGTTATAATGTATACTGAAGTTACATTCAACGCAAAGAAATAAGAAAAGCAGAGTAAGAGATACGTTTGCTTAGAGGAAAATGAAGCAGTCATCTAACTCATGGGTAGAGAATTTCTTTTCTTTCTTAATTAATGGGTAATTAAATTGATAGAGAATTGAAAGATAATTTTACTATATTCTGCAACTTGTACAATACTGTTCACTTTACCCAATATGTCCCGGAATAACAGCAATAAAAAATTTAATTAATGCAATTTCGATGCAAAAAATTAAATTAGATCCCAAATGAGGGAAACACAGTACTATTTTGAGAAATCATAATACAAAATTCAAGTATACTTGTATTAATGTTACTTGACAACTCTTGTAATTACTAATTATAATTTTCAACAATTTCCTCTTAACTTTACCTTAGAAATTCGGACTACAAAATGAGAAAAGACATCACTCATAGAAGGAATTGATATTCACAAAACGAATGTAGGAAATATCAGTCTCGGTAAGTCTTCTATGTCACTGATACAGTAGCACAATTAGAATAAATGACACGGTAAATCATCGGTTAAAGCAATGAACCACAAGGGACTTCAGAGAAAACATGTCTAAGCATTATTTCCATCTCTGTATATCGCATTGAATCCGAGTAATAGAGAACATCCTGTAGCCTGACCCAGGATCACGACTTACGAATAATAGCTGAGTGCAGCTCGTCTATCCGCGCCGATACATCGATCTTGTGTACACGTGTATATGTGGCCAAGCTGATTGGCGCATCCTTATAAGTCGCACACAATATAACCCCGGTCCAGGAACTCATTATCCGCCACCTAAATCGCCTACGTTCGATACGTGTTACGTGGAACACGAGAACGTCGTGCTAAGGGTCGAAGGTCCGAGACAAAGTTGTTATCAACGACGCATGATCTATTCCCTTTTCTGCGATAACGTCCCTTTCCCTTCGTTTTCACTTCGGTGCATCAGCCTTTTTTCGAGTCTTTCTATCTTCAGTATAGGTGTTCGGAAATTTGTAAGACTACACTAGAATTTTCGTATTATACAGACGACCCTGAGAGGTGTAACAGATTATTTGACGTTGGTATATCGTAAGGTAAAGGTTGTAAGGTTGATTTGTTTCGATAAAAAGATAATAGGACTGATCCTTTGAAGTTTTTATTTTTTTATATATATACGAAAAAATTTACGCAGAATGCCTGAAGCGATATTGAGTCATACTCGATTATATACAGGAACAACTTTCAGGAAAATTAATGTTGGAGCAGATTCGACATAGGAGTTCAAAGGATTAAATTTGTTACAATATATATTAAGAAATCATAGTAAATTAATATTCTCTGTTGCATTTGCTGCTTTATTTTTTGAAGAAATTCATCAGAACGTAGAGTTCTAAATATTTTTGATTGGAGCTTCTATTTAAGTACTATGTTACCACTACTCTGTCATATCGTTTTGAAATTCTATTCTCTAATCTTTTCGCCATTTTCTCTATTGAACATTAATTGCTAATTTAAAAAATAGATAATTAAAAAATGTCGCCCTCAGACAGAAAACAACAGCTTATTGAAAATTGACAATAAAAAAAATAACAAGATTTATGACACTTATGACCTAATAATGTAACGACTAAAAGATCATTATTTGCCAAGAACTTTCATAAAGAAATATCAATTATTTCCAATTAAATATGTTAAAGATTAATGTAAGAGTATACATTTTTCTTTCTTCGTCAAAGTGGGAAAAAACGTCACTGTATTAGCCAAATGTTTTACTACCGCGAGGTCGATGCGATCGTAGAGCGGGAATTGAAGATTCATTTGCGAAAGAAATACTTGATTCTTTAGATTCTACTAGGTTGCTCGTGGAAGATACGAACGATAGGTCGTAGGTTGAAATGGAATTCTGTATCCGGGGATGCGTAATGCTCATCCGGGCGTTGAATCGCTTCACGTATACATAGGAACGGATGGAAAGACATTATGCAGAATCATCAGAGCCCACAATTTTCATGGGGTTCTGTGCTAGGGTGAGTTTTAGCCCACGCAAAGGCCGTCAATCGACACTATTTTCTTTCAATCTTCGCGATTCGAGCCTTGGGTAATACATTCCGACGATCAGGGCGCCTTTTGCTTTGCTACGTTCTCGCTGAAATTACTATCAACGTGTGGGATCTTGCTGAAGAACTGACTGCTCTACGGGCGAATTCAACTGTTTTTAACCGCTTCGCGCATTCCTTAGCTTCTTATTTGCTATAGTAAAAAGAATAATGCTTGACACAAATGATGCTGCGAAGAGTAGCGTAGAAGGCTGTTCTGAACAGCTTTTAAGATATCAAGATAAAATGATCGGAGCGCGTCGTTATTCTACATCGCGTTTATATCGAACGATCTATCAAAATGCGAGCAAGAATTGATAGTGTGCTACATAAATACTTGCGTTCTCTTTAATTACTGTGCCTGTAATTATTCATTGAAGGTTTGATGTAGATATTACGTCTTCCACAAAACTTATATTTATTATTCTTATATTATTATCATTAATATATGTATATTGAAGTATCATATTAATCAATTAAGAACGTTTTATTTAATACTTATAGTTGGTTTTATGTGATATGTATCATTGAATTCTTATGTACCATATCAACGAAAGTTTCGTTATTTATTTTTCAGTGTATCTAGTTTCATATATTCTAATCTTTGGCTTAACGCGTTAGGAGATCGCTTATGACGCTGAAATTCAGATTCTTCCTGTTTCATTAATTCCATTAATTGATTTATTTACGTTTTACTAGATAAAAAAATTTCTCTCAGACAAAGAACATCGTGCACAGTTGCTTCTTACTGAAAGGAGAACCGTCATACCTAATTACACGGTGAATCACGAAATTTCAAAGCAGAATCTTCATCATTCCAAGAGACAGTGAATTGCGTTGTGCACGATCCAATGGAATTTTACGATTTTACGTTCGACTGCGAAATCGTGATCGTTACGCGTTCAAGTCTGAATAATATTCACTGGGATACCTTAGCTAGTGTGCTCACCGCGTCCGCCGAATAAAGAGCATAGTTACGTGCAATGAATGTCGAGAGGAGAGATGAAATATATCCGGTTATCGTACTTACACTCGTCTTTCTCCCGGTTGGCATCGAAGCAACCCGTACCTACGTTATACACGCTCTTCTCCTTGACACGGAAAAGAAATTCCTTCTCCGTGGTTTCTAACGAGCGTCGATCGATTTTCACTTCCACTCGGATATCGGTCAATTACTTTGTTTTCAATATCGTAAGTGGAGCTCGGGAACGCATGAAATTTCGATCGATACTTTGGCTTGTATATAGCTATGTGTCACTTTCAACTGGAATTCTTTCCCATCTTCGAGTTACTTTTAGATGGGAGAATTTTGCAATCATGTCTCCGACATATTGTAATCGATGCATGTATGGAACGTGTCGTCCCAGAATTTAAGAATTTTTAATATCGAAAGCGTGGAACAAGATGTTTGATATTGCGAATATATAATTGGTATTACCGGAAATTTTGTTTTAAATAATTTAGCCGATCGTTTTAAATAATTTATAATTCTGTGTATTTACTTGCAAGTCTTTACATCTTACATTTACATATTATATAAGTTCCGAACGTTTAGTTCGTTTAGTTTAGTTTAGGAACGTTTAGTTTAAGAACGTTTAGTTATTTTAACACTATAATGAAACTGCAAATCACTCTCTTTTAAAAAATTGATCTTTTTAAACCATCCTTTAAACAATTTATAATTCCTTTTAAATACATGGAATTACCGACTATTTTCGCGTGTTGCCTAAGCGTCGACGATTTACTTAATTTAACACCCGAACGAATGTCTAGGAAACACATTTCGCTGCAGTCAGTCACGCGATACGAAATCGACCAGCGCCAGGAAGGATCAAAAGCATCTCTTCCCACGTGCAAAGCCACATAACTCTACACCATTCAGCACACAGTTCATTATCCTCACGATCTCGTCCATATACGATACCGATTTCACATGGCGAAGGTTAATACGTACAACTCGATCGGTAAAATACCACATCTCAACGAAATGATTCATCGGTTACGTAACTGTTCAGGCAATAACAGTAGCCTAACTTGGTCGACGTTGCGCAGCAGTCCCAGCGTGATTTCATACGTGTTCAGCGAACTGAAATGTCGCGTTCCACACGAAGCCCCATATACAATTCGCTATAGAAAGCAGTGGTGCACGTACACGCGTGAACTTCTTCGACCTTTCCCGTCATGCTCGAGGAGAACTTCTGAATTGTGGATTCGACTTAGCACACCGTCCTTCACGCACTATGGTGTCGCATCGACTGGCATTTGAATTCGAAGTCGAGACGAACATGCTGGCGTAAATGTATGCGCTTGAATAAATTTTCCATTCCTAAAACGTGGAGTTTCCAAGGTTCGTGTTAGGGCAGGAAATTCGATAAGTTTACTGGCTCGACAATATAACTTTCACTGTTTTCTCTCCTTCTTTTTATTTTTGTTGTTTCTCTTCCTTCGTAAGACGCATTTTTTGAAACGTGGACAAGTTTCATGATCGATTGTCCACCTTTCGATCGAATGGTTTGTATGCCTGAGGCTGACGCCAGTGAATAACAAAGAGGGGTGATATGTAGCTTGAATTCACGTCTGCGGGAGACGTCCTATGATTTGTGGAGTTACGAGTGAGACTTCTTAGATATCTTCTTTTCAGTTTCTATTGCGCTTTCGCGGGATTTTAAGAAGGCAAACTTAAAGAAGCGGAGAGAGATATCCTTCGATTTTATTCTATTTGTAAGCAAACGAATTCTATTTTATCATTAACGCAGTAGATTATGGGTTGTTCCACCCATTATAGAACATTGATTGATGAATTGGCAGTTAAATGGGACAGAGAGTAATCAATTTGGATGTAATGAATTTTAGGTGAAGAATTCTTAGAAGGATAAATTTATTCAGCCATTATTTTTTATAAATAGCATGATAATTCAATTTTTTTAAATATAATTTACTGATTATTAAAATATTGAACAATAAAACGGTTAGAAATTTTGAAAGATATGTCGTAGAAGAGCAAAGGACGTAATCTTTAATTATTTAAATGAAACGTTATATCAATCTTTCATTGTTTGAAGAAAGAAACATGCATCCTATCAGTACACAAGATAAAAATGCTAGAAACATTGCTATATTCAACGAACATTACCTAAATAACATAATAACAAATTAAGTTAAGTTTAGATTATTATTATTAAGTTAAATTTAACATAATAAAGTTATTCCATTTAATGTGAATTCAATAGAATTTAATCATATAAATTGACTAAAAAAGAATCAGAAATACTAGAATAACTTTCGTTAATTTAACTTTAATCTTCAATTGGATAAAGAAATCGATGCAATAAACGTCCGAAGAAAGATATAGGACCTAACCCCAGAGGTATTTCAACGCGGCTTCCGGTCACAAAACAATCCCAGCCTCTGACAAAATGGCAGAGACGGCTAACAAATCTTTGAAGTGGTTCGTGGTCGGATTTACGTGGTGCAAGAAAATTATTACCGACGTACGTGAGTTACAACGCGCCACAGGTTACACGGCTGTCGAACAAGCAACGATCACTTTTAATGGCGCACGATTCCGGGAGCAAATTTCATTGTCAGACCCTCGAATTCCATTCGAGGATATCCACGATAGTGTTTCTCCGCGAATTCAGGTCGCGTCATTCAGAGAAATCGTTCTGTTTTCCCCGCGTGCAATCGTCGTAATATCACGCGAAAATCTGTCCGTCTGTGTCGTGAATGGTAGGCATTTCGATATTGAGATTAGGAGGGAAAAAGAATCCACGTCGCGACCCGGATGCTTTGATTGCTTTGAATTCCAGTCCAGTAAAACCAGTAGATTCTTGTCCTGATATTCCAGTTAAATAGGAATTCTCTTTATGCCTTGTACTCGCGTGACGACATTCTAGGGTCTTCATAAATTTATCAGCCATATTGATTCTTGTTTGAAGACGGTTTTAGATATTGAATTTTAATTTCTTTTGGTATATTCGTTACTTTGGTAAATAAAACTATTATTAAACGTATTGAAATAATATTGAAATATGAGAGTACAACATAACGTGATACAATGCAATATAAGAACTCAACGATTATGGTTCAGAAACTAATAATTCAGACACGCAGCTCGAGCAAATTCCTCTTTTTTACATTATACGATGTTCATTAGGTACTTTAATGAAATTGTGCAAATGTTTCCAAGATACATTCAATCATGTCCATCCAAAAACTTCAGTAACCATGCATTGTTCTTTAATATTCTAATCTGAAGTACTCAGTACGTCCTCGCATTTCAGTTTTGTCAATTCTACATATTCAATTTCTCACTGTAAACAGTCACATAAAATTATCACATTTTCAAACATTTTATTCTTCCTTTTATTTATAAAACAATTCTCCTGATATTCAATATTTTTAAATAACTATCACATATATCACACGAATTAGTCTTATTTTTATCTGTAGAACAATTTTCTTGATGTTCGATATTCTTAAATAAGTTTATTACATATGTAAAAAAGGTGTTCAACGTCATCAGAACACACATTTTATCATAATACCATCTTCACCCAAATTCTTATCCATCCTAATAAAACATCAATATTCAAGCTAATAAAATATCAAACCCGCTATTCCTACCTTTTGATTCACTGATTAAGATATCCACGACACGAACCAAATAATTAAGCATCGACACAACAAATGTTTCACGATCTGGTAATGCTGGTTCTCAAAATCGCGTCGATTATATCGTCTTCGTTTATCATTTCATCCAAATAACGATATCGCACCTCGATAATTTTGTCTGGCCTCGTGGAAAATTTACATCGCTAATCCTCCCTCCTGGAGAACGGTGTCAACGGTGCTCGATAACGGGCAAGCAAAACGACAATACCAGTACGCATGTAATACGATCCTAATTGTACGTGCTCTCGAGTGAAGAAGATCGTTCAATACGGCCTTCTATACTTACGCTCCACGTAAACAGTGGACTCTCACGATGTCCCCGAAACGTTGCAAGACAACAACTTATAAAATCATTATTCTATTCACCATTTTTCCTCACGTATACACCTCCGTCCATAAGTATTGGGAGACTTGCGAAATATAAGATAAAATTAATAGTAATTTATTAACTTCTCATAGCCCATGATTCATAGGAACCTGGTCCATTTACGCACTTAGTGAAATTTCGCCCATATATTTCTTCAAACTAAACTTTTATTTTCCTTGAAATATCATTTAAACGCTTGACTCAAAAATCGTTTGTGCGATATAGTAGAGGCAGTTAGTATGTTAGAATTCTTTCAGATTTCTTGAGAACCTAAAATAGTAAAACAATTACACATGGACATAAATGATACAATTTGCGCACAGAATTTGTAAAAATATGCCTTTAACTATTAAGTAACATTAAAATCAAAAAATCAACAAACTTACAATTATCATATCTTTCACCTGTAATCTTCTTATAGTTTTGATCAATTAACCGTCTCCTTGATAATCTGGAATAATTATCACGTTCTGTATTACATCAGCAAGTGTACTGGACCAATAACTTGTTTCAATGTCCGATACTTATGAGAGGGAGTGTACGATCACGTTGAACACGCCGTGTTTCACAGGCTGATAATGACTTCTCGATTTTTCATCTCGCGTATTCGCAAAATTCGCATGTTCAACGGCGCCTTATTAAACTCGCCGTGATTGAAAGAGGCAAAAGGAAGAAAACGTGTCCACCATACGATGGCTGTGGTAAAAACCATGCTAATGGTAACCGTGAATCACGTGCGTGTAACCAGTGATACCGGCTCTAATAACGCTGCAACATGCTTCGAAAAAATCGCGACGTCGCGTCCCTTCGCGTCTCTGAGACCGCACATTAACGAATCTTCGTTCGTTTTTCCCGTTTTAGAAAAGAAAGGGTGGGAGTTAACAACGGACGACAAATAGATTGGTTCATTCCTATAAGTGGTCACTTGGTGTACCTGTTCCAACAATTTAGAGAAGGCACGGGTGGACACTGTGTATGCACACCTTTTGCTCGCGTTTCGTTATCGTTAAATGTAGTCTGGACCGGCGACTCGACGCAATATCGCTGTCTCAAGGACATCGTGTGCTCCGGGTGAACATCGCGTGGGATTGGAAGGCCCGTACGAATGTTGCGTTGAATTAAGCGCTGAGAGCTTGATACCAATTTATGTGTCCCCTTGCAACTCGTTCGGCCATTGTTGCTGGCAATTTATTGCGTGTAGTCGATTCGAGAAAGTAGCAATGTCTCTGCGCTTATTTACGAGATCATTGCCTGCTCGCCTTTTTATTTCTCGCGCAATGGATTCGGGATTGAAGCAACGACTGGCATGGCTGCTCTTTTTGTCAGTTAAGCCAAAAATGTAAAGAAGGTTAGTAGAATTTTTGTACGTGTAATAATTGTACTGAGATATTTTGTAGAATGTATTTGAATGAAAATGTATTAATTAATTAATCTGACAATTTTGTAGCGAGGAAGTTGAACACGTCTTGTGTGATGAAGTATCGCAAACTGCAATCAATTTTTTGATGAAATCATATTTTGTACGTATAAATCAATAGCTAACAATAATGTCAAACTATAGAATTATGAACAATTTCATCACTTTTTAAAGATTTTTCTACGCGGTTGCCCCATTTTTCCATGTTCGCAGATATTAAAATGGCGCTCGGTCAACAAAATTCGGGTCATTAAGAATTTTTTGTGATCGTTGCACCTTTCGGCTCATTTATCTTTGGACGAAAGTAAGTGTCACCTATTTCTGAAGGATGTGACGTTCAATGTATTAAGGGGAAAAATGGCTTTAGAGACTCCATGTCTCGTTCAGCTGCAGGCAATTTATCAGAATACCATTTTGTGCATACGAGGTCATTTTCTCAGCAGTGAAATAAAGCAAAAAAGAAAAAACACCTCTGTGACATCAAACATGCACGATTGAGTATTAAAATTCTACTAATATCTTATTTTGATAAAGCTTAAAAACTTGCGATCAGCAATTTCTACAATTCCACGTGTCTAAGAAAGAAAATCTAGCTAAAAGTATCCGATCTTACAAAAGCCTCTAATTAATTCAATCATCCGAAGGGGCTTCAACTTTTCGTAGCAAACATAGAAACCAAGATTCCACTCTGATTACTTTCTCTTCCTCCTTTTCTCCGTTCCTTAATCCACCATGATCTCCTGCATCGATTTTCCTAAAGTTCATTCAGTTTAACCTATTGTATTTGGTCTTAGTCACTGTTCAGTTATAAAGTTAAATTCAGTTACAAATTTCTGACTTGAATGTTTTCCACTGTTTCCAAGAATTACTAAATCTGTTTAAACCTAAATGTTAAATCTTTTTCTTCGTTGAAACCAAAAGCCGAGGACAAAAAGTTGCTTAATAGCCATACACACAAATCACAAATCATCGTGTCAAGTAAGTTGAAAGGCAAGTACTTAATGAGTTCTCCAAACGTATCAAAATTCATATCTAAAAAAAAATTCCAATGGTATCAAAATTCATATCTAAAAAAAATTGTTTGATAAAGTAATTATGAGGCTACCCAATAGATAGCATAAAATATCACAGAAAAACACAGTATGTGAAATCTTATTTCCATCGACATACATTATCCTCGTATTTTTCCGATTTCAAAACTTTCTGAACCATTCGATATTTGTATTTTCTCTCAATGAAGCCATCCTTCAAGTTTCTCCAACACTGCAGATGCAAATTTTACAAAAACACAATCGATCAGTAAGTCAATCACTGGTATTAGCCATACTATAATACTATATAATATATAATATTCCTTCTTAAGGATCGCAAAGTAATGTAGAGTCACGATTATCAAATATATCGCACGTACTTCCAGGTGTCATATACCCTTGGTGTATAGCCAGTACGTAAGTAAACAGTTTGCAAACTATGAAGCGCAGCTTGGACCTCGAATGGAAGGATTCAGGAACGCGGTTCGAATACAAATAGAAGCACTATTCAACGAATACGCGTATCGAACACCAAATGTCCCGGTATTTCCGTGAGGGGGACTCGCCACGATCCACGCCACCATGTACGTATTCGCGTTATTGTTTCCCTGTAAAACGTGGAACATGCATCGCGGAACGGTGTATCAACATGCGGACGTACAAACGAGCACGTCGATTCTTTGATCGAAGTAAAGGAACGAAAGTACAGCGAGCTCGTCGCCTATTCTGACTACGTGTTTCTCTACCAGCTGTGGATCCACTGTGCACGATAGCGCATTGTATCGTGCTGTTTTATGGGACTGCTCGCTGCTGCGGCCACGGTATTGCAGATCCGTGGTTAGATACACCTTCGCCACGCTGTTGTATCTTGTTTGGAATTAATTTGACGGGAATAATGAAGTTCGGTGTTTAAAAGATCGCTTCGCTGATGGGAACAGCGTGACGCGACATGTGATGAAGTTTTAGGATCGTGTATGTCCGGGATAATGAAATTTTAAATGGTTAATATGTGTGGAATTTTTTAAATGATGGGCTTCAATCGTTCTTTTTTGTGATTACTATTATTATAGCAACATGCAAGTGCTTTTTGTAGAATTAATATTATTCTACATGTTGATATTATGTTCATTTTCCACTATACTTCTCTTTTTATTTCGATAATCAAGATTTTAATTTGTGATAAGGATTTTCTACGTGATAAAGTAGTTTTTAATAAGATGTTGTTATAATTTTAATATTTATTTTGAAAAATCAATTTATTAAAATAATATAATCTTTATTGAAGAACTAAACCATAAGCACAAACTTGGTATTCAGTTTTAAAATGTTTATACAAACGAAATACGTTTGTTCGTAAGTTACTCGATTACAAATAATAATATCCATAAGAAAGAGAGCAATTCGCAGTATTATTGTATCTTCTTCTCAACAAAAGAATTCCACTATAACTAATGGAACAAAAGCCATGCAGTTTTATGTTTAAAGACCATTACTTACGTAGCTGGAAAGGAATACAAAACGTTTCCATTTCATTACGAACAAATGGTCACGAAACTGCTATTATCGCAATTTTCCAGTCGATTCGCAGTAAATACATTGCCACGTGAACAAAACCAGCAGAAACTTTTTGAAATACAAAACAGCGAACATTCTTCGTCCCTTTAAGCGATCATTTGTAAGATAAGCTTCACTCTGGCACATACGAACCGCTACTATTGCTTCAGTTTCCACTTCTATGACAACTGCACACATTCATGTGGTGTATTTCGAAATCGTTTGTTTTTGCTGAAGCATCAATAATTACTCGGTCGTACTTTACGATATGAAACAATAATGGCAATACATACACACATAATTTATAGGGATAATCGAACAAATGGAAATTAGTATACTGACCATGTATATATAGAATGAATCATGAGATACACGATACAGGACATTTAAATATCTTTTCCACCAATTTTCAATTTATGCAACATATGTATAGGAATGTTTGAGTAAATTTCATACCTTCAAGCTGCATACTAAGTTTTCATTCTCACTGTATTTGCTTCAGCTCGTAAATAACAAAATTAACTTCTCGAATTCCAGTCCTCCATACTTTATCGATCGTGTTAGCATTCATTGCCGAAGAAATGAAGTCCGCGCCCTTAGGTAACGGCCAGGAATTGCACGGCTCTCAGAACTCCTAAGTCACTTCTGAGTGAGATTTCACGCGTTAGGAACGGCCACGTGCACACGGTTAGGCGACACAATGTAAACTCTCTTTCTGGTTGAAGAGGAAAGACTGTATCGAGAAGAGTAATCGCGAGGACGTGCGAAAATTGATACCTGCGAGCGATTATCGCGAAACAAATCTCTGGAATCACGATTGAGACCCATTGGCGAACTCGTAAATCCTCCGCCTTTTCCGTATCGACGTTCCTAGAGTGCCTCAATCGGCATACAGGCGATTCGCCATCCACGTTCCTTTGTAAACAGTCGCCCGTTGGCGGTTATTACGAAAGTTATCTAACACGTTTCACCAAATTATATGTATCTGTTTACGAGCTGCACTAGAATGCCCGAAGGATGTGAGATTCTATCGTTTCATCCCGTGGATAGGTTGACGAATTGCGTTCAGACTAGATTAAAAACGTCAGATGGATCTAGTGTGAAGCATGAAAGAATTATCAGGTTGAACATCAGAACATCAGAATCAGATTGAACACCAGAATCCTCTTGCACAATAATTTATTAAGTAATAAGTAACATTACCGGATGAACAAATAACATTTTGTAGGTCATAGAGTTTTATTACCTAGTCTTACGGATATGAAGAAAAAATACATAAAAATATAAATCCCTGAAATCCCATGTAGTTCATAATCATATAGCTGAATTTCGATTATTCTTTCATCGAAAAAGTATAACATTAATCAACAGGATTTTTTGATCTTTAATTTTTCTGGATTATAGGATATATATATATAGGATAGTAATTTTTACTGCTATTATAATTTTGTATAATGATATTGTATGTTTGATTTTCTATTAGAGAATTACATTGGTATTACAGAATTTTATATTTTGAATATTTTTGAATACTGTATTTGATTGTATGTAGGATAATAAGTTTCATTCTTATTATAATTTTGTATTTCATTTATAGCTGCAATTATATTTGTCTACTAATTATGGAGATTTTCACGACATCTTATTTGTGTCTCAGTTATCTCTGACAACAGCGATAAAGTTAACGGCATCGTTCCTATTACCATCGTGGAATTGTTTTGCGCTACGAGTACGAAAAATGTTCGCAACCTTTCCCACAACGGAATTTCTGCTCGACTAGATGCCACGTTCGCAAATTGTTTTGTTAGAAACGGTCCTCGTTGGACATCGACTTACAAAAATAGGTTTTCATAAGAAAATATTAGCGCTAGTGTTGCCCTCAGGAATTATTTATGACGCTATAACATACCTCTGTAGTATTCAGTAACGGGCCACGTTTATTTCCACGTTGTGCATCTCATATTTCTTACTTTATTCAGATTTCATATTTTTCGTCTGGAGATAAAAAACGGAATCATGAATGTCTTACGTCTCTTTTAAATTATTACACTGCGTTCCACTAAACCTACAAACCATCCAACGTTTCATATTTTATTCCTCAACTCGAACTAACCAGCTTATCACGCATGCAACAAAACCTTATTAAATTACACGTTTAAGTAAATACTCTCACTACAAATGAGCTATTTAATTGAAAAGTGGCGTAAGTCAAAAAGGTTGATTACTGAACAATGCAGGATAAAGTAAAAATTCTGTAACGGGTCGAATGGCCGTCACTTTCACCTATTCTTCTATTCACTGAGAAAATAATAAAGATATACTTACACCACTTCTGCATAAAATAGAATGAAGGTTATGCTTTCAAGGTGAGGTGTTAAACCAAATAGGCAAAAAATTGACTTATACTATTTTTGCATTAAACGACACACATATAATAGAACTTCTTGTACTCTTGAACAAATTTTCAATTCGAAATTTTGTCTTCCTGTTGGTTCGGATATAGCGAACACATTAAAATAAATCAACATACTTTTAATCTCAATTTTCGATCTGTAATTCCCTTTCAATCTATCGACAAGTTCAAATGAAAGCGAAAGGGAGCAGAACGCACAGTGACCGCTTTTATTATTCCTGTCACGTCCATTTTTCTCGTCGTTCGCCACGACGCGACACCACGCGGACATTTATCTTCTCGGTTGGCGATATTATAATCCGCCCATAAATTCTTACGATCCGTTAAATGCTTAAAAAGACACTAACAGCTGGCCAGCACACGAGTTCCTTTCATTTTGCGCCGCGTTTCGTTCTATCGAGCTCGATAGCTTCGTCTCATCAAATCTGTCCCCAATGCAATTAACGAAGCGACTCTCTCCATAGGATTAACATTATGAAGTTATTTGTCGCGGTCGAAGATAAATGCAGGTATCGACTACCATGTGTTATACGTGGTTGGAAAGTTAGTCAGTTGAATAACACAGATGCAAGATATGTACTGTTGGCCATTCAGAAGAAGGCACCTGGAAGAAAAGTGGGTCTGATTGGTTGTGTATGATAAATCTAATAGAACCATAAAGATAGGTTCAACAACTGTGTTAGTGAAGATGATTAAGTAGCAGGTTTGTATCCTTCCGACGTTCACGAGTTCAAATTTTACGATTTAATTAAAATAGACACATGTAATTACCGAAAATTTCACATCTGCAAATAAAATTAACATATACATTGAATCTAGAGAGCGTAACTTATAGCTTAAACCGTGAAGTTATCTTTTAAAGATTCAAGACTCGAAGTTTAATGTAACATACTATTATAAACCAATCAGACCCGTATTCGTTGCTCTAGCCAACTGTCCAGCTACGAACAATACGCATAACTATCGTTATAGCACAGAGATCAACGATATTTACTCAGAGTATTTCATAGATCCTTATCCTTTCGTTGTGTGAAAGTTTTTCTCTTACGATGGACAAGCCACAGCGCTGGTATTAGCTACAATAGCGTCGCAGTGCGCGCTG
Organism: Bombus terrestris; assembly: GCF_910591885.1. Classification (NCBI taxonomy): domain Eukaryota; kingdom Metazoa; phylum Arthropoda; class Insecta; order Hymenoptera; family Apidae; genus Bombus; species Bombus terrestris. The sequence goes on along the minus strand of NC_063269.1, from coordinate 11,450,386 downwards.
CTATAAATTTTCATTATAATGCCGGACCGACTGGCCGTGGATGACGACGATTCTTCATGGCTGTCAGAACGATGTCGCGGGAAACTGAAACGCGTCCAGTTGACGTCGACTTCTTGCCGTTGGTTCCATGCTGTTTAGCTTCGTTCGTTTTTGGCGTACGCTCGGTAGCGCTGTTTCGTTTTCTCATAGTATGGGAATTCCGCTTCTCATTGTGCAAAGTATGAGTCACGTGACGGGGAAATGAAATGATTTGAATTTATCTGCTTATGGTTGGTTCTCATATTAAAAGTGTTTATGGAATAATCATAGTTCTGGATCAATTTAAAATATGTATAGGCCTATGTGAAAGAAATCAGGAAACAGGAAAGAAGAAATTAGGAACAGAAATTGGTTCTTTTATCTATCGATACACCTATGCTCTACAACTTATAGTTTTATATATAGTTTAACAAATACTTTTGTATAAAGTTTTATTCCATAATCAGTTTTCTCTTATCATCCAAACATTAGAAACTTTCGTTTTCATAAAGTTATTGCATTCTTTATATAAATACGATAAAGGAATCCAACACACGCTCGTCAATTAGTAGTTTCGAAATTTCGTTATTCCTGTCGATACATCTTCGATAATTTTTACCGCAACATCCAACCGACAGGAACCGTCATGAAGGCAAGAAGAGTCGATGACAAAGCGAGTTCACGCATAATTATTCGCCATTGTGAAATCAATGTAAGGAACTGACGAAGGAGTAACGAATAGTCGTGTGGTGAACGGAACGGAGTGACTGGTAAAAAAGAAACACTTTCCGTGCTTTCCATATGTGCTGCGCGTCCGAACGAGCAACTTGATTAGTTGGTATTGTGCTCACGACAAAATAAAAAAGCACGTGTACACGCAGAAAAGATGGGCAATCATTAGCGCGATCGTTAAATCGGCTCCGTCGCGGAAGAAGACACGCGACAGGATTGCACGTATAGCATTTCCTGCGTTTCATCCGGAATTTTCTAACTGTGCTTATCACTGTTTCCTATTGACGAAGTTTCAAGAAAACTTAAAGGAAGATATAAAAAAACTCGAGAAATTAAAAATTCAAAGACTTGTTGATTTTTTAAAAATTTGGAAAACTAGAATCCTATCTTCGAGCTTTAAAGAGGAAGAACACAAGAAGAATATTAAAATATACGTACCAACGGACAAGTAGACAATCTTTACTCTGTAAACGAAAATTAGGCAAATATCCATCATAGTAAAAGGTATTTTATTTAACCTAGAAAAATACATACTGAAGAAACGGAGATGAATAAAAACGTACAGTTCATAGAATACCAATTCAAATCATACAAAGTCAAGCATATACTTAACAACAGGAAATCACGGAACATTATTTCAAAAAAAAGTTTGCGCAGCTTCAAATGATCGAAAATTAACCCACTTCTCAATAAGTCTACTGTATTCCATCATTTCCTTTTGATCAAATAACATGCTTTCGTGTTTGAATCCAAGGCTGAACTCATCAGAAATCCTGTGGCCCCTTCACTGTTCCTACAGCGTATGTTCATCTCTTTGGAAACACGGAGACTCCATCAGTCTTTTGTACAAACTCTCGTGGAAACAAGTCTATTATCGTGAACATAGGCAACATTCTGTCAGCTTTCCAAGTATCGAGATACCGACGGTACACCGACCTCTGACCACGTGTCTCGTCATGTTGGGAACATCGGCGTTAAAGAACTAAGAAGAAATATAGCAGGTTCGATGGCGTGTAGCCTGAGAGTGATTAAGAGAACCGGGAATACCTGGAAGTGAAATGTTTTCGAAGATTGCCGCGGTTAGATGAATTGGTGGGTACTATGTGTTATTTTGCTGTGCGACGATATTTTTGTTCGACGATAATTAAAGGTTCTTTAAGACAGCATTCAAGCCGGCCGCGCTGCTTTGAACACGATCATTATTCGCCTGTACGCATGATGGTTGTATTTCGTAGACAGACATTCCTACCTAAGAAGCTGAACTGCGAATCTATTTAGCTGACGGAGAAATAAACAATCGATTGCTCGTTGTGATTTATAGGAAAGCTGGACAAATATTTAGGGAGAATAACAATTGTTGTTATGTATATATATGTACTATCGGTGAAAAGTTTTGAATTATTATGTACTTCATGGATCCCACAAATATTTAAAAACGCCAACTCAAATTTTATTCCATTCTTACATAAACGAATACATCTATTCTCAGGAAGAGACAACAAATAGAATCTAATTAGCATAGCCGTTATTTTTTGCCCATTTGGATTCTTGAATTACTGGCATATTATTTTCTTTACGAAGGATAATTTGTTCTATAATATACGTGTGCACATGATCGCTTTTATAAGTTCATGAAACACGAAATGCACGCAAATGAATAAAAATGAAATAAAGATCTAATTGGAGACTTTTACATAATTTCTTTGAAAACAACCTATCATTATTCTTTTTATCTTTTCATACGCACTATATCTTTTTTTAGACAGCTTCCTCAACGTAAAAACAGAATTGGATGTATTTGTCGTGAATGGTGGTGAAAAATGTGAATAGGATTAAGGTTGGAGCATACAACAGGTGATTGCCTCGCAGGCCAAAAACTTGAATTCCTCTTAAACCGGTTAGTTCCGGACATATATTAAAACATTTTTATCTTCTCTGATGAATCCTTTTAACCGGCACATTTTATGCTTACAAGTTTTTTAACATCCTATATATTCATTAAGATATTTTTGCTGTGTTTAACGGATGCGGTCAATTCATAATACTTTTACCGATACCTTTTGAATATCTTGTACCAATATATCGTACTCTTAACGATGGTTATTAAAAATATCGATTGGAAAGAGAGGCAAGAAAGTTGCTCAATATTCTCCTTTAATTAGATCATGTTTATCTTTGGAAATTTTTATAGTTTCATCTTCATAATTCAAACTATTTCAGATTCAATTTAAACGAACTCATTCCCTTATCGAAAGCAGCATGATATAATATTAGCAATCGAAATTAGTTACATTAATTGCTTTTAGTAGTTTATTTATTCCTTATACTGCATGTACACTCCATTTAATTCCTTATCTTGATAAATGACCACAATCTAAATTAAAGCGAAGCTAAACGAATAATCCGGGTTGTTAAAAGAAATCATCCAACGCAACATTTCGAAGAATGCGATCTGTTCGCCTCAAGCGTTTAGCATTCCTCTCGTACCGAATTCGATTCGTTTGCAATCGCACTACAATAAAATTCAGAAACCAATAAATGCCACGATATCTCGCCGACAACGTCCATTTATTGTTCTGTTTCTACGTGTATACATGAAATCCAGCGTAAACCTAACACGCGATGCATCTTTATATCTGCGAAACAATTTGACATACTTGAATTTTCTTACCATTATGGTGTCATTTTTATCGCTTTGAATTTAAATTTCTATTATTTCAAATTAATTATTTAAATAAAATTTATTTTAATCTTCGCAATTGTAATATTACAGATAATGTACAATGTTCTCGATTTAACTAGAAATTGTTAGATATCTCAAAGTATGGAAAAATATTTTTGTTAGGAAGATGATACATTTACACTGTACATGTGAATGTGTGTAAGTGTCAGAGAGCGTCCAGGTCAGAATTGAGACAAATGGCGTTTAGAAAACGGTTAGAAGAATCTAGAGGAGTCGGTTGACAACAAGCGTGCGTGCAAGAACGTTGTCGAGGTCTTCAGAGTGTATATACATAGCTGTTGTGTGTGAATAAAGGAAACTATTTGTATTTCCGAATCCTCTCTATATCTTAACAATTTTAAACAAAAGTTGTAAAGAAACAACAAGAAAAGTTAATTAAATGTTCAAATGGAAATCTATATTCTTTATATATATTCAATCAAAACCAAGAGTTCCTAAACTTTGCTGAAAGGTCTATTATATTTAACTTGTTAAATCAAAATTCATACATATTCTATTAATTCTATTAATGAATAGATATATAATGATAGATATGATAAAATGATAGATATATAATGAATAAATTAATTCTATTAATAAATATCATTGGAATCTCTTCCTAGCCTTTGAGTCTTACAAAAACCACAATAAATGAAAACTCTAAAGGCTTCTGTCCATACAAAGCAACTTGTCCTTATTACGACGTAAATTCTCGAGTCAATCACCAGGAGACTCTCGTATAGAACGGTACCAAGATTTTTTCCTTTGACCGTGATCACGACGCGATCTCGCGATACCGATCCTCGATCTCAACGTCGATCAACGGTGATCGTGCTTGTAATTTCTATGCAGAGTGTCTTCGGTACAACTTAGCCGTTCGCAGTGGATTGTTATCGGGTTATCTCTCTTGTCCGCGGCTGTAACTATTGTAAAACGACCGTACTTGAAATCGATTGGAGTCTAGTTTTACGATGTTGGTAAAATTGGTGAACCGTTAGAGTCTCGATGAAGAGACGCGAAGAATGAGATTGCATTGTAGAAATGGAACAAGTTCTGACGGAACAGGTCTTTTTGTTGCAAGCAATATGACTGGTGTTCGAGAATAAAGTCGACTGGATGAATTTATGAAGCGAATTAGATGTTTTTGTTGAAACGGACAGAAGGTACTGATTCGCGGTTTTTTGAAATCTGAATTACGACGATTCGTTTGCTTTGATGACTTTAATTTAGTTTTAAACTATTTCAGACAGGTAATACGTTAATTAACTTTTTACCATCGTACGTTTTTGTGAAAGGCTTTTAAGCTGAAATTGACGACGAAACGTTTCATTGTAATAATTTGTTACCGTTAAAAAAATTTCCTAAGTTCGAAGAGAATATGTACAAAGGACTCGCTATTTTTTCATTCCGATTATATGCGAAAGTTTTTTAAATATATCAAGTCTGATTGCTTGTTGAAACAAGAATGATATTCGTAAATAACATATACACAACATAATAGATACAGAACACACAGCATCATTGCGAATGTAATTTTAGACTGTTGTTAAGATCTATCGTTACTAATTTTCTTCTTGACTAAGCATTTTAACGAATAAACTATCAGATTTATATATATAAAATGCATAAAGATATTCAAACTACAAACTACAAATATAAAATATATAAAATATTAAAAACAGAACATTGCCTACTACTTTTAATATGTAAAACAAATCTTTGTTTTATTTTCACCTCTTTACTCACCTCCAAAAACATGAATTTATATAAACATCCGCAATCTATAAATAGCTTGTACTTTCCACAGTAGGCTAATAACCTAACCGCTCTATAAATACAAGTGAGAATGAAGTGCTTATCGAACGTATCGATGAAAGATAAAAAAGATTGCCGAATTGGGTTCCCCAAAAAAAGAGAGAAGCAGGTGTAACCGTTATGCAGAAGATAATACATACATTTGCCACCGTGCACGAGGCCACTCGTGATTTACATTTTTTCTCCCGTGATACGCTCACCAGGTAGCAATTAGTAGCGACTAGGATGTTTTTGCTACACGCACAATTAGGCTTCCGTTCGGGCCGAAATCGGCAATCTTTTGCCCGCCTGGAGCTCGACTATAATTTACGATCATTTTGCTCGGCGATCCCACGAACGTCTCGTCATTGTGTAACGATCTTAAATATACACGGCCGGAGGACTTACGGCGTAATGTTGCCTCTGATTTCACTAACGTTCTTCTCCGTTGAAATACAAAGCGTATTACAGACAATATGGTGTCTGTACTACGAATTTTTATGCATTTATAGGAAATTTGGAAGTGCAAAATTGCAAAAAATGCACATAATATGAAAAAGTATATAAAATGTCCATAAACTAATTTTCTACCGAGGTTTTACTTCTTTAACGATGTTCTCAAAAATATGGATGTCACAAAAATCCGCAGTACAAATGTTTAGTTAGGATTTTCTGAAATTCATGCTGCGACCCTTTTACCATTTCTGTCGCGTATGTAGAGACTACAAATTCCTGGGTTGCTAGTTCTTTGTTAATTTTTATGTTATTCTTTTATTTTATTTTGTTATAATATTGCAAAGTTTATACGGCAGTAAACGTATTTAAACAAAGAAAAAATAATACTGGTTCTGAAAACGGACAGGTATTAGTAGACGTGGTCATACATCTTAAATGAGCTTGACCATAACGTTCCTGGACGAACGATTATCGAGTAATAAAATTCAAGAAGGCCATTAATTGTCCGATAGAAGTTAATTAAGCGAACGGTCATTAATTATGATAACAACTAGATGGATCGGCGATACGTTGATTGTATCGTTAGTGAACGAACACCATGGAACTGTAGAACTACCGTGGATGTCATCGTATCAACTAGCCACTGATCTAGTAAATTTCTTGTCTGCATTATGGGATGCTGGCATTCTGAATCGCGAAAGAAAAACGACTAGCCACGATCAGCTCTCGTGCACTCAATCAACGCCCACGGTTTTCTCCCGAAGGGAACCTGGGATCGATGACGAAACGATAGCGACGCATTGTCGTTTCTTTATCATATTCGAGGATCTCTTGTTTCGCCTCAATGACTCGCGGCTACAACTAGTTGCTTTTGATACATGGTCTTCTTGCTGGAGATGTACGTAAAGTATTTTTATTGTGCAGGATGTTTGCGAAATTACCTCCCACAAACAAAATTCGATGTTCCTGTTCATGTTAGTTCGATGCTCTAAATTTCATCAGGTCATGTCGGGTCGGCGCTCCGGACCTTCACTTCCGCAAATTTCTATCATGTATCTTGTTCGAATGATATTATCAATGAAATCTTAAAAGCCATTTTCTAAATTACAAGCCAACAGTTTGATAATAAAACAAATAAAATTCTACCTTATGAATTACAAACCAACTAATTGTCTTATTTCACATAAAATACATAAACCTGTAAAGATGATTTATGCACAAAAGTTATAACTTATCAATTAATTAAATATTATCAATTAATTAAATTATCGTACAAGAAGGTCTAACTAAGTAAGTATAAATATATGAGATGGAATGAAGATAAGTCAGAAAAGGAATTATTATTTATCTGTAGTTTTAATGAGCAAGGAAACGCGTTGCATCTTAAATTTATAGCGGAATTATATCTTTATTGCCATATCATATATCGCGTGATTGCTCATAATAGCGTGTATCAATATTAATATAATCTAAAGGGAAATTTCAAAGAAACAAATTATCTTACCTTCGAATTTTGCCTACGGATTTTATTGCAATGTACTACGTGTGAGAGGCATGAATTGTAAAACTCATTATCTGTAAAACACGATAACCGTAACGGTCAAATGCTTCGAGAAGTTAAAATTTTATGTCCATTATGTGTCACCGTTAAGTAATTTAGAGTATTTCTCCCTGTTGATTTTCCAAGTTAACAGTGTCATTCAGATCGAAATGTTCTGGGGTAGCCGCTTCCTTTTTCCAATGTACCTTTCGGATCGTAACGAAGCAATGGAAGAGCCGCCAGTCTTCGGCTGTGCAAACTTAACGAGTTGAGTTCCTTAGTGGATTAACTTAACGGACCATTTATCTCCCTGGAATTTCTGCTGCTTCATTGTCTTTAATTGATCCATCGTTTTAATGTTTTCGATTAAACGTGTGAAAAGGAAGGAAAACAGTATCTACAATACTAGAAATATCGATTCTTACGCATTTCGTTCTTGCGATAATCTACATAAATTTCATCTGTTAAACTAATAAGGTTTCTTAAGCGTCATATTGTAAAAATTGTTAAATCCTTCAGTGAGAAGTAGTAATTGGACTATTGACGTAGACATGTTTACAAGGAACTTTCAAAGAAACTAGAATCCAATTACTCGTGTCAGTAAAAAGTAAGATGGCTTAAGTAGGATGGATAAAATTATGGCATAAAATAAAGACTAACGAGGTTCGACATCGTCCAATGGAATTACGATTCTTGGGAAGCAGTTTTTGTTTTATGTTAATTAAATTTTGTTAATCCATTAATAAATTTTTCGCGACTTGTTTTGGAATTGGAATAATGCCAAAAGGCAAAGAAGTATACTGTATATGCTTTACGGACAAAATAAATAGATACAGAAAGGATAATAAAATTTTTCCTTTCATCACCGGATAAATTTCTGCAGCTTAATTATGATAGATTTTCTTGTTCAAACTTGACAATTCTATACATTTTAAAAGATTTGTGTGCTATAAAAAAGGAACAGTATATTGTAAAGTTTATCTGTATTCGACAAAAATATTTCATACAAGAGGATAAAAAATTCAAATTTATTATATATACATATATTTATTAGTTTTACCATTACATACGACTTTTTATCCAAACAATGGTATGTATAAAGGGTTTGCCTTACGATAAGTGTATCCAAGTTTGAAATTCACTCTCAAAATCCGCATCAGAGTCTCCTTTACCCAATCACACGAACCTATACATTCCACACGAAACGATCGATACGCATCACAAAGAGGGATGCTTCGAAAAATATCCGTAAGACAGTAGTCGCCACAGAGTTGCCTTTCACGTACCGGAAGTCGTTACTATCGCCGTTCTTGCGACTAGGTCGATGGATTGTCGGCCACGTTCCCTGTCGTGCGGTCTGTCCGTCGACAAATGAACAGTTACCATCGTCCGAGATCCCGGATAAGAAGTCACGGTGCACGATGACTTCCGAGCACGCAGTGGTACGCGATCCGGCACGTGTAAACGGCATCAACGAAGATTTTGCTCGATCCCTGTGACGTTTAACGGCACATAAGCAGCTGTTTCTGATGGCCGCGGAGGCGCGAAGCGTCGCGCCGCGCGATTTACTGACCCGTGCACCGCTCAAACGCGGACGAGAGATACCGATCTCTTGTGTGAGAATTCCGTGAACTGTTTGTTAGTGGAAATTGTAGGTTGCAAGACGCGAAACGGACGTACACCACACGTATATGATTAAATGACGATTATGTTAAGCACGTAGATTCAAGAAAAGATCGCTGGTACTTTATGAAACGACGTAATGGAATTCTAATTGCTCGGCGAGCGGTGTTTCTGTTTGAAACTTTGGATTTACTACATTTAATAATTTGATCGATTAATTTGGTCATTTCTTAGAGCAATTACATGTTTCTAGATGATTTGAATGAGATTGGATTTGGTTGAACATCATATGTGTTTAGAGGAAGTGGTGTTTCTATATTGAAACTTTGGTTCAGTAATTTGATTGATTAATTTGGAATCATTAGATATTCCTTCGTCTAAAGAAAGTTACATTTGATTGAGGATAATGTACATTGAGGATATAGGATGTTGATGGTCCATACTCAGACTGTAATTGAAAGAACTAATTTGTCTCATACACACATATACAGCAACTGTGCTTGCAGAATGCATAGTTCAGAACAATATAATAAGCAATTGAAAAGGTACTAAAGTAACGTTGATCATTAGAAGCAAAACGAACTCAAGCAGTAGAGTCAATGGAGTGGTGGAGTCATTAACGTACCCGACAATCAATTAACGCAGGCAAGCAGGAGCAAAAAAGGCCTAAGCAGTTAAATAATTAATAACAATCGTCTAATAAGAAGAAAAAGACTAAAGAATTTATTATTACCCCCTGTTACCTACATAGAATATAGGCGAGCTGAACCAATGTACAACGTTAACATTTGAGTCGCAAATAGCGAAATTAACACACAATCAGAACATGTGCTGCATGAACGCGTTTACCATCCAATTAAACGCAAAATTGGAAAAGTTGATCGCGCGTGTATCGTCGTTACTGAATGGTTCGGCAATTTTCAACAAAGACCGACGCGACTGATACAGCTATTGTCCAAGCATAGAGGTACAAGATAGATAGGTGATATAGTCACGTACGCTTTTCTCTTTCTTCCTCTTTCTCTTTCACTTTTTCACCATGTAGACTTCACGTAATTAGTAGCCGCCAGTAATGCTTATACAAGCAGAAAAAAGCGTAATTTAACATGTCGGTCGACTCTCTGGAAATCGTTGAACACCGCTCGCGGCCTTAAGACCGCATCTAATTGCTTATTAATTCCTTGCGCCAGAGTAAATTGCCTTATTTTCCGATTGATTTACATTGTTGAACCGCTAACAAGGCTAGAACGAACGTCAATGAAACACAACGCAAGCCTTTCGAGGCGAGCACACGCGGTCTGAATATGTACCTCGTCTTGAAATTGGTCATTCAAGACTATGAATGGTCTGCGAAGATGACGGTGACTGCTATATCTGTCCTAGCTTTGTTCAACGTTGATCAACGTTATGGCAGCGATAAGTTGTTCCAGAACGATAATCGCTAGAATTCTTTTATTGTACTTTTACTTATTTCCAAGAAGAAGTAAAAAATGTCCTTCTTCCTTCTTCTTAGAAATTGATTCTCATACAGAATTATTTTAAGATAAAATTGATTAGAGATGAGTTGGAGAGAAGGTTTTATGAATCGCGATGTTTGTCGAAAGAAAAGGTGCTAGTTTTGTTATTATATTGATTTTATTATATATTGATTTTTAAAAATCAACTCAACCAATAGTGATTATAAAGGATATAATTTTATAATGATTATACAGGATGAAATCATTGTAGTTATGTATCCATAATTTGTAAATAATCTTATCAAAGAGAGACAAGGATCCATATACTTCCTTGAATGAAAGTGTAGACCTCGATGTAGGATAATAAATATTAGTTCTCAAGGCTACTTTATATAAATGATTGTGGAGAGTTGTATCAAATCTTTCTTGTCAAGAATTTTTAATCAATTACTTCAACTGAATTCATTATATATACTTATATATACATACGTAGGATAAAATGAAATTGTAAGCAATTATGAGAATAAATTAAACAAAAAGACTGAAATGCAGAACCTCAAGTCATCATGCAGAATATATATTAAATAAATTATAGTTCTTTGAAGTTAAACACAGGTATTATTTAAATAGGATCTTTCCCTTTTTTAATTAAAAGTAGGTTGGTACTTGAAGATTCAAATTTTCCAGATAACGTAACACAAGTTTTCAACGTATCAGCCAGAAAGTAGCGAAAAGATAGCTTACTCTTTTAAGATTCAACTACAGCTCAGTTCCGCCTTCATTAATTTACATTAGTCAACCTCTGAGCTGAGATAATAAGCTACGTAACGCAAATACAGTCTTTAAACAGCGAGCGTCTTCGTAAAAGAAAAAGGCGAGGCAGGAAGTGTGCCATCTTCGACAAAATCGTGTCCTATTTTAAGCTGAGCGTGCCATGAATCCAGAGAAGTGCCATTCGAAATGGTAGAAAAAGTAAAGCGTACTTTGACGTCCTTGTGATCTTGTGTTTAAGAAATTCATTATGGACTTTTACGGTGAAATCAATTTACTTCAGGAAGTTGAACTTCTGATCTTGAAGCTATTCTTGAACGAGATACTCTCCGTCACATTTTTGACCAAGTATCCACAATTTATTCTAGGTACGATGATCAGCAAAGATAGTACTATTTCTTATAAAAACTCAAAACTTTCTTACGTCTCTCGCTTCAATCAATAATAGAATACAGGAATTTTATTTTGCTAGCTATTTCTGATTTTGATGAGAAGATGACATGTTAAGAAGTTTCATATGTGAAAAAATGTTACTAAAATAATATAGAACAAATACATAAAATAAAAGTACTCTTGGTATCTTTTTATTATAAAAATGTCTTTGCGAATGAAATAACAAACTGATTAAAGAGAGCGATATTTTAGAATTACAATCGAGAGAAACGAGATTCATATGTATAATAATTTCATAGATAAAAATTCTTTTTCTATAGTTTCCCACAAAAATTAGTAAAAACTGACAACAATGACTATCAGTATTTTTCAAAGAATTTCGAAAATAATAAAGTGATGACTTCAATCCTCCTTACTTTTGTATAAATTACAACATAGTTCAATCAAAATAAAATCATAGAATGATAGATCACAATAATTCCCTTAAAATTAATATCTATCTCCTTCGTCATCACCCTTCATTTATCATTTAATCAACTTCAGTGACCACGATGACTTACGAGTTTCAGGGCCAAGTCGTATCGAGCAGATCGTACAAGACACACCTTTAGTACTGTTTATACTTAACTCACCCATCCTTCTTTGCCATTGTTTCGGAGCATCGTGTGCAGACTGCCATTCACGGCCTATTTAAAGCTCGCGCGACAGAGTGACTCGTGAGAAAACGCGGCGGGAAGCCTGATCGAGCAAAACATCGCATTTAATTTTCTAGGAAAGATTGTCGGCACGGCGTGTATACCAGCGGGCCGGGACCTAATATTTTATTGCCGTCTTGCAAACGTGTTCTTTCACGCGCGAACCAGCACGCTGGTTTCGAGAACCGGAACGACGTTATCGCGTGGAATCGGCCGACGACACGCTTCGAGCTTCTTGCCGCTCTTCTTCCTTTCGTCGTCTTCGTCGTTGTCCTCGAAGAAGGATTCATTCTCTCGACGATGAGACAGAAAGCCAAGAAGAGGCAAGGACACTCTGATCTTTTCTTTCCTGTAGCGACTCACGAAAGTATTTCAACGTTTGTATAAATTTTTTACGAATATATTAGGTTTCTAAGGAATTTAAGAAAAATGCAGTAATTTATTAATGTTCATTGCCATACGATATTGAAGAACAATGTATAAGTTATATTTTGCTTCATGTACTTTTATATAATTCGATGATTTTTTATATGTATTTAAGTTTGAAAAAAAAAAAACGATATAAAAAGTTGTTGAAGACATCTTTTAACATTCCATATTAAAATACACTATTACTAGACAAGTTTTTAATATTCTGCAATTACTTAAAAGAGAGAAATTGCACATGAAGAAACTATAAGAATTGTCTAGAAATAAATAATTCTTATGGATTTAAAATAATAAGACTAGTTGAATGAAAAGATACATTAAATCACGTAGAAATTACTTCGATAATGATAAATGATCTATGATGATATATGATTACTGATTCTATATATAAGACCACTTTTTATACTAAAAACTAATTTTTTATTATACAAGCGTACGTTTGCAGTATATAACTTGCAACGTCTACATACATATATACATTTTTAAATTGGTTTAAAAATCCACTATTATAATTGTGATAGCAGTATTAATAGAATATAAGAACATAATGTATTCACAAAAATTGTTCACGATGAGCGTTTAAATACTTTCGCGATTCACTGTACTTCGTCCGCCTTCCATATATCTTTACAATCTTCCCTGAAGTTGTCGTTAACGGGGGCTATCAAGGCGGGTGGAACCAGCTAAAGAGAAATGCGAAAGAGAAGTGTAATCCGACAAGATGACACTGTCTGAGACATTCTGAAACTCTCCCAGAAAATTGCTGCCTCGTTGCTCGCGTGTTGCTGCTTAAAATCACCTCTATTTGCATCTTGATCTTTCGTTAATTTATTCGACAGTGCCAAATCGACACGCTTTCGAACACATCGAGCGGTATCGTCATTTGCGAATCTCATTACGCCGTTCAACGTTGCTGACGGCTTGCGTGCATCTATCTGACGTGGCCGTTGTCTCGATGGTGCTCGTTTCTTCGCCTCGAAATCCTAGGAAAAAGGCGAACCTTCTTTCGGAGACGCTTGTTCGCTTGATTTTTCGAATGAACGAATTGAACGTAATGTAACGTAGAAACTTAGTTGAAATGGGAACAATAAATAAGAGTTAAGGAACTTGAAGCATCGATAAAGTTCGGGGAGGATGATAGTCCACGATAGAAATGGGAAAATTTGGAAGAATCCTAGAATACTGTAGTGGCGTGCACCATATTTTTCAATGATTATTATTCTAATAATTTTAAATAAATAATAGTTATTTGTCATTTATCTATAATAATTTTCTGGCATGAAAGGTGCAACATAACAGATTCTATATTCGTGGTCTCCCAACTATGGTTCAATAAATTCTTAATGCACAAAAGTAATTATACGGAAGTCTGCATATCGAGAAGTTATATATCTGAGCAGACTCAGTTAATTCCGTGCTTCCGTCTGAGATTTCACGCGAAACGAAACGTGCGTCGAATAATCCGGTTACATAGTACGAAAACTTCTTGCGACAGGTGGGGAACATAACGACCGCCCGGTATTCTTGATAATTGCGTCCACCCCACGCTCTCAATTTATTATTTCCTTCCATGAATTCGCGCTCAAAGCCGCAGCTTCCTTTTCCTTCATTCCTCTTCGAATAAATTTTAAATAGTTCGTCGTTCGACTACGAGCAATACGATCGTGGAAACGCGTCTTTCGCACGTTAAATGTACAATTGCTCACAAGATTATTTAAATGCTTACCATAGATAACTTTTATATAAAACATTTCGGAATTTGATTAGTGTTATAATGATACATAATTGTCATGATTATATTGGTACAATTTCAAACTAATCTGAAAATGAATATGGAAGATACAAAATATTTATTACAAACATATATTAACAAAATTTACATACAGTATAAACTGCCATTTTGACATACAGTCAGTGTTAAAAATGATCCCATTGAAAATATTAATTAAATATTCTATAACATTCTACAGAATTTCAGATTCGTTTCAAATTTTATCAACATAATTACGGTAATCGTATCTAGTTACTTGTGCTAATGAAATTATAAATTGCACAATATACTCCTAAACGGTTTCTGCAAGTGTTCGAAGACTTTTACGAACCATTTGTATAGCCATAGAATTTACGAGTTTCTTTCGGGTCTACGAACGAATTCGCGTTTCGACGAAAACGATAGGTCCGAGAAGACAGCAGAGGGAGGGGCCACTTTGATTCTTTTCTAGCGGCGCGGTAGCGGCGGCTGTAAATGAAAAGGCAAGCTTATTGTAACGCGGTACCTAATTTCGGTTAATTGTATATTATTACGACAGGCTCGCTATCCACGGAAATTTGCGGGCCGCACCGGGCGTGTGCAGGAACGCGGACGAGCGTCGACGTCGTCATAAAACGAGCCGCGTTTCGTTCTCGCCGATCGAATCGGTCAAGCTGCGAAAGTTATCCGTAATTGAAAAATGAACGACACCCGCTAAATTAATGGCCTGATATTTATCGTGCGAATTAACATGAATCGAGACCGCCTAATAAATTGCATACCATGTTATGATGTACGTAATATTTCCAATCTTTCCATTCGGCGAAGGTTCGATAGCCAGGGACCGATCGCAGCGGTATTGCTTTACGTACGATCGTTTTTCATTAATCGCCTTGTAACCTTCAATACATGGTTGTAAAAGAACGTCAGGATGGTGTGGATACGATTTATAAATGAAGATTAAAGGAGGAAACGTGGTAAGATATATTCTTCGAATTTTGCAGGAGTGTAAGAATTGAAATTCAATGCACAGTTCCTACGTTTTATTTAGGTCTAGAGTTAAAAGTATGTTTTCATCGCTTTTTCTAATATTTGAATGTATGTTACAGCTATTAAAATATTTGTTTGACTGTACCATAAGGGAATCGTCTGATGGATTCGAAGATATGAGCCCTTTGGAAATAGATAATAAATTTTTTCGCAAGACGTCTTATAAGAAATGGACAATATTAGTGTAGTTACTATGCTATTTTAATTTAATTCATATTAATTTATTTATAAGGAAATAATAGATCTACAACATCTTTTGTTTTATATTATTTTATTGAATTATGTACGATCCAATTTGTTCTATCAAAACAAATAGAACAAAATTGTGCATCTGTTATTTTCTTAGAAAACGAAAGAAACTTTTGGGACAACCTAATATCAAGTATTTAATTGCAAAATCAAAAGGAGAGATAATTTTGCTGTAGAATTGTTTTGACAATTTAATGAATTTCAAAATTGTTCCTCTATAAAAGTCAGGGAACTTGTGACTTGCTATGTTCTTCGTTCGTCATATCTATTCCATTCTATACAATTTCACGTTCTAAAACTTGTTACGATTGCATTAAAACCGTATAATTAATCAAATTTAGCGAACCAAAGAAGAGTGCAATAGAACACTTCTCAAACCTACTCTTCTCCAAACGAGCAACTATGTATTCACCAACGCGAGTCCGAAGCAACCTGTACATCGCGCCAGCAATTAACTTCCAACATACTGCAACATCCACATGCTCAGTAATGGGCGAGTGGGTTCGATAGCGAGCGCGATTAACGGGATAGCGGGAGAGCACACGAAGACCAAATTGGGAATCGTCCAGCGCGTAGGAGTTTCGAAGAAGCCGAGCATCTTCTCTCGATGCCAGCGCATCTGCATCTTCGGTTCTCGTTCCGCGATTTTACGACGTCGATCGTTTCTCCCCGTGTTGTCCCTTCTCCCCTTGCTTCACCCTCGTTTTCTCCTTCTCGCATTCCACGCTAATTGCAAAATGCGACTGCGTTTTTGATGCACGGAAAGCGAATTTACGTGGTCTCGACTGGAGGCTGGAGCTTAGCTTAGTCATCGATATTTCCGACTATCGTTTCTAGCTGAATCGAACCAAAGAGGCGATGCACACGGTTTCGCGTGTGCGTCTTATTACCCATGGTGTGTGCAGCCGCAGAATCCGGCGCGCAGGATTCGCAGGGTCGTGGGAAACGTTCACCTTTCTGTTCGAACGATTCGCTCGCCACGCAATCACCGCGAGGCCCCGACAGTCGATCTTATCTCGCTCGGATTATCAAGTCGTCCGCGCGCGGCTGTCGGCCGGCAACAGAGATCGCCCGCTGGAAAAATGTTAAATTGATTTCTAAGACGGTGGCCTGTTGCTGTGATGCGGCTGTGATACGTCCTTTCCACGAAAGGAACGGCGCTTGTAATTACGTTTTTTGTAATCGTCATTGGTCGGCGATAGAGGCAAATGGTTAGAGATGTATGTACAGCGTGTCCGGTAACAACTGGTGGTACAACGTAGCGATGAGTGATTCGGTGAAATAATGTTTTTGTGCGTGATACTTCGATTTCGACGAAACTGATTTTAAAAACCGGCTCTGTACACGTGTACTAAAACTACTGTTCTTGCTATTTCATTATCTGCTTCTTGTCATTACCACTACCTCACCAATTCTGCTATGATTACTGGGGCACCCTGTATACTTACATGTTTGTTAAGGGTTGTAAGGTTTTCCAACCATATGGTTCTGTTATGGAATGTATCGGGAGGAATCGATCGATATCACGCACAATTGATTTTATAACGTCGGCACAGCCGAAGACTATATCACAGGAAAACGTAATACGTGCATTCTTTTTTTATTTCTTGATATCGATAGCTTGATGGTTAAAGGAAAGAGAACTTTAATGTGACATAATTGGTAAGGAGAAAATATCGTAGGTTTAATGATATATTTTCTGAAAATAGATATTTTTGTGAGAAATAATTAATAGCAAATTTTGTATTTGTTATTCGATCTAATAGGTAACGGGGTATAGCTTCAATTGATTACATAATTTGGTAATTCAACAATTCGTATTTTCTTCTTTGATTCTAAATCCGTATCTGCATAATTGCGTATCTGCATCGCACATTAGAAAGCGACATTAAAAATGTTGCACGGGACAACATATATGGAAATAAATTATTTATTTTTCAGGAATTAAATAATCGTGTATCTGGACAATGAAACTGAAAATTTTATGATATAAGAAGTTGCTCGGTTTTACTTCTAAAAGGTTCGTACAGGTTCACCAACAGGGCTAACATACGCAATACAACGCTCTATTTTAAGGTTTGTGCACACTTCTACCAAACTCTGAGACAATGTCACACTTTCAAATCTGAACTTTTTCCAGACGACATTATCATCGCGTCTCGTCTGCCAAACCGGTTTACTTTTACCTCGATCAGTTTATTCGATAAATCAATCTCACCTCGGCCGAGGGAACATCGTCTGCCAGGGCCGAGTTCGGGCTACCTGTCGGCGGATGTTTCAATTTGTAATCGGAAATATCTACATTTATTATGCGATTCCAGGGTGTGCATTACATCCGGTTGTCGCAGATAGCAGGCGGTGGTGACCAATGCCGAGATATTAATCATCGCCGATTTAATTCAGCACTATCAAACCAGTTTTCCATGAAATCGGCATGCAAACGCGATTAACTTTCTGTCAATTCCGTTTCGTCTTCGTACGTCTTGTTTTCCTTCCTTTTCTGATTTTTCTCTTATTCATAGTTCATACGCTTTTTGGGTGTCTCTAGGACCTCCTAAAACTAAAATTATACGAGAGAAATCTATAATCTACAATTTGTGACTTGTCAATTTGCTGATATCATTAATTAGTAAATTATCGTGCAAGGCGATCAAAATCATACGGCTATGTGAAGTTGACGTCCGTTTTTGACGAATCTGAAGTCATTTATTATTAAATATGACGATAATTATTCGTAATTGTAATGATGTTGTATAGATGATACATTGTAATAATGCTTTTAGTTCGGATTCGACGTTCATAGTATCAAGTATTATAGTTTAGAAACTCTAAAAAATGGTTTTCGGAAGTGAAATTAGCTCAAATGAAGATGAATTTGATTTTGAACTGTTGAAAAATGAGATCAATTATATTCAAGAATGCATTTTGGTGAATGCTTTATAAATTATCATATAAAAAAGGAATACAGAAATTAATATCAGAAAATCATATTTTCAAAGATGTAAATATAGATAAATTATTAGAATGTAATGTCTTTGTAAGTTAATTTGTATATAAAATCATTTTACGCTAACTATAAGACGCGCGTCACATATACGCCAAATCATCCGGAGTAGCTGCTACGCTCGACCGAAAAAATCCTCGAGTGCAAAGGGTTAAAATTATGCTAAAACTTTTGTACGGAGATGTACTTATTACTGATGCAAGAAACTTTTCACAATTACAGAAAAAAGAAATGCGAATGTAATCGCGGCCTTAATCGAAAGGAACTCTGCCGTCATCGCTCGATTTTGGCCGCGCAAAAATAAACAGACGAGCCGTGCCGGTTCGAGTGTAAGCTCGAAGCACCGTGTAATTTATCGCAGCATTAATTTCGCCAGATTTCACGCTCGAACGTGTGACTTTATTGCTGCGCGGGACTGGGTCATTATGCGGCTCCGGTCTGCACAAACTTCTCCTTTTAATGCGGCCAACGTAAAGTATACCAACACGATTCGAATACCTGTACTCGCGAAGAAGCCTGATTCTCTGTCGTGCGAAATTTACAGGTGTGTTTTGTGAAGTTTAAAGGGTTATCTTATTGGAAGTACGAGTTTGTCGAGTTTCAATGGGAACGTAGATCTCTTGAAATGGGAAGCAAGGTTAATTATACTCTTATTCTCGTTGCATTCTTCTGTTAGTAGTAACATGTGTAATTAAATCCAGTAGTAATTTTATCCCTTCAACAACGAGCGACGCATGTGTGTAACACATGGCCGGATTTCTTCGCGTGTCGCCGTTTGATATATGCATATAACACACATCGTGCCGTAGTTGCGTTTAGGCTGTTTTTGCGTGTAACATGTTAGTAACTAGGATAAAATATTTATATATCAAGCTCATGCTAATGAAGAAAATAAATCTTTTAATAATGTGATTTTTATCAGGTTGATAGTTGTATCAACACATTTAAATCCTCTTCTAAAGCTATTATCGTTATAAGGTTGATATAAGTATTATGATATTTGTTATTATTCTTTGATCTGACGATCATGATCATATTCATGAAGGGTTAAAAATGGTTTCTGCTTGCACGCAGATAGTGTTTTCGAAACCCGACTTGGATTTATTTCAGGATCGCCATATCTCTCGCGAAAGATATTCCTACACGTATTTGTCAAACAGGAAATCTTTGAAACAGGGCGTTTTAGATAAGAGCGTTATTCTTCTTTTCGCGCGTTATCTTATAGATTGCAGACTTCGAAGTGCTTATCGATAGGAATGTACTATTTATGTATCTTTTGTTGACAAACTCCCTGGGCAGTCAAAGAAGGGAAGAATCGATCCAAAAGCTTGGTCAACAACTTTATCTCTTACGGTCCACAGATTGCAGGAAAACATTATGAAACCTGAGTACTAAAATATGATTGCTTAAAAAAGTATCTTTTCCACTAAAAACTGACTCTAATAAAAATCTGTCCTTTGCAAATATCGGTTTATTCACTCATACCACTTTATGTCTCTCGTGCACATTTAAGTACTAGAATACACATGTTATGATTATCACAATATGATATATACACAATTTTATGACATGCAACAGTTCATATACGATATACCCAGGTGTTTTGACAGATTCTTACAAATTTTGAAATCAGTTTGGTAAGAACAGTATATTCCAACATATATAATAATTCTGCTGATTTTTTGCTTTCCAAAACTAATGTCTATTTAATGAGAAAAAATAATTATGTAACATATTCTACTAATAAACAATGTTTTTAAAGTGTCATAGTATTTTTATATATTACATATACAAATTCTCATTAAGAACACAAGTTTCTTAATTCTACGATATACACATATGTTAAACGTACTCATGTGTTCGAAATTAAGACCGTACACTAACAAATCGAGTGGATTGTATGCTTCTACAACAAACGACCAGTGGCTGCGGCGAGAATCAACCTTGTTTCTAAGTAACTCTTTCCCCTTAGCCGACACCTATACTTTCCCAACAAGAAAACCTATCCATCCGGTATCTACCTATCGACCTGTCACAATAAACCTTCCTTCTTCCTCCAATTATCCGGACATAATTAACTGGCGACCATCTTTCATTCGTCTCGACGTCGAAATATTACCACGGCGATCTCACTTTCACCATAAGTAACCATTCGACGAAAAAGAGGTGGAACGCCGTATAATTCCGTCCGGACGAAACTCGGGCCGGTGCACGATTCCGTGGCATTGTTTCGAGCCATGGATCCGCTTGAAGGGGAATCGTGATCGTTCGTCGTACTCTTTGCTTCTCGAAAAAGCCAGCCGGACGCGCGGCTGAGAAGATATCGCGAAGCGGAGAGAACATTCTGCAGCGACGTCCGTGCGCATCCAGGCCGAAGGTTAACTCGCCTAACGTTCGAGCAACGACGGAATATAGATGCTCGGTACCGTTCGCCGCTTCATTTCCTTGAGTTATGGTCAATTACGGCTGCCTTATCTTGCCTGGTCTTGGTCCACGACTACCGTCCCCTGGCTGCCGCGGACAGGGATAATCTACTGTCGGTGTACCTTCTGAGAAAACGTTCAGCTCACTTCGAACAGTGGTACCATTTCTGCCTATTCTCACGTATTCAACTTTCTTGGTATGTATATACGATATTATACATATGTAAAGAATGGTTTAGGCTTAAATGAGTTTGATGTAGGCGAACGCGTTGACTGGTTGGTTTCTTCAATGAAATGTTGGGGTATTTTGGGAGTAACAGGGGAGGATTTACACGGTTCGTGCATATGAAATGTAACTTCTTTTTATGTTTAATAAGAATAATTGTCATATTTGTGTGATTTGATACATTTTTCTAATGAATAATGGTTTCGTTTATCATAGATCATTTATTGTATCAGAATTATATCATGGATTACTTATCATGGATTTATGGAAATTAGTATTTTAAGTTGCAGAATAGTTTATTTAAAATAATTTATGTATTAAAAAATTGTTTACGCAAAATAAACAATGTCTTTTACTTTTCCCAAATGCTAGATTTATATTTCTAGCCATTTTTATCGCACTTTTTCCAAATTTAAGCCCATCATTAAGAAACAAGAATATTCTGATTATTCAATATGGATGATATATTTATTATAAATCTTTCTAACACTGAATATGTTAAAT
Source organism: Bombus terrestris (assembly GCF_910591885.1). Lineage (NCBI taxonomy): Eukaryota > Metazoa > Arthropoda > Insecta > Hymenoptera > Apidae > Bombus > Bombus terrestris. The sequence continues at coordinate 11,428,550 of NC_063269.1, read as the reverse complement.
TGATTTAATAATTTGATAGTGATTCATAGCTCCTTCTTTAATGTAATTGGTAATTAATTATGGATTAAAATTTAATAGATAGTATTAGCTCGTCAAGTCCAACCTTCAAAAAAACTACATTTTATATGTAGTAACTCTGTGATTTTCGTGTAGAATTATGTTTGACGTTTTTGCAAGAGATAGTTGTATTGGTTGCTCTGTAATTTTCTTCATAACATAACTTGTATCTTGGTTTGTGATGCGGAACTCGTGTACAGTTGTGTTAAGTGGGTTGTACCTTGAGGTGATCGTAAGAATGAAAACGATGAGGCTTGGAGAAACTGTAGCGGAAGGTTTCTCTATACATAGCGTTAATATGAAAGAGCAAATAATATGTAAGATTGGTTTCATAGTTGTGTCTCATTGAATCTAATGAAATTTTAAAATGATTTATGTAATACATACAATATGGAAATAAAAGTTTTCTATGATAAATATTCAACAATTCTTATGAGTCGGTCTATTTAAAAAACAATTTTCATGCCTTTTTCTATTTACACTCGGTATCATATCATATTCCGGAACAATCCAAGGAATTCTTGAACACTACTGGCTGATAGTTCGCTTCCTACTCTACTTGCATGCGATACGGCTAAATTTTCGTCACGCTTCCGCGATCGTCGAGGGTTAAAACGAGATTGCAACGTGAACCGCGATAAGCTTCAATTTCGTTCGAGGCGTTCGAGGCAATCGAGATCCTCGTCCCGGCGTGTGCTTTCGTGTCTGCTAGCAATTCGAACATCGCGCGAGGTTCGTGTCGCTCGGGCGTAATGAATGGCCATTCGCCAAGTTTTCCGTGGAGAAACTTTGTTTATTGAGAATTACATTACGGAAATGATGCGCGCGCGGCCCGGCCGTGACGAATCCGAAGCTTACCGATCGGCTAAACGAATCATTCCGCTTGCTTACGTCTTGCTGACTCGCTCGAAACTTTCTTATCGAAGGAATTACGCCTGCGATCAGTTTCTAAAGAGGAACAGTGTCGGTCGAGGAGGTCTAGAAAGCAAAGAATTCTATTTGTAAATCGGACACGTCGGTGCATATTCGAATATTACACGAGTTTTTCCATTTTTGATTTCAAGTTTATTTTACACCTATTATCCGCATATTGCACGAAAATAATATTTTACGTGTGAAGTGTCCTAGGAGGAAATCGAATAACTTTACCTGTATGTTTCGTAGATCATTCTGAATCATAAAGGTTATATATGCTATGGTTTCTGGCTCATATATTTTCGAAATAATTGTTGTTTACTTTACTTAAGTGCTTACTACATAAGGCGTAAGCTCGAAGTTAGAATGTTTCTAAAGGCGGACACAAAGGATTAACAGAATTTACAATACGCAAAAGAAATGAGGGCGTCAGAAGTAAAATTTGTAGAAGACAGTGACAACGAACATTCAAACTTTGAATAAATATATCAGTAGAGGATCATCACTTTGAACACTTCCTTTAAAGGATAAAATATTGTTCTGTTCCGATTACATACATACAGAATTTTTCTTGTTAAATAAATAAACGAATGGATCTCAAGATCCATAGCGTATATGACTTGTTTGATTCAGAATGATCTACCAAACATATTGGTTATATTATTTTGTTTCCTCCTGGGACACTCTGTATATGCATCAGATGAAAGTTCTTTGTTTCAAAGAACACATGGTGTCCTGAAAAGAATAGAGTTCCCTAAGGATTTTTACGCAAGCTCGCGTTACTTGAAACATCGGGTATATAAGTTTGAAATTACTTGCACCAAGGTTATTCCAGTTTCGAATTGACACTTCATACCTCGATAGGTTTCCAACTTATCCCCGACAGTACATCATTCCACTGACATTTCAGCAACGTTGCAGCTAGCTTCATCAGAGTTCTGTACTCATATTGATACACGTCTTACGGTTAATCATTTATTTCAGGATATCTATGCGCGCTTCATGGATCATTGATCACTGGTCGGGGTCTTTAATTGGTTTGATCAATTAAAAATGGGAGGGGATCTGTTGGTATACCGGTTAAATAATGGCTCGCGCATTCATAGCTTTTATTAAGACGTTTCATTAGCTTCGTACATCTTTTTTTGCCTCTTGGCGAAACATTCTTTTGTGTTTGTCAGTTCGATTAATTGAAAACTACATTATACTGCTTCACTGTGCATTGCTTGTATACAATCAAACTTTTCCTTTTTGTAATTTGTGCTGAAATTTTTTAAAAGAAACTTTAATTACAGATACTCGTAATATCTTCTTTCGTTTAGGTTACAATCAACTTTTCAGGAAGATTTTTTATTAAATTTGAATTTCTATTAAAGACAATTTTATTTCATTTAGATTAGAATCAGGTTACATATATTCCTTCGTCATCTTCTTAATTTTTTAAATATCTTACTTAATGCTCCATTACAAACGTCAGAATTTTTATTTCATTACCACAATCTACTGGAGAATTTTAATAGCTTCTGCATATTTTCATTTATAATAGAAAACGTTAATAAACAAATATTGGACGTCCCACTAATTTAGTCCACCTGAAATATCTTCGTTATTTCAAACAATTCGCGAAAATGTTTCGAATAAAAGTTACAGGATTTAAAGGAATACATAATATGTGTAAGAAGGAGAGGGAAAAACGCAAAGCGGTGCTCTTGTGTTTATGTTGACCGTGCTCTTTATATGTTAAATATAACAAATTAAAGTTAAAATATGTGTTAAACTGATAGTTTTTCAACATAAATATGTTAACACTTTTTTACAGAGAATACTGAGATTGGACCGATTAACGTATCAAAGAACATATGATTCCACTTTTTAAAAAAGTAATCTTCGTATCTTCTCTACGTAACCACTTGTCAAGAAACCGCTATTATCGTATTATTTATTTCTCTAAATCTTACAATTTTTATTCGAAATATTTTCGCTTGTTCTTTGAAATAACGAAGATATTTCAGGTGAACGAAGTTGTTGTATATATCATTAAACGAAATAGAGATACGAAGTCCGTTATAAATCGATACCAACAACTTTACTCGTCTCACTTGACTCAAAAATAACGCAACATGTTCTCTTCGTGTTGCAGGTTTCTACAACTGTGAGTATCTTTCACGAATCTCATCATGCAACGATCTAACGTGGAATTCCCTTTTTCCAGCGTGTTTGTAACAACCTGGCGATTGGAAACGAGCGAGGTGCAACGATATATTTATTCGCTGAAGCACGGAACTATGGAGTACGGTACGATGGGTCGTACGAAGGAAACATTGTCTGACAGTAACGTGAGTTTTCGCAACTTGTTACCAGTTGGATCGACTAAGGTCGACTCGAATCCCAAAGGGTAAAATTTACATTCGCCTTCTACGCTTGCAACAACGCGGCCGTCCGTGACCTGACTTACGTAATCCGTCAGACACCGACATTTGACGTATCATCGTAAGTTCTCGATCAAAATCGTTCACATTAATTGCGCGTAGGTGTTTACCGTTAACTGATTATGAACGAGATTTAGCACGCAAAGAATCCTCACATTCTCCGTTGAATTATTCCCTGAAATGAATAATTTCATTTTAACCTTTGCTCTGCGGTATTCGACTGTGGTTGATCACCATTGCGTACGTGTTCACTGATCGACTTGGTTTTAATTCACTTGTCGTTATTATATTATCAAATGATAAATCATAGCTCAAAATTATGTGATGCATATAAGAAAGATTAATGATCACTTTATTTGATCCTTTGTAAAAGAAACCTGCTTGTGTCATGCATAGACTACAATTGGCTAAAGAGCTATGAAATTACAATTTGAAGTACTTTTTCAAGCACCCACACTGATGCGCAAATATTTTAACAGTTCCATGAAGCATAGCAAATACCAAAAAATACCGCAGAATGTCAAGCGCCCACCGGTTCTATTTGGCCTGTTCGAAAAGGAAGAGCACCGATAGAAAATGAGTAATCGTTTTCCCATATCGACGATGCATCACCCTCGAAATGTAAAATACACGGTGGACTGTCATGCGCGAGTTATAGATGAATTCCGGTGCAGCGACAGCGCGGAGGAAATCTCGTCGGACTTATTTTTCGCGCGATCGATTTATACAGTTCAACCGTGTGACGCGACATCCGTGACAACGCGACAGCCACTGCTCGCGACACACGTCGTATTGTCCACGTTCGGCCGTCACTTAATCTTGTTTTACCCGTCGAGATCTCTCCTCCATCTCGTACGTTCCGCTTCTCTTCTTCCTCTGGGTCGAAATAGCCGCTCGAATTTGTTGTCCGTCATACCGTTTAATTCCTCTAGCCACCGGAACGGGGACGGGAAATGCGAGTTCACCACGTCAGACTAGCTTGTCAGGGAGCTCGTGTGCGAGAAACACGTCGTGTCGTCTTCTCTTTGTAGCCTTTCGAAGTTATAGCTATGTGGTAGTTAACGATGGGATCAAACACAGTAGAGACTTCCGTATGCGAACTAATAGGGAGACAAAAATTTTCGGATAATGGAACGATCACTTTTCGAGTTTTAAACTTTATTTGTTCGCGTATAGATCGGGGAAATTGCTAGTTTGTTTTAATATCTAAGAACTTCATATTCGTTTGAGCCCGAAACTGCATAAATTTTTTAAGTGAGAAGGTATATTCTCGTCATTTTTGTTTGCTGTTTATGCTATTATACATATAATACATACGACATTAGTATCTGTAACAGAAAAAAGCATTTGTTACTAGCAGATATTTTCTTCGGATAACAGGTTTGTTCAGATATTAAAATATTTGGTAAATGGAGGTCCGGATACAGAAGTGTTTCTCTCTATATATTAAACCGAATAAACATGTTAATCTCATCCCTAACAACGGTTGGACGAATTAGCGTTACATGATGTACTTACATACGAAAAGATCATCACCATATAGGTGGCATGACTCAGGCTTTCAATTCTCTTCGTGTATTATACCTATTGTGAAATTACGATTACTTCCAATCGTATAATTTTAAAACAATCTCAAAAATCTTAAATTCAGAGTTAAATACATAATGGTAGGTTACCATAAAATTAAGGAGCTATAATAAAAACTTTATTGTTATTCTCCATAAACGGGAAGATGATTAACCAGAAGAAATATCATATTTTATAATAGGTGATTTTATCGATACTGCAAATAATAAGTGTGTTCCTATAATAACAATAATAACTCGCAATTAATTTGTCGTTTGAAATATCGAGTGGTGTATTACAATTCTTGAATCTCCCACCCGTTATTCTTCAAGAAAAATCACCGTATCTTGCGCGCAAGCATTCGACGAAACGTAAACGTCTTAACCATAAAATTAGCAAGATTAAACACAGGTTCAATATTCGTGTCGTAACCGAAACTACTTCATTCTAAAATTTACTCGGAACAAGCGTTCAAAGCCAAGTCTTTCTTTACGAACGCGGATGATTACAGCTGAAAGGGTTCGAAGGCGTGTCCTTCCGATCCCTTTGTTATTATTAAATAAACAAATACGCATCCTTCGGCGTAATCACTCATATTATTTAAATTACACATTTGGTTCACGTCGAAATTGCTGAACGGAGTAGTCTGCCGGAGATAATAACCGGCGACTTCGTGTTTATAAATGCGGCCATTAAAAGTAGGATACAGAGGGGAACAAATTGTCAGTACATACCGAGAGCAAACAACTGGCGACCTCGAGGTCTTGAGATACCAAGAATCGCCCTGAACTCTGCTCCCATTTTTTCACTTTGCTACAGATATTTGCTTTCCAGCGAGTTATTAGTACGAAAGTCGCCCAAGGTCGCAATAATTTCTTAATCCAATGGTTCGGTTGTTCATATGTAAAGTAGCACTCGTTAAGGTAAAATATTCATGGATACTTCACGGTCAGGTCTGTTTGCCAGTCTGAAGTTTCCCCTTATTCTGGCATCACAGAACGTAGCGAGTCGTTTGAACATCGTAAAAAGAAGAAGCTAAATGTTGCGCTACATGGAACGTTGTTAACTCGATGAAATATCGTATGTATTGATTTTTATATCGCGTTTAACGCGCGTGGAGAGGTGCCGGAAAAAACTGGTTTCGTCCTCGCGCGCCACTTTCTGCGTGCGCAGACAAATCGAAGTCAACGCGCGACATGGATGAAATTTAAATTCATTACGCGCGCGTCATATTGAGCAGAATCGTGGAAATCGATATTTCTGAGCTTCTCGAATGTTCACTTTTGGTATTAAGTAGCTATTTTTTTATTTGTACTTGACATAATATATCATAATATTGCTTAAATAAAATAATAGTAATTATAAGTAATAGAACGATAATATAATAGCCATTTAGAATTCAATAAACATCCTTAGTTGGAAAACAAGGATATATGAAAATGGTCACATCCAGCCTCTGTATATTCAAGAGATTAAAAACCTCAATGTAGAGTTAATTCAAATTCTTCGATTAAGAGGTTAACGTTTCTCCTATTATTTTTTTTCTTTTCCGGATGTTAACCTCAAGATTATCTGTGTACTTAACGCGTCTGTCTTTACCGACGTCTCTTCACGAACCATTCTAAGCTATAAAAGAAATGTTGAACGCAATAAAACGCTGCGAGCCATGTTCTCGCGAAACACACACTATCATGTGCTTACCACGAAACCCATTTCACTAATAAAGCTTTGATATTCTATTCCGTCGTACGAATAGTCTTTACGACCACGTTAACTATCCCCTTTATTACGTCTTCCATTCCCTATAGTTGTTACGTTCCCTCACGTCAAACTCGCGTTTCCTTTTCACTTAAACTCTCTATCGGTGAAAACTTTCGACAGTTTCCTATCAAATTCGAGACAATGGAACGAGCATGATCGAATAAATTCGGACGTTTAACGCGATAAGTTCTCGAGAAACGATGAGGCGACCGTCGAATAGCTGCCATTCCGCGGAAACACGGCGTGGTATGGTCTAAAATAAGCGGACAATAAAGAACCGGATAATCTGGATATATCTGCGGTGTCCTCGATGCAAACGAGAAGCCTTGCTAAAAGCAGACTCGAAGGTTTCACGAATATCAGGATCCATACACCTTGCGTGAGATTCCACGAATTAGGTCGTTGGGTCTCGGCGACCAGAGTCTGTGGGAGTTTGTCACTGAAACGAGAACGTAAATCTTGACTAATTTTCCTTCAGCGTCGATTAACTCTCTAATTTTACAGTTATTCGTTTCGCTTCCCGATGACGAATAATGGGGGACTTTGCTTAGGAATTTGTTGCGATTTTCATACAAAATGACTAATTGTGGTATCGGTGGAGAATGTTGCTTGAGAGAAAAATTCTCAATATATCATTAGAAAGCAGATGTTTATATAAATTCGTATTTCATTGATGGAATTAAAGTAAAGTTTTGTTTCGCTTGTAGACCTAGTTGTAGTAGTAGTCTAAGAATCTTTTGTAACCTTCATAAAGAAATATCTTATACATCTTACATATTCTATAAGATATTGAAGATCTTATCAATATCCCATATAAGACACTGAAGACATAATATAATGATACAATATAAAATATAATATGAAAGATTACAAGTATTAGATATTGAATACCCATCAAGCCTTGAAGACCGTTGAAGACTGTAAAGCTTATTAGACTTTCAAGATTAAAAAACTTACTAGATTTTCCAGATTTATTGGAACTTTAATATCGAGACTCTAGCGTTGGAAACTTATCAAGACTTCCAAGAATTTTAAGTATCAGATTATATTCGAAGTACTTTGAATTTTTCACTGCATTTATTATATATATTCGAAGCGACCTGAAGTGTTTTATTACAATATGTAAAGTAACAAAGCAGAAAATGATAATAAATTGGAACAGATCGGTGCTCGTTAAACCGCGTCGAATTATGCCAGAATAGCTACATTCTCCGAATAGTTCCACCATTCAGTAATCACATACATAAAATCTTCACAGGAAAAAACTACTAAAACACCTGTTCCTCTGGAACCACATACATGCACCAACACTCAAATAAAAAATAAACCGAAAAGAAACTAACGCAAAAGAATGTGGCTACTCTGGCGATTGTTAGATCTGGTTCACTAATTGGACCAGGCAAAACAGGCTCTTATATGATCCATACCTCCGGAACCTCGTATCCAGTTACTCGATATCGGTTCAGCAGGAGAATCCCGGCGCCCGAAGCCATTAACCCGAGCATTCAAGTGTTCGATGACTCATCAAAGACACTATGGAGGCATCGATCGACTTCCTTTTTTCGATCGTGACCAGGTGAAACGCCATGGGGCTTGCGATCTTGCGAATTTTACGACGTCAGGTCTCACGAGCATCCAATTCATATCCAGGACAGAACACATACGTAAAAAAATAAGGATTGAAAGGCAAAAGGAATTATATCAAACCTAACCTACATTTAAGAATATCAATAATATTTTTATGAATATTTGGAAAACTAAAATGGAATTACTCAGAACCATGAACCTGACAAATTCTACTTGAAAATCATTGGAATCGGTGAGATATACCCTGATCGATTATGATTACTAAAGGAAAAAAAAAGAAAAAAAAAGAGAACGGAAAGAGAGAAAAAGAACGGTAGTCTGGCAGCTGCATGTTTTATTTGGTTTTATTAGCAAGGCGGCAAGTGGTAGTAGTAGTAGGCAGACAGGCGAGCAGCACTTTCGTTTGCCGGCAAAGCAGAATCGCCAAGGGTCGCGCGCATACGCACAAAGCCATATGTCATGTCCGACCGTTTAATGGCCTTTTAATACTACCTCACGACCAGCACGTATCCCCACCCGCAAGGTGGCTCGAGGATAGTGTATCCTTTGAATAGGCGTCTCGAAGGTGCGTCTATAAAGGTGGGCCGACGCGACCGCCGCAGAAAGTCGTGCCGCCACCACTCGCCAACTCTCCCGGGATTCCTGAGCGTCTGTGTCATCGGTGCGGCTCCTCGCAACCTCGTAAACTCCCGGCATTAAACGCCGGCTTTCGGCGATGAAACGGAACGTCTCAAATCGCCAAGAATGTAGACCGTTCCTGGAAATAAAGTTCAACCAAGGGAATCGACACGCTTTGCTTTTTACAGTTCCAACAGGGACTAACCTTCTGACGTTTCTTCCTTGTGCTTGATCGTGCGAAACGTTAGAGCTGGTTTTGTTGTTTCGTGAGTTTAGATTTCCCGTTACAATTGTTAATTGGAATAGCGGGAATCTTTCTTGGTATACGGAAGAATTTTTTATTAGCAAAAGAAGAAGATTTTTAGGGCTGAGTTGTCCCAGAGAGATTTAAGAAGGGATTCCTTTTTTGTACAGTTCTTTATACAGTTTAGATGTTACATGTATTTAAGGAATCAAAATGAATGATATCTTGTTGAGAAATAAATAACACCATAACCAACAAATATGTAAATTTATAAATTCATTTAAAAAAATATCATATATTGCTAACAAGGGGATAGCAAGAACTGCGAAATCTGGAATAAGTTGGTTGTATGTGCATTCGATGCTTTAGGTTGATGATAGAACAGCTCTCTTTTCTTCGAAAAATTAATACAGCTTTTTAATGTATTACTTCATAAATTCTTTCAATATCAAATATTTCGATAAATTCTTGATTATTTTTATTTATTACAGCATTTTTGCATATTTTTACAATTTTGCGGGTGGGCATTGTAATAGGAATATTTAAAACACAAGAAATTTCTGCACCGAGAACATAATTTCTCGATTAATTTCTCAAAAACAAAGGACCATGCACTCAAATCCTTTAGAGATCCTGTTTTATCATTAACCTAAAACATTGAATACACATACAGCCAATTCATTCGAGATTTCACAGTTCTTGCCATTTCCTTGTAAGTTATTTAAGTTTATTTGAACCATAAAAGCTTATTTCATTCTACACGTTTCAAATGAACACGTGCGTAGCTGGACGAGTTTCGTGCTGTTTTATAGATCTCCATTTTAATACAGGAATGCAAAAACGACATCTAAAAGCAAGGAAACCTATGATACAAATATACATCGCTTTATACTGATCCCCAAGTTTGCCTCGACTTCCATTTCGCTTAAAATTCTTCTTTAAAATATTATAAATACGCTGGCTCACAAAAGTATTTGCACACTTGCCATAAAAAACCTTTACGTCCATATGTTATATAAAATATTTTGAAATTCATTAGTACATCATCAAAATCATCAAATCATAGTAATGAGACACGATTGTCATGATTATATTGATAAAACTTAAACCCATTTGAAAAAATATGTATATAGAAGTAACAGGTACTTACTGCAAACATATGTTTAATAAGCAATTTTTGTTAATGAAATTTTAAAATGTGTCGTATAACATACAATAATATATTTATAAAAGATGTTTACAAGTGTTCGAGTACTTCCGTGAGCAACCACACGTTTGAAAACATGTAGCGTTAATATTATTCTCGGTAAACATCTGCTCATTCAGACTCGGAGAATAAATATTTTTGCTTATTTCTAAGCAAACGCGATTCTTTCCTATCTAATGTAATATTTGCACGTCAAGCAATACGTTGCTATTTCGAGGGGACGCACCATCGTTCACTTTGGTCTGCAAAAACGGCAAGGTTCATGATGCATGTGGTGGTTATGATCAAGGGGGAAAGGAGCATCGAGTGGCAGCCTTTGTCCTCGTTGAAATTCCAACGAAAGCGAAATGTTGAACGGCGGATAGCTGTTTTGCTTGCCTCTAGCTGGTTAACTTACTCGTCAACGAGTTCGGTTGCCCACTTGAAGACACTTCCGACATCGAAGAAGGGAGTGTCTTTCACTGTATAGCGTGCCTCGAGGACTCTACTGTAGCCTGTTTAATGCAAACATATGGGTTCGTTTGTTCCGACGGACATATTCTTCCAATTAAGTAAAAAGACCTTGAATCTCGCGGGAATGCAACCCGATCAAACGCTTTTAAATATTCATTAAGAAAAACGGATAAGAGAACAGATAAAGGATGCTATCGTCCGATCTCAGAAGAGATTTCTTCGTTCCTGCTAAATCTGAAAATAGTTGTAAGGTGGACGAAAAAGTTACTTTTAGCGGACGTCGAACAATTAGTTTAGTTTCGAACTATGCCAAGCTTGGTTCATATTCTCGAAAATCGTGTCGAGTATTGAAAAGAAGGTCGATATCTTTCATTTCATATTTTGAGATCGTACAATTTTATATAAAATATCTAACTTTTCTTTAGTCAGCTATTTTTTTGTTGTTACAACATAATCTAGATTCGTTCAACTGCTAGAATTTTAAAGAAACTACTATGATTATGTATTTTTATTCTGTTCTTAATTAACAATAAGAGACCTAATAACCATGAATTAATTTAGCGAATACTCCAAAAAGGTTAAACTAATTTTCGTTTCCTTTCCACTCACAATCCATCATTTCTTTTCTTCGTTATCTCTTCGTTATCTCGCAGAGTCATAATTCATGTAGCGACAGCAGAGATGTATCGAGTTGCTAAAATGCGATAAGCATAGCGTTAAAAATTATTTATCAGGCATAAATGAAGTCTGAAAATCAACAGAATGTTCACGTCCAACGGCGATTGTTAAGTTCGTGATGATCGGATCTACTTCTCACATCATGAATTATTCATTTCCTGATTAATGGTTTTCAATTCGATCTGATTATCGTACGAGTAGCTTTCAAACTAGTAGTTGAAACCCAAATCGTATCGTCGATTGAGAATCAGATTAGGCCGCTACCTTACCGATGAAAGTTCCACACGCTTCTGCATCGCGTAGGAGATAGCAGCACTTTACTCGCGTTCCTGCAACCAATTATTAAATCCATTGCGTGGCTTGTCATCTTGTCAGCGGCGATAAGAGGAGAATTAAAGGGAAGGAAATGAATATATCTGATTTACAACTATAAAAGAAAGATCTGTATGCATTACCTGAATAGAACCGAGATAATTCTAATTTGTTGGACCTGTATTATTCTTTTAAATTGGATAATGCGATAAGCGATGAAGATCGTAAGAACCGGAAAAACCAAAACTCTTTTAAGATGATGGAATTTCTTTTACAATCGTATTTTATACTGATGTATTTGACTTGAATTGTGAGATAATTTAATGCGCTTCAAAGAATTGCGCGACTGTTTACGCCATTTAATCTTGGAGCATCAATTTAATGAAGTAATATTAATCTCGGCAATTTGCATATACGATCTCAATAATTCCATGAATAATTACATCATTATTTGTGATTATTTGTAAGTTACATCAACACTAGATTTACGGTACCCATCAATTTGACGGATTTCGAACTTTGAAATGAAATATCTCAAAAGCCATAGCACCAATTTTATCCATTTTACATCGTAAATTAATCATTTTATCTAAAGAATTTATACACAAAATTATTTTTTCCTAGGCTTTCTAATTTTTGAAATCTGTATGTACTATACCTATTTCTACGAGACCCGTCAAATTGACGGGTAAACGAAAATACGCATTTTTCATTAAAAAATCGATTTATTCAAATTAAGTCTGAAAGGAACAATATTAGGCTTCACGTTCAAATAAATTATTAATAAATAAATAGTCTTTTTTTTAAATTATCACTAAAAAAATAACAATAACATTAACGATACTGGGTAATCATATCTATCGAGCAAAATATTGAAAAAGACTTGAAGGGGTCATCGGAAACTCCTTGCTTTCACACTATATTTGCGTGCCATTTGGTCAACACCATACTTTGTTTTATTGTAAAAAGCAATGGTTTCTAGAACACGTTTATAATTATCTTCTATTCGTACACCTGTATGTTTGGTGCTTAGAAGGAGGACTTTTACTTTAGGTTTACTTTTATACACAGTAAGTGTGCAGTTTTCTGATTTATATAAATTTGAGGAAATCAATGTCATCTTGTCCTTTTTTCTTTTGAGTATCGAGTTTCATCTTTCCCCATATAAGGGAAACCATTCAAAATATATTTTGTTTGGACGTCAACTGCTAACCAAAACTTAATGCCAAATTTATGACGCTTATTCGGTATATATTGCCTAAACCTGCATCGGGCTTTCGTTGTAAATAATTGTTCATCTATTGAGATATTTTCATATGGCTTGTAACAGGCCTGGTTATTACTTATAAATCTGTTCCATATTTCGGATATCAGCGCAAATTTATCTGTTTGTAATCTTTCGGAGGCTTTCAATGATCTCGCTTCATATGCGCCCCGGGTATATAGAATTCCTAGAAAACTACGCAACTCAGCAACTGTGATTGTCCAGTACTTTTTCAAAACTCGATGCCCCTCGGTTTCAGTGCAATCGTTTCCGTGTTCCATTATATGTCTGTCAATTATCAATTCGAAAGCACTAGTTACATAACCCGACATAATATTTCTCTTAGCATAGCCACTAGGCCCTGCGATATTCTTGAATATCATACGAACGGGCGTCCTATCCCTAGATTCGCCTGCTTTCAGTTTTATGCATTATGTCCCGTCAATTGCAATTTCAATTTCACCTATTATATTTTGGGATATGCTTGGAATGCTCGTCCTTTCATCCTCGGAGTCAGAACTAAAAAGAATACGCATCCTTTTCTTGTTACGACACACTTTCAAGAAGTGTTCCTCTTCACTATCCGAAGATCCTTCTATCTCTCCACTTTCAATGTATTCAAAGCTTTCACTGTCAACTTCGCTTTGGAGTTCGCTGGTGAGTTTCGAGGCGTGCAGACGTGTGTCCAGTGCCCTGCAAAGTCCACAAAACAGCACGGACCATCTAGTTGCTGCTGAGTGCCGAGACGTGCAGACGTATGTTCAGTGCCCTGTGAAGTTCACAAAACTCCACGTGACGCCCATCTGTCGAAAGCGAATCCAACTAACCTAGCCAGGGGTTAACAGCCTCTCGACTAGTTCTTTCACACTGAATTAACTAGCTCGATGATAGCTCTATCATTCCCAACAGGCTCTCCGGAGTTAAATTATAACACCGTCATTTTTCCTCCCCCGTGGCAAGGGGGCAACACATCTATCCTAGTAAACGACCATCACACGAAAAAACGAAAGCTCGAACCAACCAAGACAAATGTGAACAAGAGTCAAACTAAACCACCAGCCAGCCAGGTGACCACCTTCAATAGATTCTCAATACTGGAGTCCACGGAAGACTCCATGATTACAACCGAAAAGGTAAATAATCTCCATACTCAAAGAATTCCCCCTCCCCCACCAATATTCATTGACGACGTAATCGACATACAGTCAATGATAAGGACTATCGAAAAAGACATCAGCAAAGAGGACTACAAATTAAAGATTAACAACAACCACGTGAAAATTCTGCCGACCCATCCAGACGCTTATAGAAAGTTAACCAAGCTATTAAAAACGTTAAACGCTAAATTCCACACATATCAGCTCAAACAAGAAAGACCATTTCGAGTGGTGCTACGCAACATCCACCACTCAGTCGATCTAGACGAACTAAAGTGCGAACTGTTAAATCACGGCCACGAAGTAACTAACATCAGGCATAGAATCACAAAAAACCCACTATCCTTATTTTTCATAGACTTAAAACAAAAAACAAACAACAAAGAAATCTACAACATCAATCGGCTGATGAACACCATAGTTAAGTTCGAGCCACCTCTTGTAAAGAAAGAAATAATACAATGCAAAAGGTGCCAAAGGTACGGCCACACGCAGAAATACTGCAATCATAACTTCCGGTGCGTAAAATGTGCAGGTAATCACCCCACTGACCAATGCACTAAATCCCCGGAAACCCCCGCCAAGTGTATCCATTGTCAAGGAGAGCATTCTGCGAACTACAAAGGATGGTCAGCCTACAAAACACTACATAATATAAAGTATCCAAAACTGAGACCCAAGGACATAACCATACAAGAACCTAAACCCCAAAAACTCACCTCACCAACAGTATCCTATGCGCAGGCAACGCAAGGAAACGTAAACAACTCGAAAACACACAGTGTACACACAGAAAATAGAATTCCCACCCCACAAAACACAGACAACTTCACCAGACTCGAAAAACTTATCGAGAAGCAAACTGAGCAAATTAACAACTTGCTGTCACTACTCACACTCTTCATGGACAAATTCATACGCACAGAAGCAAAATAAAACCAATGAGAATAGCTCTGTGGAACGCCAACGGTCTAGCTCAGCACAAATTTGAACTAGAACTATTCTTAAAACAACAGCAAATCGATGTGATGCTCATATCCGAAACCCACTTCACCGACAAAAACTACCTCAAAATACACGGCTACAACTTCTACCACACCCAACACCCCAGCGGAAAGGCCCACGGCGGCACCGGAATCATAATCAAATCAAACATCAAGCACTACGAACTTCCACCATTCCAGAAAGACTACCTCCAAGCAACAAACGTAGCAATAGAAGACTGTCATGGTACAATCACCACGTCAGCTGTATACTGCCCTCCCAGACACTCCATCGCCAAAGAAGACTTTGACAGATTCCTGAACACCCTGGGCAATAGATTCATAGCTGGAGGAGATTACAACGCCAAACACACCCAATGGGGCAGCAGACTGGTTACAGTAAGAGGCAAAAACCTCCTCAACAGCATAATAACCAACAACCTCAACTACCTTACCACATACGAACCCACACACTGGCCCACCGACACAAACAAAATACCCGATCTCCTTGATTTCCTCATAACTAAAAATATCTCGTCAAGACACGTCCAAATCAATTCCTCGGCTGATCTCTCCTCTGACCATTTCCCCGTGATAATAACAGTCAGTTCAACTATCATCGAGAATACACCTAATGGCTCCATTCATAACCAACACACCAACTGGCAGCTCTTTAGAGAAATCTTCACACGCACAACTTCAGCCTCAACTTCACTAAAAACAAATGAAGAAATCGAAGCAGCCACGGAATACCTAAACACGAGCATAATAAACGCTATCCGCTTCTCCACACCGGCAAAAACGTCCATCAGCAAACACGAATATCCCCAGTACATATTTAAAAAAATAGCAGAAAAACGTAGACTAAGAAGAGTATGGCAAACCCATAGAACACCGGAGGACAAACGCAAACTAAACAACGCAACTAGAAAACTATCCAAAACCATAAAAAACTACAATAATGACTGTTTTCACAAATATCTCGCCAGCTTGTCCCCCACAGCCGACTCCAACTACTCACTATGGAAGGCCTCCAGGAAACTCACGCGCCCCCACAAATAATACCTCCAATCCGCCGCCCGCAAGGTGGATGGGCGCGCAGCCCTATAGAAAAAGCCAACCTATAATAAGCCAAACACTTGTCTGAAGTATTCAAACCCTATTCCTCCGTAGCTGCTGCAGACGTTACCGAATACCTGCACACTCCCTTCCAAATGTCCCCTCCTATTGAACCCTTCACTTCTGCAGAGATTATAGAAGCAATCAGTCGCCTAAACCTCAAGAAAGCAGCAGGTCACGACCTAATAGGAAATAAAGCAATCAAGGAACTTTCCATAAAAGGGATTGCACTCATCGCATCAATCTTTAACGCTATCCTCCGTCTTCAACACTTTCCTAAGGCTTGGAAAATCTCACTGATCACCCTCATCCCTAAACCCCGTAAACCAATATATGAAACCACCTCCTATCGCCCAATCAGTCTTTTACCTACCCTGTCTAAACTATTCGAGAGGATGCTCACGAATCGTCTCCTTCCACTCCTAGAACAATTGAAAACACTCCCAGACCACCAATTCGGCTTCCGAAAACAACACTCAACAGTAGAGCAAATCCACCGCATAACCCACATGATCAGCCAAACCCTTGAAAAGAAAAAATACTGTTCAGCGGTATTCCTAAACATCCAACAGGCATTCGACAAAGTATGGCATGAAAGGCTACTCTACAAGATCAAAAAGATCCTACCCCATCCATACTACTCCATCTTAAAATCCTACCTAACCAACAGAAAATTCATAGTTAAATGCCTAGGCGCCTCTTCCGCAACATTCCCAATAGAATCCGGCATGCCCAAGGTAGTGTCCTCGGACCCCTGCTGTTCTCCATCTACACTGCCGACTTACCTATATCAAACGAGGTAACAATAGCAACATTTGCCGACGACACAGCACTATTAGCTACCCACGCAGACCCGGCAATTGCATCATCCACTCTCCAGCGAAGTCTCGACTCCATAGAAAAGTGGTTCCAAAAATGGGGCTTCAAAATAAACGAAAAAAAATCCTCTCATGTAACCTTCACGCTCCGAAAACAAACCTGCCCCCAGGTCACCATTAACAACACAATAATCCCAAGCAAGGACTCCGTAAAATACCTGGGCATGACCCTGGATAGGAGGCTAACTTGGAAAAAACATATCTCAGAAAAAACAAAGCAATTAAAGGAAAAACTAAGAAAATTCTATTGGCTCACGGGCCGACGCTCCAAACTAAACATACAGAACAAAATAACCCTCTACAAGGCCGTAATAAAACCTGTCTGGACCTACGGAATCCAACTATGGGGAACAGCAAGTAATTCCAACATTGAAATACTCCAACGCTTCCAATCGAAAACGCTAAGATCCCTATTAAATGCACCCTGGTATGTTACCAACGAAACAATCCACCGTGACCTCAAGATACGTACAGTCAAAGATGAAATACACAAGTCCAGAAACAGATATAACGCAAGAGTCAACAACCACCACAACCCACTAGTCACCCAACTACTGGACACGACGGACCAGATCCGCAGACTAAAAAGAAAATACCCTCTAGATTAAATCCTTAGTTTCTACTAGAACCAACAATATAAAACTATTATAATCCATGTCATTGTATCACGCCAAACTAAGTTACTGAAAATTCTCAACGAGAATTGATTGTAAATATTCTAATAAATAAAAAAAAAAAAAAACTTCGCTTTGGCCTAATTCATACTGATCTTCTTCGGAGGTATCCTCAGAACAATCTTCATTGATGTTGACATTTTGTTCAATATCTTATAATATCTCTTGAATTTACTCATGATTGCTAGAAAAGGGGGATTGTTCAAAATAAGAAAATACTGTGTCCAAATTCAATTATCCTATTGTAAATATTTACAATAAGTGGAGACAACAATGGGAAATGTCTACGATAACTGAAACTTTTGCACACTATCTTTGAAAAACGGATTGTTTATGAAATCAGCTAAGCCGTCAATTTGAGGGGACTTGTAGAGATAGATATACTACATACAGATTTCAAAAATTAGAAAGCCTAGGAAAAAATATTTTTGTGCATAAATTCTTTACATGAAATGATTAATTTACGATGCAAAATGGTTAAAATTAATGCTATGGTTTTTGAGATATTTCATTTCGAAGTTCAAAATCCGTCAAATTGGCGGGTCCCGTAAACATAGTATTAATGTTATTGTTATTTTTTAAGTGATAATTTAAAAAAAAGACTTTTTATTTATCAATAATTTATTTAAACGTGAAGCCTAATATTGCTCCTTTCAGACTTAATTTGAATTGTTGAAGTGGTCACCACTTCTAGGAAAACTCCACATCTGGTCTTTTTAGCTTTCTCAAGCGCTGAAGCCATCGACAGCATATAGATAAAAGAATAGCAGGGAGGCAGACCATAAACAGTAGACAGGCGACGTTGACTTCGGGGTTTTCAGTTATAAAGTAACACTGCTAGCGTGCGGATCTGGACCAGCTCAAATTGTATTCCTGTATTCCACTATCAAGTCAAATATATATTTTGTATCTTACACTTTATCCACGCGTTCTTCTCTCTTTATATACCGAATAACCTCAACATGAATAAATCGATTTTTTAAAGAAAAATGCGTATTTTCGTTTACCCGTCAATTTGACGGGTCCTCGTAGAGATAGGTATATACGAAACGCCCATAAACCTAGTGTTAATAACGTATTGCAATATGGATTACTCCAGTAGGATTTAATGCCACTGACTTATAAGGTAATTATGTTTCTCGTTATTTTATAATAGTGTAATTTGCGTATCTAATTTTTACTGTGAAACTTGTACTTTATTTTAAAATTTAATTACTTCGGAATTTTCACTGTGTAATAACAATCAGTTATACAAACATAACTAAAAATAAAACCACGGTGTGTAATCTTATTATCAGGCACCTAGAAGTTAAAAGTCAAGTCGAAAGCTATGATTATTTTCAACTTAAAAGCTTTCTTTTCTCTGGAAGCTTGAATTAATATTTGACTTTCGAAGCTCAGGATCACAGAACAAATCATAGAACAATATTTACATTTTTACATTTGATTTAATTATTATAAACTGTAAAATTAAACATTTCTTATGTATATGTATAACTTTTGTGCAAAAATTAGTATTATTATATATATATATATATATATATATATTTATATTTTTTGTTTATTATTCTATATTAAGCACAAGTTAAAGTCATTATATGTCTCAGATACATCGTAACCTATGATCTATGAGAGAGTTAACTGCAATTTCATCATGCTTCAATGCCTTCATTCGCTTTTATATTTTTCTAACATTATTTCTCATTACTTAATATATTAGAATAATAATAATATATTAGTACAACGTGTATTATACATTTACTATATTGTTTTATTACATATCTTATTTATCATCAGAGTTGGAAGTTTTAATCACTGGTATAAATCCATACGGAGGTGTACAACCTCTAGTACTATCTTCTCCACTTCTATTTGATGATCCTTTTCTTCTTCTCACTGGTTTAGGCGAATTATCACATTTTATAATAAACTTCAGTTCAGCCATTAGTTCTTCTTTAAAGGAAACCTGAAATATATTTATCTAATTTAGTAAAACCGATCAATAATCCAATCAAATTGATTTTATTGTACTTACGTCTTCGCGTAAGGATGTACAGCCAACTTCCCAGATTAACTCGAATACAGTATAAAAGAAGGAAGCAGCAACGCCTACAGTCAATACTAGGAATACGCCACCCACATTGTCGAGATCCAGTTCCTCCGCGGCGCTCTGACCACCGTCTTCCTACGTATCATTCGCATATCATCATATAAAATTCATACGTTTGCGCATAATTTATTTATCGACTTCGTTCTTATCTCATTTTATTGAAGCATTTATCTATACGTACTCGACATGTTCCACCCCCACGTTTCTGCGTCCACCATTTTTTCTTCAATTCTGTTATCAAGCCGCTTTGTTGCATCTTTAATACGGCAGTGTTTAATGGATGACGATATGGTGATCCTACGAATCAGTATAAATATTTCATTTTTATAGAAATAATATTCCCGGCAGTAATTCAATTATATATTGCGATTGACGCAGACGAATTAGTATATATACCATTAGTTGCAAAGAATTTTAGATATTATTAAATTTCTAGAAATTTGTAGGAACAGCAAAACAATGAAAATATTCTATTCAAACTAAATTGAAATATTAACTGTCATACATTTTTCGTCATAAAATACAATTGTAATCATCATTTGAATTCCAAATTAATTTATGTTCAATTTTCAATCGTCGTAGCCTTGCAAACAAATTAATATGCCAACATTTGTTTGACTATCATATTTAAACCAAATTCAATTATATTTAATAATCAATAATTAATAATTAAATATACTTGAATAAATTAATAATTTAACTAAAGTCGTAATATAACCGGTGAATGAAATTTATCTATTTCTAACTATTTGTAAAATAGCATTGTTGTGCGACTACTGAAGTCGTTAGGTTTGTCTGTATTATTTGACAAGTTGTAAGTGTCACTTAAGATCTTACCCTTTTTCATAGCAATCCCATAACCCTTTGCATCAAGAAGTCCACCGATCTGAGTCACGTTGCAGTACCTTTCAGTGATGTATTCTATTGAGCTGGATTCCATTAGAAACGCGTAATCTTCTCTAAGCACCTTTGTCAATCCAGCATCATTGTTAGAAGGCAATACCTCTGCAGCGTTTTCCGTCATGTATTTGTACATCTCCTTGTACGTTGAGTAGTTGGAATCCTTGGAATGCATAATTCTTATAAAAATCTGAGTTAGAATAAATAACTGCAAGTTTCATTTGTCTAACGCTTGTTTTCGTTTCGATCGGTTAATGAGCGATTTGATAGAGATAAAGAAATTAATGTTACATTTTCCGGTAATCTGTCATTCAGAGTAATTTATGCGAACAATGAAGAAATCAATATATTATATTGAGTTCTCAGTTATGAAAATTTGTTACGTTTCCAATTATATTAATTATTAATGATCTTTCATATTATCAGTATACTAAAAGAGTGACATGCTTTAAAATAAATTCTTCAAGAGAAATTATTTATTATTCTTTCCTATATTATATAAATTTAAGAAAAGTAAATTTTCTAGAAACTTGATTAGAAGCAGAAAAGTTATTATGAGGTTACTTGATTATTTAACAGGGAAAAAGCTATCTTGCACGATATAGCTAGTTATCTTTGAATTTTGATTTGGAATAAAATATTACTTATATGTATTCCTTACTATTAAAATCAGTTTTATTAATATAATATAATTTGATTCTGTAATTACCGAACTCTCATCCTAGCAAATATATAATTTATTTTTACAGTCAATTTTTGCAGACATCTCAAATAGATAGTTCTCTTTTTAAATATATCATAAATTTTAATCTATCGCTCTTCCAGAAAACTGTTAATATCAATGAAGGTCTATAAATTAATTTCAACCTAAATGTAAATAATATTATAGGGGAGTAATGTATTAATTTCACTCGATTCTATATTATCTACTTAAGCATTGCAACGAACGGGATTAAAATGTTTGTGATATCACAGCGTGGTTTTAATGAACAGGATTTGTATGTTTTACAATAAATAGGTAAGCTATTGCAACTATTATATTTAGGGTACTATAACTGTCAGAATTTATAAAATGTTTCTTCATCTTATCAACTCATACTCTACTGTTGGATACATATTAAATGAAAAATTTCTGGAATGATTCGTTAACAATACAAGTTTACAGAGACAGTTAATGATAGTTAAATGAAGCATCTGGATAAAATTAGGCGGTAAAAATTGATCAAAACATAAACATCTCTTACATTTGAAACAAGTACATCGATAACCTGTAATCATCCTGTAAAATTCGTTGCTACTGACAACCGTTTCATCAATTTTTACTGTTCTTCATGTTACGTTATCAAATATAAAGAAAATGTTACGTATTCAGTTGGACACTTACTTGGAAGAACATGAACGTAGATCCTCCTATTTTAGCGCCGTATTTAATTGCCTTTTTCCTTGCTAATTCTTCGACATTTGAGAAGGGTGATACTATTGTCTCGACGGTTAAGAACGCGGCTAAATTGGCAGTATAGCAATTGGCGATGATCAAACAGAAGAACCACCATGAAGTGGCCATCATTCTTGTCGAAAATCCTCTGTGCAATTGTAGAAATTTTACATTGATATCATAGAAATGTGTGTTGATTACGAGCAAGCTTTCATTAATTAAATATAAAACGATAAAAACGGTGTTTAATAAAAAAAAGATAGAAATAGTAAAATAATAATACCAACGATAAATATTATCTTAATATTACTAACATTTTGTTTGATATAATACAAGAACAAAAAGGAAAAAATTAAAGAATAAAAGAATAATATAATATACGAATATAAGAACAAAAAAAATATTAGAAATTTCGAAAATACCACTCACATGGGTGCAATCTCGGAACCCTGCTGCATAAGACTACCAATGGTGAACCATAAAGAATTTTTAAAGGTAAACTGATTCTCAAGCACCTCTGGTTCCTCGATACAAGGATACGGATTATTCCACTCTGCAGGGCATATCCTACCGATAATGAATAGTACTACAGACACGAATATATAAGCTCCGATTAAATACCACCAAACTCCGGTCGAAAATGGCGATAAGAAGGAAAACAAACTGGGTGGCGTCTTCGTTGGTTTTCGATACAGAATACTTATTCCTGTAGGAACAAATGAAACCAGAATTACATTAAATATTTATACGTATAGGTATTAATGACATCTTCCAGACTGTGGACATCAATTGATTAACTGCATCAAGGTTAATCATTTTGTTTCTAAAGAATGAGTCATAATTATTATGATAATAAGATAAAACAATTTGTAAGAAAAGAAACTGATTAATTTGCCCTGTGATAGACTCATTTAATATCTCTTTGCTCGAATCGAATAACAAATACTCTGATGTCAGTTTTGTAGTGGAGTCTTGATTATACGAATCCCGTTTAACCGAAATTCCATATTATCCGAGATTTGAACTTTGAACTTTACCTCTATCTTCGTTCCTTTTGAAAGTTTAACATAAAGAGTACAAAATTGTTGATAGTCAGATATAATTAAGGCAGTTAATCAAACTTTCAATCAATTACATAGTTCATTAAATTTAAATATATGTACAATATTACATTATCAAAATGTTTTTTATAACTTTATTCCACAATTTATTACCGGCCTTATCGACCCTTTGGTATTACTCGAGTTTTCGATTATCCGAGATAGGTTCGCTACACATTACAGTCGGATAATCGAGACTGTACTGTATTTCATAATAAAGAAATAGAAAGTAATGGAAATAAAGAAATTCAGTTTCAAAATTCACAATTTCCTGGACCCGTTATTAGTATTCGATTTGTCGTAAATAATGTAAAAATGGCGTAAAATGGCGTAATTAATCATAAACTCTAAAAGAAATTTTGGAAGCTATTTTTCATGATTTTCTAGTTTTCAATTAACGGAATCGATCAGTACGGACTTTAAATACTTCAAATATTTTAAAACGTTTCACATAAATTTCGCATGATCTCAAAGATATACCTAAATTCATAAAAGGCATCGTAAAGTCCACCGCCCCTTCTCTCTCTGCAGTTATAGTTAAGTCTGTAATTGCCAGATCAGCTTCCTGCAACACGATTTTAACGGACAACATATTTTAACTTTGCTTTCATTTCATTTAACAATACTATTCGTTTCCATTTAAACATTACTAACACCGGCGATTATTTTCCCAAGCATTCCCGTCCATTTGTTTAATTTCTTAGAGTATGATCCATACACGTTGTCTCTTTGAACCTCGAACGTGTAATTGAAACCCAACATTTTACTCAATTCTTGAATAATATCGATGCCGAACCCTTCATAACGATCATTTCCTGTCATCATATCGGCCGATTGTTTTAACATGCCATAGGGATGATTCTGTAAGAATGAAAGATTATATTTATGAGTGATAAAAGGGACATTTAAAGTAAACATATTTTATATCATTTCTCATTCGAAGCATATTAATTTGCATGACATAAGATTATTTAGTGATATTAATAATTTTATATTTTAATTAAAGGTTTATTATTTCTCATTCGAAGCATAATAAAAGGACTGAATATTATTTCCTTTGTACGATGTTGCAATATTCAGTAATATAAATAATTTTCCATTTCAATTAATGATCTGTTATTTGTCTTATTTTCAATCCAAAGGATATTAAAAATATTATGAATTATTGCCTTCATATGATTTTAGGTTTTTGTATAATTTCGTTAATTTCTGATTATAATTAGAACTCTATTATTTCTATTATATCCGTCACGTCCAATTTGGAAAATATTAAAAATTATTTCTCTCGTCTCAATAGATATACATATCTTTAAAATTGTTTCCCTTATGATATTCGACTATATTATAATAGCGATAATTTCGCATTTCGATCAAAGATCCCACGAATAAGATTCAAAAACGTAATTTTGTATTTTTACGCACAATTGCAATTAGTATGAGGAACGTTTTGTTCTGCAAGCTCAACTCTTCTTCAGATTTCTGAGGACGAGCTTCCAATAGCCATTCCACGTCATTCGTACTGTTCCATATTCCGATTTTCTTTAGTCCGTTTTCCGTCACTCTCACTATATCCAGCTGGAAATTACTACGAAATCCAGCGGTGTCGAATTTGATCAAACCAGTCAGACCTTCCATTTCGCTCTGAAATGAATCCACGATAATTTCAAATGTGAAATTTCATACTGGATATAGGCACATCATTGGTTAACAGTAATTAAATATTTATTTTATCGGTGCAATGAACTTACGACTCGCATAAAATTATTCAGACTAAATCCGTGCTCCCAGCTCACTGTACCATCGCAAGGTAATGTTTTCACATTGGCTTTAATGGTGTCTCTCAAGCGTTTGAAAGCTCTGGCGAAAAGCTGTACAGCGTCGTACATGAGTGCGGGTTCAACGCGCAGTTTGCTAGGATCGTCCAAACCCCATTCGTATTTATGCATCTCCACAACGCTCGTTACGAGTGGACTTTCGGGATCGATTAAACGTACCCCGGTAAAATTCACTCCTGAGTATTGGTATGGTTCTAGATCGATCGTCTGAAGATCCTGGAAGGAAGTTTAGCCTGTATAATATATTCATAAATATACGATATTTCTTTATGAAGTCTCCGCAATTTATGTATCAATATTATACAAACTTTGTCTTACTTGTTTGTAAGAAAAGAAATCGTAATTGATTCTAGTTTCACATTGCGACCTGATAATTAAAGGGTAATAATCTTTAGAAGTAGACTGTTAGCATATCGTAGTGAAAAATAAATAAACGTGAGATTAAATATGTGACATCTAAGTATATTTCATATTTTATATAATAATATTATATATTTTATATAACTAGGAAGGTATGTATATAAAAGGGCTCTATATAAAAGAAACTAAGTTGATCGTGAAATTATTTACGTCACATAATATCTAAGAATATTTTTTGGAATTAGTTGTACAATGTATTAAGATAAAGAAGAAATTATTTTACCAAGGAAGTTACTATTATTCTGTTCTTCTCCGACATAATTCCCACTTGCTGTGCCTGTTTCAATACCTCTTCCAATATATGAATCGAACAATCGATAAGAATGTTCTCAATCTCCTCGTCCTTGATTTCTCGCATCACTTTTCTGCAAAATATAGCCATCTATTAATTTTCATAACTAAGAGGATTCAAATGCGATTTACGAATTTCATTTGAAATATGCACCTGTAACTCGGCCCAGTTCCTAAATTGTATAAAAAGATCGTATGGGCCTTTATATCTAAATGCTCCAACAATCGGTGTGTACGAAACAGACTGTCGGTGTCTGCGTACAATATTGCGAAAATCTTCCATTCAAAGTCAGTTATGATTTTATTGAAGACCTGGCGGAATGTCACCTTCGATTACAACATCGCGCAAAACTATAGATTCAGCAGTGTCTACTCATTCAACGAATCAAGTACCGCCAACAGTACTGTAAATGTTCTAAAAACTAAGTTTCTAAGGAACTATATTTATTTTCAATAATTGTATTCAACCAAAAAGACCTTATCAAAGTGTTCTTAAAATATACATATAAGTACACCAATCGATACTGAGGTGCATGTTACCGAAATGTGATTTCATAAAAATCTATAAAATAAATAATAAATATGTAAGCCGGAAAAACATAAAAGGTTCTTGTATTCTACGTACCATAGAGAGGGTTTCTGCATATGGAAATAAGTTTACTCCTATGCCACGAATTTGAGAGGGTTCCCATCTGCCATAAATATGCGGCACTTCCATGGTATCACACATACTCTGCACGTGTCCCGAGGTAAATCTATTGTTTGGACCGAAAATGGCAGCCACCCCCTCAGTCATCAATTCGCATACTGAATATTTTAGAAGAAATTCTTGAATTAATGAGCAAGTCGAGCTGTATAGAATACTATACAAAAGTCACAAAACACAAACGAAAATCTCATATTTATTTATACACAAACGAATATAAAGATACAAAGTTATTTAACATTGATTTAAATTTGTTTTTACTTTTTAAAAAGTATTTACTCTTACTATTATTAATATTTTGCCGAAGATATATTGATGAATTTGGAAAAATTAAAATTTTATGTGATATTTATCTCCTCTTTTTTAATATCATATATTTTATACTATTTTAATGCTCCAAATAATTTATTCGATAAAATATTTCTGAAAAGTTCGTGAATTGGAAGAAAGCTGCAAATACGTAGGATATTTAATCGTATAAAAATCGTATAAAAATATGATTAGTTGCCACTGTGACTTTTGCATAAAAGAGAAAACGTATTTCCAATGATAACTATACCTATTTGCGACACATTGAACGGATCCGTATCAATCTCGTTGGATTTTGCCACGAAAAAGACATTTGGAAATGCATCGCTCATGTGTCGTTGTTCGTTCACTCTTTTTATAGAGGTTTCGAAGGCACGTTGAAGGCCATCGTTAGTGTCGAACAATCCTCCTAAAAGAATTATGTGAAGACACGTGTGACTTTGGACGCGGCAGTGTTCTATTAATATTTGCGGAATGTGAGCTGGAAACAGTGACGGCTTCAGTCATGGATTCAAGCACGAGAAATAACTTGAGGGAACGAGACTCGAGGGTATTAATTTGGTTTAAACTTGAAATAAGATTTATTCTCTAGTTAGAAACATTTCCATGTCCAACTGACTGTTCCGCAAAATCACGCAAGTTTCCTCACCTACGTTAACACTCGCACCTTTGCAGGACCCCAGAACGCAGGAAAAGATGATCAATGAAAGACACTTGTCCAGCATCTTGTAGTCATGCTTTACAATACGATAGCGACGTGTTCTGCGTTAAAAATAAAACAAGACAATCTTCCTCTAACGATTTGAAAGCAAATATCAATATAGTATTTCTATCCTCTTAACTGGTTTTTATAAGATCAGAATTGGCTAGACGTGTCATTTATAAGCTAGACATGAAATAATGTATATAATATAATATATAATACGTATTCCATATTATGCACACGTGAACATGAAATATTTAGGCAGTTGAATATTTTCGTGAAACATTTTATAACACGGTATAATTTCCAATACTTCCTATAAAAAAATACTGTCGTACTATGTATATCGAAAAAACAATTCATTTAAGCAATAGTTTAATTTGTATCGTATATCATTCGTTCAAATTTAATAGAAACAGAATGGAAAATAGAATTTTAATAGAAACAATTTAAATTAATCAAATCTTGTTCGAGTAAGCAGAAACCATTAAAACATAATAAAAATTGCATATTTGTGAAATAGAGGCACGACGTTGTTTTTCGTTCGGGACAACATTGTGACGATTCAGAGCGAGTTTAAACGATAAACATTCTCAACAAAACAACAGGAATTAACTGAAATCGTCGGCATGAAAGCCTGGTCCATGAAGACGCGATTAGCTTCAAAGACAGCCAGACCAACCGGACTGATGCGAATTTATTTGCAATAAGACCATGGTACACCCGTTTCAACGGCTGGAGCAAACCGTTGGGATTCGAACGAGCACTTAACTATCCGACGTACTGTAAACCAGCAGGGAAGCGTATACACGCTTGAATTCTCGAGTTCGCGTAAATATTTAGAACCGTCTAAAATCAATCCTCCAATATTCAGCTCGCCTATTTATTTGAAGCTATCAAAGGATCTGTCAGATCCTCCCTCGACGCTCTAAGATTGACTTTCTTCCACGTCTGGCTTTTTCGACTGGGAAATACAAATTATTAGATGCTTGATAACTTTCTTTTCAAAGCTTTAGACTAATGAATACTTGTATAGTATTAAACAAGTAAAACGATAAAGTAAAAATTGCATTTTGTGGTATTCATAAAATGAAGAATTGTAAATCGAAGAGTTCATAGGAATTTTGGACAAATTTTGGTTAAAGATAAACTTTAATGGAAAAATCTGTATTATTGGATATTTGATATTCGTGGTACGAGCTTTTCGTTTTAGCGAAATACCTACGGTAAACTGGTGAAAAAACAGAGCTTTTAGAGTTAATGGTAGAGTTAATGGTAATCCTGCATATTAATTTACACATTACATATCGGAAATTACATATTACATTACACACGCACATTTACATATTAATTTCGATTCGCCATCATCGACAAAAACGGGAACGTCAGTCGGCATTTGCGACGAGATAATTTTAGCGGAGATGATTTTTGCGTATTTTCTCGTCACGAAACATCGCGGCGTGGATGGAACACGCGATGCTATTGCGGAGCGTTATGCTATTGTCACCTTGCCAAACACATGTGCTCCGTCGCATTCTTTTTTATCCATTCATTCATCGCCATGGTCATTTCGCGTAGCGTCATTGTACGCAAACATCCACAGAATAATCCGTCACAGCGCGTCGCGACGCTCGTTCCGTGTCAATGTGCCATATCCAGCCGGCCGTAATCGCTTGAAAAACACATGAAAATCTTCGAGTGCCGCGTTACGACGCTCGTTATATTTAGATGCCAAGCGTCGTCGTCACTAACGCTTGTCGCTTAAAGCGGTGTGACATAGTTTCCATCGAATCGCCATCGGCTGCAGTTTTCAAGGGAATCGGCCTGCACGTTCGATGTCGCATATTTCCATGAAATTTCATTTTACATAATACTCCGTTCCGAAAATTCTTTCGATTTTCTCTTGAGTTCGATTAAAATATTTTTATAAGCAGAGCTCAAGGAGAAAGTGATACAAGTGTATCTTTTTTCTCGTGCAGAGATAAATTAATAAAGATTTGGCATAGAAATGTACTGGCCATACGCTGCGTCAATATAATCACCGGAAACTTGGTTACAAGATTCTAAGTAATTCTACTGACGTAACCGTTACGTTTTCATTCCTACATGATTTAATAGAATAAAAGATAGACAAAACAATGGACAATGATGCGAAAAAATATATTATTTTGCTGTAAAAATACTGTTTAATTATAAAGTTATTATAAAATTATAATTCATCTCAAACCAAAGATATCTATCATGAAAAAAATATACAGCTCTTAAGAAAGAGTTCGGATATTTTAGATACAGTTGATATATTAAGCGACTTTGTTACTTTTTAAGCTTTCGATATTTGGTAATATACCTCAATATTTAGAAGCATCTATATCTTTTGATTCGATTTAAATTTCATTCCTACATTCTTTTCAAATCAAACATTTCACATGCCACGTTTCCTTCGTGCCTATTATAAAAAATTGATTTTCTAAACTATGTCTGATTTTTCTGGGAACTTGTGTCTTTCTCCATTAATGGATATTTTTATCCACCTTAGGCTCAAATCGGAAAGATCCATCCAATATACGAATACAATGATGTACAATAACTCTACGTACTTAGATGGTATCAAATACTTCTGAAACATTGTTAAAAAAGCGAAATTATTGAGCTATCCGCGTCGTTATTGCATTACTGTTATGTTGAGCACATGTGTATGCCATCAAAGTAAATTGGAAAAATGAATTAAAAAGTTATTGAATCGAAGACATGCTACGTGGTGGAAGTATGGTACGCTGTACGTTATATTCTCGAACGAAAATTAAAACAGAAGAGGCCAGAGGTTAAATGGGCAGGACAATGTGGCTGTCCATACAACGAGCGTGACAGGAAAAGGAAACTCACCTGAAATTACGATTACACACGGCTGGTTACCTGGAACACAAGTTAGATATACGTGCTTTTCAGAACGAAACTCACGGCATGCACTCTAATTCCGAACGCCGGTTCCTACCAACCATTTCACTGCGCACACGCGGACTCCCTTCCAAGCCACTTGGATTTCGTTTGTGTATTTCACTCTAATATGGCGGGCATCTAGAGCTCGAACTTAATTTATTGTTAGACACAACGCTGCCATTTTCTCAAGTAGGCATCTTTTGGACAGAAGTGTTGCAGTTTTGCTTCTTCCACGCTACATGGTGCGTAAACGCAATTATTAACGAAGTAAATGGTTTTCAATTTTGACGTATTATTTCTTTTTTGCGAAGACATTAGGAAAATTGTGTTTCTATTATTAATAATAAAATAATTCTGCGTTTAGCCGTTTGGTGTTAGAAAATTTGCAAAAAGTATTAGTAAAACAGAAAAGTTTGTGACATTGGTCGAGCCGTCTAGTCACGAGTGGATTCCTGAGAATAGAAGATCTACTTAGATCTAAAGAATGCTTTAACTTCGCTTAAAAACTATAAAGAATACTTCAAAATCTTGTTCCAATTTAGATTTTTAATTACCGATGTAAGGATATGTAATTTTAAAAGAATAATTTTAGAAAAGGAAGACAAATTTCTTTCTTTAGCGAGACAGATTTTGTATTAGGTGAGAGATTGATTGTGATTATTAACCTGTACATCGCACAACAGGTATTTCAGAATTTTTATTATGTTCGAGACAGTCTATTCCACTCAGTCGAAATTACGTTTACACGTTGATATCACATTAACATTGTTTCTTCAATGAAAACAGAGTTCCAGGGTGAAAAAATTAAAGAATTTTCTGACAACGACACAATAATAAACAGTGTACAGCGAGATGTAGTTAAATTCACCGTAAAAATAAACCGGTACATGACGCGAACGCGACGTAACGACGAGACAAGCTGTTGTTACTTTTGATAGCGTGTTCGGCTTCTTCCGGAAAAAGTGTCTTTTCAGACAGAACACGGTTTCTACAGCGGCTTTCTTCAAACGATAAAATGGCACAAAGTCCTTTTTATATCCACACTGTGGATGGCAATTCGACGAAGTGAATCGATACTTTTAAGTCAGAAATCTCGAGCATTTTTTATATGGAAACATCAAATGTTTGTCTGTTATTTTTTAAGATAAAATGGATTGGATACAACACGAAGAGGATTATTCGATTAAAGGATCCCTGTCTTACGATTTTTAATTAAAGACATTCATAAGATGTAGTATTTAATGTAATAAATATTATATACCTCGAATTGTTATGGATATAGCAAATTTCAAGTGGTGTCCTTAATAATGAAACTACCGAAATTAAAAGATTAAAATGATTCTCTTCTGAAAGAATTAAAACGATACGTTATCTCGTTATTTCTTGTTTTCTATTTTTCCAATTTAAAGTATCTATATTTAATCCTTTCCTTTAGGGTCTCCAATAACTTTCTTTCTATCTGGAACAATAGAACTAGAAAAAGTTACTCTATGGAGTTTATTATCTTATCTAAAGAGATTCACAACCTCATTTACTTCCTTAATCTATTTCTCTCATTCTTCTCTCGCCCTAATTTTCAAGACAATTAATCAACCCCTGAACGTACGCAGCAAAACGTTTAAAAACGAACTTTCAAACGAAGAACATCAAGAAAAAGATGACTGATTAATTGTACAAAAGGCAGAGATACGCAGCGAGCGGACCAAGATAAGAAGACATAAACCGAAGAAAAGAGAGAAAGAAGGTACAACCGGCGGAGAGATAGCAAAGTAAATTAAATAGCTCCGTTAGCGTCCTAGGGAGCAAAGAGAAGGTAAAAGCCATGGAACTTGGATACATTAGTGAATTAGTTACGTTAGCGGTTTGGGATTTAGTTCTCTAATCAAAAGAACGAAGAGTGAAGGCTGTGGCAATTGATGTAAAAGTACAACTTCTCGGGGACCAATTACGTGGTAAAGTAGAACTTCTCCGATGTAATCAACGAGGGGATTATGGCGTTGGTTAAGTACATTATGCGTGGAATAATTTTCTCAATTGAAACCGGAGCAACCTGACACCTGACAATCGATCACAGGACGCACTAAACGAATGTTTGAATAACCTTACGAAGGAGAATCTTTCGACTATACCATCAGTGAAATTTTAAACGCAGATGGAGATATCGTGGAACTAAATTGCTGATAATGTTGAGAATTTTTTTAAATTTAAAGAAGAATGTGTTTTAATTAATCATATAGCACAAATGTCAGTAGTTTTTATGTTCGACGAATCTTTCGTTTTGTGCATATAATATATCTTATATTATAAATTATTGTAAATTATAATATATCTTATATTATAATTATTTATGTTGCAAAAGCTAAACAATCAATGTTGATAGAAACAATCAGTGTTTGACTTTTTTATTGTATGGATGAATTAAGATCTCAATAAAAAAATTCTTCTGAAAAGTTGCAAAAGGTCTAGCATACGAAGTTCATTCTTCTAGGTTCTCTAAATGATAAATAAATCAAACCTGATAGACAAAGTAATAAACAAAATACGCCCACTGAGAATTTACAGACGATGAGTTTTATTCACGTTTAATATGATGCTCGTAGTACACTTTATGTAAGAAGTATAATCAATTGGCTCTTAAATTCGGTACGATGCGAACGCAATGTACGCGATACAGATAATATTTACAAGTACGTGTATAATTCACGATTTATTCGCATATATGGCTCGTGTGAGAATATGTCATCCATGCGGGTTTGTATCGCATATTTTGTACGTATTTTAAAAACGATTCGATTTGGTGTACACACATCGATGTATGAACGAGTCGACGATAAAGGAAAGGAACAAAAAATATACAAAGAACAAGAAAGAAATAGAAATAAAAAGTCGCAATTGTCACATATATACGACGTTCTAAAAAATGGTGCATGGCGGTGAGGCAGAAATATTATCAACGCCCAAATTTCGCCGCTAATCTCATTCCACTGATCTATCTGTATCCGGAAATTGATCATTCCAGAGAGGCTAAGCCAGCATCCGTGCATGTACGATATTCGCGCGTGTTTACGCCTTAGGAGAGACGGAAGACGGAAATTAATACTGCTCAGTCCAGGGCGTTCATGAACGGCGATGTACCAGCTGCAAACAGGCTTTCCATTAACTCTGTTAACCAGTTTAATCCGTGGAATCGTTGGACGCTTAAGAAAGGAACATTGCAATGCCGCGACCGGCTACTGAAATCTGTCTCGGTCTGAAGGAGATTTAATTGAATTTTCAGTCGAGTTAGTTTTTTGAAAGATTATTCGAATTTACCAGGTCTAAAATCAAATAAATGCGACACGCTCTAAAGGAAATTTAATATTTAATATTATAACGAATTCAGAAGGTATGAAACGTTTAGAAAGTATTGTGAGATTTAAAGAGGATTTAAGAATTATTTAGATATATGTAATACTTCGTACTGCGTTTAGTAATTCAATTAATAATTGAATACTTAGTTGAGATAGTTTTTTGAAGAATAATTAGAAATCTAAAGCTATTCAAATTGCTAAATCAGATTGCTATAAAATGTACAAAGCATGTTGAGAATATTTAAACAGTAACTATTGTATTCTGATTTTATTATTTTATCAGCAACTCTGACCTATTCTATTCGCAATATGTGTAATAACTTTCAATTAATACACATGAATCTGCCCTAGATTTCAAAGGACTAATGCCGTATACGATTGAATCAATGAATATCCGAAGTCAGATACAGATAGATCAATGAAATCCTGCGATACATGATAACGAGGTCGAGAAATTCGTTAGCGAAACAACGAGCCGGAATATATCGTCGATTTGCTAGAGGAGTGACGCATTTGAAAAATTTACGCTTTTTCAAAATCCAGGGTATAAGCTGCACTAAAAAAAGCCTTTTCGTTGTTAAATAATTAATAGTTTTCTATTTCAAATAAAACTTGATAAAAATTTGCGTTCCTTAATCGTGTCACTTTCCTAGCATATCTAGAATATAACATAAAACTGTAAAATCGCTTATTCTATCTACATTCGATGAAACATCTACATACAACGTTTGCACCAATGGACACGTTATCTTACAGCATCGAAATGATACTTAAACGAAGACATACTTTTAGAAGTCGTATGAACAGATTTTTCCCCATGAACGTTCTATGATACAATGCCATAGAATAGATACGTTTACTTTAGTTCGTAATCTTAACGATGATTATGATTATGTACACTAAACGAATGTATCCAAACGTCACCGAACAGATAGAGACAGAATTTGTACAGTGTTAATTATCTTGTGATATTTTTCTCAAGTGATCACGAATGTAGATACTTTCTTTAAAAATGAGCGACATAGTCCATAATAATGGAGTGAATTGGATTCAATGACGTTTTCCTTCGCTGTTCAAGTAACGTTTCATATGCATCAATTACAAAATCCACAGTTTTTGTTCTTTCTCTCTTTTTTCGATCGCTCTTGACATGCATACGTTCTTCAAAAAGTTTGTCATTTGTATTGTAACATATCGTGCGGAAGACATCGCATATTTGATTATTTAATTTTAATGTTTAATTAAGTTATGTGGGAGTGAGTTCATAAATTGCTTTCTAATATATTCAAGAAATATACGGGCGTGGACAATAATTATTGCCGTTTCCTGTATCCGCTACTCGTTTCTGATATTAGTCTGTTGAAATTAAATACATTCGAAGTTTCGAAGCATTTTAACAAAACTGATAAAATATGGAAATACCATTACATGATTACATTATTTCACTCTATTATAAATTCAGACTCGAATAAAAAGTTATAAATAACCAATTCTAACGACCAATTTTGTTTAAAAATTCCTTACTGCGCCATGTGTGCGTGAAGCTTACAGATATGAAAAATATGATGTGATACATTTTCCGTTGTGTAGAAAAGAACAATTTTAAAAATCAGTCAGTTATCAAGTAATCCCGGATTAAAACTGTGTTTGTATTTGATTTTAAAATTACATATGTGTTTCCATCGCGCTCTACAACGTTAATAAAAACTTAAAAATATTACTTGTGTAGAATAGTATCGATTAAGTTAAAGTTACATAACAACAAAGCTAATATATTTCGTCACGTAAAGAGTATCGCGGGTTCTGCAAGTAATATTTCATATTAAAATACATCTTTTTAGCCACCAAGTTTCATAAAAGTCGAAAAATCAACGAAAATGGACTTATCATATATTTTTCATGTGGTCTTCATACACATATAAAATCGCAGAGACAGCAACAATTAAAGATTAGACTTTCGCGGCGACAGCTCACGCCGTGGCCGCTCAGGCTGCGTTTCGTTTCACGACGGCCACCCTCTTTTGCCACGAGTGGCGCAACGAAAGACAAAGGATCTCGAGACTGCTCGTTAATCTTTCCACTCAAACAGCGTGCGTCGTTGTCTTCCGCACGGCACGATAAATTCCAGTGAGCTCCAATTAACGACTGAATGACTGTACACTGTACACTGTATAAAGTGCTGGTCGAAGTACTGCCATGTTCGTTCGTTCGCGTCACTTGTAAAGACAAAGAACGAAAAAATGGAAGAAAAAAAGAAAGAAAGAACCAGACTTATACACATACACACATAGAAAGAGAGAAAGAGAGAGAGAGAGGGGGGGAGAGAGTGAGAGGAATAAAGCAACTGGAGGAGGTGGATGGTTTCCACCTCGCGCTAAACTTTTAGTTCGCGCCTCGTTGCTTCTCTCGTCGTATCTCTCGTTTGTCGATTGCCTTCATAGTTCATCGAGTCGCGAGTTCGATTAGTCCCGTGCACGTTGCCCTTCTCCCTTCGACGATGATTCAGCTTCGTAGCTTCAGGTCAAAGGCGCTTTCCCCACGAAGTGTCTGTACTTGTTGCATATCGGATACCTGCCCTCCTCGGACACGATCGATAGGTTCGATTGCTGCCTCTCGCGACTACACAGTGTCTTCTTCGCGGACTTTTTTGTTCCGTTCCCGCAATCCAGCGCATAACGCAACTCGCTCGCCATCTCCGAGCACATGGACTTCTGGAAAGTTCCAGTAAACACCCGCTGCATCCCTTTAATTGTGCTCTCTTCGCGATATGCGAAGCTTCGTCAGCCAAGTGCGATGACGCGTGTACGTATAGTATAATATGCACATAAATATTTTAACCTGGTTTTGATATAGTCGAGATACGAAGTTTTATTGGCGCAATAACCTTTTTTGTCCCAGAGTAATTGCAGGTTGCTAGTATGTAGTTCCTTCGTGGGGGTTGTTTGAAGCAGAGTGAGAGAAGTTGGCAAAGAATATGTTCAAGGGAATGTTTTTAAATGTACATAATTTTGTTTATAGTAGGTTCTTTTTTTGGAGATAGGATATTTTATTGAAATAAATGACTACAAACTTTGGACAAAACTAGCTTCTTCCTAATTATATTAGTTAGAAATGTGGCGTTTCAATTTCAATTGGTATCGTTATGTCACATGTAATCGTAATAGTTTGCGATAAATTTAATTTTAATTTAGATTCTATATCTCACACGATAAATACATTTACGATCATGTGCTGCTTTAATATTAAGATAATACAAATTCGGTTAGAAAATGTATACGTAGGATGAATATGATTAACCAGAATTGTCGAGAATTGTGTTTTTGATGTTTATGCGAGGGCTGTAAGAGGATCACCATTGTATTTGTTATGTAAAACAGGATAAACACGAAACAAATTAAAATAAAATAACATTCTCAAAAAACAAATTAACTTAACCAAAACTCCTATAGGCTGTTTGTATTTCAACAATACCAATTGAAAATTCAAAGTTCAGTATCTTATGAGAAGTACCTGTAAGTAAACAAGTTTATAGACTCTACGATAAGATAGGAATTCTAACCCAGACATCTTACAAAGGACTATAAAGTATATCGCTTCCTTAAGATTTTTGGGTTCATGGGACACTCTACGATCCAATGATATTAACTGAAGTAGTTACAAGAATGAGAAAACAAGTTTAAAGACTCTGCAGTAGAATAGGAACTTTGAGTTAGACATCTTGATGAGGACATCAAGCATATTGCTCTTTTAAAATTGTTGGGTTTATGCGACGCGTCATGGCACGAAGCTGACTTTCTCGAGATAAACAATTCTGCTGGATATATGCATGCAGCCTTAATTAATAATCAATTATTTCATAGAAGCTGTGAGTAAATGAAGGAAAAAATACAAGGAATCAAGCACACATAGTAAACCAGTTTGTGTCTTATAATTATTCGTGCGATGTTCAACAAATAATTTATAACAATCTGCATTGTTTTTAATAAATTTTCATATGAAACGGTATCCATAAGCTGTAAATAAGGAAAATAAAGTATTAATAAAAAATTCAATTCGCAAAGGAGACGAACATAAAACTAAGAAAATTACTCACACCATACTGGTGTTACAAGAATTATTTTTTTGTTTTACCCTGTTTAATTAATAACAAGAAAATAACAATGATGAAAATGGAAACAATTTTTCAATACATTTATTTTAGTTTCTTGTAAACTTTTCTATATATATATGTATATATATTTATCTAACAAATAAAACCATGTTTAAACTTTGAAAAACCCAACAGATGAATAAACCGAAGGATTCTTGTAAATATTTCCTTCCTCCGTAAAAGTTCGTTTAATAATTCCATTTCCAACATTGCGGTATACCGAACGACAAAAAAAAGTCAACTGTTCGGAAAGAAATATCTCATGCTCTACGGTTTGTCAATCGACAAGTGCTATGACACAACGAGTAGCAGATACATAGTAGAAAAGAAAAGTTGCTCACCTCCTACGTATCCATGGCGGGAGAGAAAGAGAGGCAAGAAACATTGCGACACAACTAACAATGTCATACTAAACTGTCACACATCGTGCGCGTGTCCTTTCGAACCGTACATGTGATTCATTCTTTAACACCTACGTTTCGATTGCGATCACTGTTCTCATTATTTCTTCTTTCTTTTTTTTTTCTCGTTTCATATCATACAAGTTTATACGAATCGAGACATATAGAATCTTCTATCGCATAATTGAATTTCTTCTCAAATATGAAGAGTCTGCAAACTTCTATCGGTGGAATAAAAATTTTATCATATCGTTATTTGATTATATTCGATCATATTCAGAAGACGGATTTTTCATCTTTCTTTTTATTTAATTCACAAAAGAAGCTTACAGACTCTACATAGAACAGCGATTCACTCCTCGAGCTACACAATATGTACATACAATAAAACGTTTGCAACTTGACGCTATACATTAATTATCTAGTCGGTATAAAATCGTGATTGTTCATGTAAACAGTTCGTTACTCCTCACCATACGATTCAGTCGCGATCGCAGTGAATTCATTAGAAACAGAAAAAAAAAAAAAGAAATCACACCGCGTTTGTATTTTTATATATTCCATTCTTTTTTTGTTCTAGCTTTTATATGTAACAATCGCGCGAGATATCGTTCATTCTCGCTGCGAGGCTTCAAGTCGGTCGTCAATTAATCTAAAAAGGTTTTGATATGAGCAAATAGCAAACGCGTTAACCTTTCCAATTTCAATATCTGCATCATTTCACGGCTCTGTCGTTAAGAGATGTTGCGGACAAAAAGAAAACGGTCGTTTTAAATCAAACGTTCCCTTTGGACTGTTCCTTCTTCTTCTTTTCTTTCTTTCCCTCGTTTTCGTTCTTTCATTTTTTTTCTCTTTTTCTTCCCTTCTTTCCATTCTTTCTCCCTTTTTCTCTACTTAATGAAATTCCAACGACACCGTACGTTACCCGATAATAATTGATTGGGTAGTGTTCCGCCGATAACGTTCCGGCTAGATTGTCGGTCGAGATTACGGTTCTCGAAGGGATAAGAGAAAAAAAAAGAACTGGAAAGGTCGAGGATCGTTGCTCCTTCGTTTTGATTATACGTTCGTTTGAACTTTCTACAGTTTGTGTCTGTCAGTGTTTCACACAGTTCTCGATCACTGATGTGGTGGAGTTCCTCCTTAGGTCCGTCGGGTCAGATACGCTTTTCTCGGGCATAGGAATCTGTTTCGTATTTCTGTTCGTTCTCTATTGTTCCGTTCATTTTTGTCTTTCTATCTTTGTTTCGTTCGTTTTTATATTACTTTAGTTTCTGGCTCGCGAACGAATCCCTACAGGATCGCCCGCTAGTGTAGATCGGTAAAAGCTTCGCAGATCGGTTTCCCCGAGGATTTCTGCTTCTAAAACAGAACACGAAAATGCTCGGGTAAGATTGCGTTAGGTGGCACATCAGATCGATTAGTCGGATCGACGCGATGCACGCGAAGCATTTTTGTTTTTGATAAGAAAAATTAACTCGAGCGAGAGTAACGACAGTTGCCCGGTTGGGGACACTTGGAAACGAATGGACTGCTCGTAAATAGATAGAAACTAAAGTTCGCTGAACGTCGTAGGTGAAAAATGGAAAACGCGATAAAATCGTCGTCGAACCGAAGATTGAACTCTATCGAAGATAAGATTATTGAGAGTGTAATTGCGAAATTTACAAACGATTTATGATTCGCTTTATTTATATATTTTGTCAAAGGGAAATAAAATAATTTAATCTATCAAAATCAAATAAAACAAGAATAATTTTATACAAAGAGAAAAAAAGAATTGAAAATGCAGTGTGAAGAGTATTAAAATCCTCAATTCTCATAAGAGTTAAATATTAAATTCTTCGTCAATTCTACAATTTTTAAAGTCCTTAAAATCAATTAATTTATAGATTTCATTATTTATAACTGAGGTAGGCTGCAGCATTACAAAAATAGGAGACACAGAAACTTTCATTATTGGGTAAAATTAAATGGTACTGTAAGAGGATTTCGTTGATATAATTTGAAAGATAAAGTATTACTCAAGTATTATCCTGATAAAGTATTAGTACACAACCTCGAGACACACTTCAATTAAGCTATACTTGAGATTCTACAGGCCATTTTTCCTCAATATCTACCACAAAGTTCCCCTACAATTTTTCAGCACCCTTCGCAATCAGACCCTTCCAGCAAGTCATGCTAATTCTAAAGTAAATTGAAGAAAGTATCAAAATTCTGTTTGTGTACACTGTAGAGTATACAGAAACTTCTCATAACTGAAAGAAGTTCGTTTCTCTACTCAAACGCTTAGAAAACGTGTAGCTCGTTCACTACTGACCCAATTTTTATTGCAATAATTTTGTATCAATCTAGACGGAGCTTTTTTATCCAATAGCTTAAAAACTAAATAATTTAAAGATAAATCTTTAAATATGTTTGACATACTAAATATATCATTATGTGTTGATTTTTTAAAACCAGTTCATCATTGTAAATATTTGTTGAATCGTCGTAAAGTACTTTTTTTGCAATTTATACTAATTTTTAAGTTGAAATGAGTATAAAAGAACATATGATTTGGAAATGGTTAATTTGGGATATTGGAATCTTCGATCCACATTCGCGTCCACGTAAAACGATTAGCATCTTCAAACTCGAGCAAGTATCGCAGCTACTCTGTTGCGGTCTGAAGTAGCGCGGCTCCGAAGGCGAACAGCAATACCAGACGTTTGTTGGCTGACGGAATTGTTTGCTCTCGGGTACGCGAGGTCACTGGCGCAAAGCTGCATATCCGTATTTGTGGACGAGCCCTTCTCAAATACTTGCCTGTTTGCTTACCGCTTGAACGTACGCAAACGGCAGCTCAAATACATATTGTAGACACGCGAGCTTCGTACGAGCTTTCCGCTCGAGTTTCTCCCAGCCGCGCTTTAATTTCATTGCTAAGCCCACTGGAATTTTCTTTTGTGAACGAAATTCATCGATTGTACTTCTCGTACTTCTCATAAACCGTGCGCTCGTCAATGAATTCCATTCTCAATTTTGTTTATGAGTTATTGGTAAGACATAAAAGATGCTGTGTTGATCGTTGTCATTCTATTTGTACACACACGATTTGTCAAAAGTATGTAAACAGCCGCTTATTTCTGACAGAATGTAACTTATTACAAAATTGTTAATGAGAACGATTTTATTTTTTGTGATCGTTACAACAATGTATAATAGTATAATATTTTAACTGGAAATTTAGTTTTGAAAATAATATAAAAATAATACCTATAATAATAATATGTCTATAATAATCTATAGTATAAATAATAGTGTAAAATAATAAAACTGACATTGGTAAATGGAATTTTTAATGCAGTTCTCTTCCAATATCTATTTTATTTTTATTCGATTTGTTTTGTATATCAATTTTCTTCGCTTTATGCGGAACAAACATTTTTCCGAATATATCTGCGTTCGTGAATCAACAATCAGCATTCAATGAAATTCATTTAGTGGATTACCATGGGAATTGACTATTAAAATATCACGGTGACTGGCCATTCTAGTCGAAATCTTCGCAACCTATTTAACACGTGAAATTGTATTTTTATTTCATAAAAATAAACTGCACTCTCGTGTTTCGTAACAATACACTCTCTTCTCTCCCATTTCATTTCTGCATCCACTCCTGAATTCCCATTTCCCCCAATCGAAACTATCACAATTCAAACATCGCTAGTACCAAACGGACAGTGAAGCCTCGCTTTGAAATAAATTCATGTCAATCGAACAACAACTAAAATCCGCTACAATCAACTAAAGAAACGAAGTCAATCAACGCATCGTAAAAACAAGTGGAAACTTGGAATACCAAATTAGCGTCGTAACTTCCGTTTACCAAAGTCTATGAATAATTACTCTCCCAAGAACAAAGACGCTTTACGCCCCAATATCTTTTCACTTATCTCGCGTCCTATATTTCTTCGAACTAAAAGACGACTAAGGAAATGGAAGACGGACGAGGACGGAAAGAGCGAATTAACGCCATGATATCAATCAACCGTATCTCTAATTAGAACCCCAAACAATTATAATGGCGAATCGTTTCAAGAACAAAGACGCTTCGCGAGTCTGTAACTGGTTTTTCCCTCTGATACGTCGTGATTCCATCGATCACAGCGAGAAGCCGATCAGACCCGAGTGGTTTTGTGGGTGCACCGTGACCATTAAAGAGGAACTCCACCATCACGCGAACATCAACTGATGTATTCGCGCGGTATATCGGGGTAGATCGCATCGGGATCGAGGTGCGTGTTGGACGACGTTACTTCAGGCGCGATCACGCCCTCTTCGACGTGCTATCTGACCTCACTCACCCGTTCCTCAATGGCGACCTTCCGGCTTTTCCAGACGAACTCGCATACCGCGATCACGCAAGCGATGCCCATACCGCCCATCAGAACTACGAACACCCCGCCTACGTTTGCCAGTCCTAGTTCGTTCGCTGTTGAACTGCTCTTCGACATGTCGTCCTGTTGCAAAAAGAGAAACATTTATGAGGCAATAATACAAATCGCCTATTTGCCGAAGTGGTTAACTTCGCGTAACAAACAGTAGGGAAAATTGATGAATTTATGTATATAAGATAGACATCAATCGAGTGTCTTGGTACAAAAATGTACAAAATTTTAAACAGTGGAATTAACTATTTTGGCTCGTGAACAACTCATATAATGTATGAATGCTTAACATTTTTCATTTACGGATATATTTTTCATCAATTTTAAACTTCTATCGTTTTCGAAAATTCAGGGGGTAACTATTTGAAAATATTTGTTTGAGGGGAACAATTCAGGTAGGAGAATAGTTAAACATTTGACATATATTTTCCATTGATTTCATTTTAGTTTCGTCAAATTATATTCACGCACAACGTCAATTTTTCCAACCATTCTGTTTCGCGAATATAAATTTTCATACAAGTGCAAGTGTAAAATTTATATGACTTTGATAAAAGTCCATTGAGTCTGCGGTTTTTCATTTTGACTAAAAATTATCATTTTTCAACAAGTTACACTGGTTATCTCGGAAACGATAGTATTTATTATAAAACAGTTTAATATGAAATGAAAGGTAATTAGACGAACGAAGAATTTTAAATTTCGCTTCAGTATTTCTTCACTCACAAAGAAATTATTCAATACACCAATACATTACTCTTTCTATAGTCTCTATCATATCAAATAATTTCAATTTTAAAATCAATGAAATTTCACCTTTTTCAAAAAAAAAAAAAAAAAAAAGAAATAAACTTTACACAACAAATACCACATAAAGCCGTGCTAGTTTCAGCCAACAAATTCCAGCGACGAATAGTCACGGGAATTCATCCAAGCGGAATAATACCGGCAGATAATAGCCGTATAATAGTTCTGGCAATGATTTCACGGATTTATGAAAATGTTTTCTCTCGGTACGGTCTGTCTATCCCTTCTAGAGCTCTCGTATACTTCCTGGAAACATTGTAGAAGGGGAACCAGAACGAAATACATTTTCGTGGGAGATCAGAATTTTCGAGCGTACAGTTATCGACTGCACTCTCGTCCTTGTGGAAAATAAGAGAAACTCGAATCGTGTTTGCATGCTCAATGCTCACCCTGCAAGATCCTCCGCCGCGTTTCTCTTTCCACCAGCGCGTCTTCAGCAA
Source organism: Bombus terrestris (assembly GCF_910591885.1). Taxonomy (NCBI): domain Eukaryota; kingdom Metazoa; phylum Arthropoda; class Insecta; order Hymenoptera; family Apidae; genus Bombus; species Bombus terrestris. The sequence continues at coordinate 11,384,318 of NC_063269.1, read as the reverse complement.
GTGCAGTTTCCCCTCTTCTTGCAGCTTTAAAATGGCTCCGCTGATGGCCGTTCTGTATGGTGAATCTGAAGTTCCAAGGTCGTTTTGAACAGCGCTTGTTTTACCGGTCGGCATTTATCGCGTGCGTGAAACTTTTTTAGAAAGCATAATCGGTGTTATTGTTTTCGTCGCGTCGTATCTACGCGAGACTCGTGCGATTTCATTGATTTCCATCCATCACATTGCACCCCTTGGTTTCCATAGAATATGGTACTCGAAGACCCGTGGATAAGAGAAACGGTGGAGTATTTTCGAATTTTCAGAGTATTTGTTTGCAAATGTTTGCACCGCTCTGGCAGAAAGTTGCAGATATGGAGGAGGGACGCGTCAATGGGTTGCAGAGAATTTTCGTTTATTTTTGTTTCAACAAATAGAAGGCATTTGGTTTTTTCGAATAATAGAGGAATTTCAATTTTGTTTTCCTTTTTGTGGAAATGCAGGCATTATTTGAACTGTTAAAAGCCATATTGATCAACTACATACATTAAAAATAGAGAAGAATGATGTTATATCTCGCAACACCGTTTTATATAAAATTTACCTTAGAATTTATTGTTAGTTATCGTTATTTATGACACGTAATAAATAAGATTGAATCGGAAAGGTTGATAAAATTACTAAATTTAGGAAAAGCGGCGTTAATCAATTTTCATTCGTAATGAAATCTCTGGAAAAATGAACTTTTTTGTAAAAACTTTTACACGTGTAGGTCAAAAGTATATTTAAGAAAGTACGCCATTACACAATTCTCAAGAAAAGATGACTTATTTTCATAAGCTCATTTACTGCAAAGAGACGATACAAATAATAACAAGTTCCACAATAAATGTTCAAAAATAAAGTTCGTAGTATTATCACTTTTTTCTACTTTCCAATTTATACAGTTGATCTGAATGGTTCAATTACTGGTTAGGAAGATATCCTTAAACGACATGATTACAAGCCAACCATACGTCTATTATCATCTTTCACGTCCCATTGACCAAATCCATTGACGATAACGATTAATCAACTGTTTTTCGCATTAGGCCAAATATTCACCATAAATTGATCAGAACTCCTACAAACGATCGCTGACCGGCATCCTAATTCCTCCATAAATTCACGGAACCAACATGAAAAATTATCTTTCCGATTCGACGCCGTTTATGGGATGAACCATAAATCAAGAATATACGCGTTGATCGACCGAAATAGCCCGCACCTCTATCTCTCATCAGGAATTATTCGACTGCGCTTTAATCGGCTAACACTTTATCCAATCGATGAGTTTATACGTCTAATCGTCCATATAGGTCGACTTTCTCGGGAACTAAGATAGGTCGCGGACGATAAAATTGTATTCTATATTTTCTTTTTATCTTCCCATTGAAAATCATCTCATGGTCGCCTGTTCGCGTTATTCAGCTGGATCCTATATTGATCGCGATTGTGATTAAATATCAACTTGTTTCACTTACTTGGCGGCATGGCGATGCCGTATCCTTTTGAATCCAAGAGGCCGCCGACTTGGGTAAGATCACAGTTTCTTTCGATTACATATTCGATGGAGGTGGATTCCATTAGAAACGCGTAGCTGCCTTTCCCCTTCACCACCCGTTCTACACCCTCGACGTTGCTAGTTGTAAATACCGTCGGCTTTGCCGAATCCATAAAGGACCACATACGCTGGTACGTCGAGAAATTGGAATCCTAGATCACGCCAGGAATTTCATGGTCGAGCACGCGTGCCATTAAACGGTGGAACGTCGGTCGAAATTGGTTAATCTTCAAGGAGGCCTATTACACCCGCCAACGCCCGCCTGTGGTTTCACCGGAAATCATGCGAAACCCCTATCGCGACGATCGATACGTTATAACGCGTGCCATTTTCGTTTCTGTTGGATTCAACATTTTTTTATCTATTTTCTCGCTTAAAGATTAACCGTTTCACATGTGGGATTTACGCAGGGTGGTAGATATAAAATTAGAAAATGTGTTGAATAACCATAGTCGCTTGTAATATACAAAATGTAATTGTACTCGCTGGTAAAGGCGAAAGAGCCAAACGGAAGAAAACATTCTTAATAAATACAGGTTGGAAAATTAATATCAATATATTAATGTTAATATTAGGATATTTTCCCTTCCATTTGGCGAATGCTCTTTAATTTTAAAGTGTTGAATCCGTTCTTTTTACCACTCTGTAGTTTACTTGGAATTTGTATAAAATGTGAAATGTGAACACTTACTTATTTACAAATATAGATCATTTCTGCTGTATGATCTTTGAATAAAGAATAATATTTAAAGAAAAAGAAGGCACTTATAATATAGCGTTTCCTTAATGCAGCAGATGAGTTAATAAAAAGTTAAGAAAATTTGTAGAAATCGCGTTGCTTCCGTGTTTTTTTTTTTCCTCCTCTGGCGTAATCTGTTGCAATAAAGTTTCATAATACCGAAATTAAACGGGAATTAACGTTAAATAATGGCTGCGATGTTTTCTCAAGCAACACGCGCTCTCCCTCGTGTTTCTTCTCGTTTCTCGCGAAGTTATGCTCCTCCAGTCTACTTATGAGCCATTCTCTGATACAATTTCAACATCGTAACACATGCTGTTTGATATATGCACGATTTATCGATGGACGCAAATGGTCTACACCATCGTTCAAAAGTATCCGAACTCTTATTTATTTCTGACAAAATGTATCTTAATGAAAAAATTAAGAACGAATTGAATTCCAATAATTCCATTTCTTAAATGATCATCGTAGCTACATGTATTAATAAAATATTGTGACACGATTACACCAACTATGACTCTTACAAATAATTTTTAAAAATTTCTTAAATAAAATTATTCTATAAATACGAAATTCTGATTGATCAATTGTTTTCTTAATTTGTAGGAATTATCACGTCCTACATAATAAATTTAGAAATTGTCCTAATATTTATGAAAAAAGTATATATAATAAATAGTAAAAAATATCATAGCTATAATTTTAATAAATACTTTAGTAACTCCACAAGAATCTATTGATATCTAATTATTAATTTACCACGAATTTGTATATTTTGATAAAATTCATATATTACTACTACAAAGTAGATCGATCAAAGTGCTCAGATACTCATGAACGGTAACGTACATAACTCAAGACGATTTTACGTTTGTGTAGCGCTCACTTATAAGTTATTCATCTGATCTTACCCTGAAAAAGGCCGCAGTGCTGCCTCCTTTGAGAGCCCCGTATTTGATTTTCGTCTGCTTTGCAAGATCCTCGGCGCTCTCGATCGGCGAATCCATCCTCTCGACGGTGAGGAACGCGGCCAAGTTGGCAGTATACGAAGAAATCATGATCAAAGTGAAGAACCACCACATACCCGCCACTATGCGCGTTGACACGGCTCTGGGAAGAAGAATTCAAGCGGTGCAATCGGTATTTTCAACAACGATAGTCGACTCGAAATGCGTATTTTTCGCATGAATTTAAAACAACCGCACTTCATATTTGTTCAAAGATCGAATTTCTATTCCTTCAAATATACTTCAAGCGTATATACGTGTAACTTTAGAAAGAAGTATGTAACAAAGATTTTACTCTCTATTCCGTAAGTTTCGATATATCTTCGTGATATTCGAGAGGCATTAGATATTTGATTTAAAAATATCTCAAAGTTATCGAGACAAAGCTCAAAACACGCGAAATACCATGACCAATATGTACAAAAGTCATCTAAATGCATAAAAAATAATAAATACATCAAGCTTCTACGTTGCAGCGTCTCATGCAGTTCGCGCAACGCTTTCTTCAACTCTACGCATAACAACAATTAATATGAATAAAAGAGAAACAACGATAACCGTTCGAGGATAGGGGCCGTATCGTAGGAAGTTTCGGATAACAAATGATGATCCTTCATCTAACAGTGAAAGTGTTGAATGTTCGATGCGATGAAGTTGTTGTTGCTTCCCGAAACTACTCTATATTAACCGAATTACCTAAATCAAATCCTGATTCTTGCTTGATCTCATGGCTTTACACGCCTTGTAAACTTCACGAAAACTTATCAGAGCCTTCAAGTATCGTTGTGCCGCGGTGTTCTCAGTTACTTCGCGGTATCAGTTTCTCGGCTGGAGGTGGACTCTAGGGAGCAGCAACAACTTCGACTAAACGAAACGGTCGCCGTAGTGGTCGTGTTCGTTGCCGTCTTTGTCGACGAGACAGAGCATTAGCTCTAGCGATAGCAAAGCACGTCGGCAAGTTCTCGACACGCGAACGTGATCGGTTGCAGCAAGCCTACGATATAGCATATCCAAGATATCGTCTTCTCTATCGTCTTCTCTATCGTCTTCTCTATCCCAACTAAACTATCATCTCATAATTAATACTATTACACTTAGTATTGCTGTAGACTAACATTGCTGCGTTCAACACTGTTTGAGGCTTCCGCATATAAGCCGTATTCAAGAGGAAAATGTTCCCAACCCTCCACTAGCATTTAGTTCCATCAGAGACCGAAGGACACATTGATACTGATATTTATTGTAAGTTCCCAAACATTGAAAACCTTCCCATTTTGGATACGCTTGCAGTCGGACGCAGTAATGTTATTTAGAATACAATGTTAAGCGTAACAGTGTTAATTATAAGAACCCAATACGTAAAAGCCTGAAGGCTCTTATTCTATCACTTTCTATGCTTGGGTGAACCGTGACCGCGACTAAATTAGTTAATTAAGCAGGTTAAACGCTCGACAGTCGTTCTTTGTCTAATCTCTCGTATGCATTACTGTCTCTATCTTATGTTAGTTTGACATTAAGCAATTTCGCGACGAATTAAATGAAAATATCACGCTCGTATTATACATGAGCACGTAAGTACAGAGAGATATATATTATTATTAGGTTGTTTGACTAGCTGTATTTTCTTCGTGTCACTTACTTCGGCGCTATATCAGAGCCTTGCTGCATGAGCGAGCCTATGGTGAACCAGAGCGAGTTCATCAGGGTGAACTCGTTCTCGAGGACCTCGGACTGTCCGTTGCACGGATGGGGATTCTCCCACTCGTAAGGGCTGAACCTGCAGACACGTGAAAGGAGAAGGGAGAGGATTAGACCTCAGAGTCGCAGCACGCGCGTGATACCACGGATCCAATCGATTTTAATGTGTTGACAATCTTCGCGTTCGTAATTGTCGGATTATTTGAGACCCGAATTTAATATGAGAACTTAGATATAAGTAGTGTCATATAGAGACTTGATGAACAAGCACACAGAGAAACGTTCTTTTCTCATTCAATTTGAATTTTGTTCATATTTATGATATATGCACTCTGTACGTAAATAAATGGTTTCATGTGATCAACGCAAAAAACAAATATGAACAAGACATAAAGCAACATAGTATTGATTTCTTTTATTTTGTTTGTTCAGTGTAGCATTCATTTATAATTTCTAATTTTTCTAACTGATTTTTTATTACCTATACTAATTTCCCTAGCATTTCTGAAGAAATCTTTGATATATCTATATGTATAATTAACGAACTGATGCAACGCAGATATTGTTTGAAATTTATACAAAATTCTGTTTTCAAATTTTACTGGAAAATTCTGATAAAAAATTCTATAAATATTTAAGTTCTCAAATATTTTATAAAATGTGTTGAACGTATTGACCAAATTAGCGAATCGGTGATAATCTTATTCGCTTGGGCAGTTAATTTAACTCATCCAGCTACCCCAAAAGTCAACAAGGTGAGGGTGCTGGTCAGGCTGAAGGGGAAATACTATGTTCACTGATTGATGACGCAACCATGTACCGAGTTGCGGGTTTAACCTTTAAACACATAGTGTTGCTGTTTAGTAACATACCTGTACTAATATAGTACACTATTAAGGCATAATGTTTTATAAGCGCGAATAAATGTTTCCCCAAAAATAAACTGTCCTCTTTTTGTAGTATTTTTAATACTTTTAAAGTGGATTTTAAATATTAAATAAATGAAATATATAGATTTTATAAAGTGAATTTCTATAGTTCCATGATACATAAACTGGCATTTTCTTCAAAAAATTACATTTGAAAAACTCATGCGTTTATTGTATTGTCCGTGCAAGTATATTAGTGTCTAATGTACGAGCTATGATACAATAATAATTCATCATCTGCATTGATATAGGATTCGGGAATCATAAATTAATATTTAGGCCTTAACTTTTAACTTCGACAAGGGAAGAGATTGAATAATAGTTTTAAAAATTGTAGGAAGTAGTAACGTGTGTGTGCCAGGAATCTCCGTCGTAAATTCAGGAAGTTGAATTTAGCTGTATACTGAATAATGACAAAGACTTAATCCGAGCAAACAGACATTCGTTGCGTCCAATCAATGCCCTTCCGGTAATCGTTCGGTACTTGTTACTCCACGTAAGACCTTATCTTTAACTTGAAACGATTTCTCTGTTTTTAGAATTACACAGGAACATTTCCTGCGCGGGAGCTCCTCGGCATTGCGGAGGATTTTAGAGATTTAGGTGGAAGCGTTAAGGAGACATTAAGGTCACCTTTATTTTGCATTTTTCTTCTTTTCTAGGTCTATTCTCTTGAGGGCATAGTTTTGTCTTTTCTCATTGGTATTTGATTGCTATCATTAAGGAACAGGATATATTATGATATTTCAATAAAAGCAAAGAGTCCTACGAAATCTAAATCTCCGAATGTTCAGCAAGATTTCTTTTTATGTTCAGCTCATTTGTTTTTTTATTAAAACCACTTTACCAACTTGACTATTTATCTCATTATTTATGGTTACTATGCAATTATAATCAAGTTAATGCAGTATCTTTAACTCGTAGTATTAGTCTGAAATAATATTATCCGTAATTAATATTATGTTATTCAAGAATTAAAGAAGAATATTACGTTATTAGCAGAATAATATTATTAAAGTATCGAATGAGATAGGAGTATATTCTCGTCGAGACAATCTCCAAGTATGTTCTTTTTCTTTTGTACCTGAAAACGCAGCTACGACTCTGAGGATCGTTGTCCGCTCGTTAATCGATATTCGTTTAAAATCTGTAAGTACTAGTCACGTTAAGGAGAGACTGCCAGGTAATTCTACACCCTATGACACAACTTATGCGGCAATTGATCCGCTCAGAAGCCATACTGCTCAATTACATACAATACAAAATAAAATAAGTTAGTTATATATTATAAATGTCTTCTTTAAAAGTATTTTGAAATTTGCAATTATTATCGCGATTAATTAACTTGCAAGAGTAAATTAGCTATTCTTCAAAAACTTGAATATTAATCCAGTTTGTCAAAAATATTTACGAAATATGTAGAATCAATTTAACATCGAAGAAGTTCAATTATTAAACTGTCTTCCAATTTATAATTTATACAATCTTATCCGCGACATAGTCTTCTGAAAACAACAATATCGAATCTTTCGCTTCTCGAATATCTTTCATACGAATTTCCATACATACGACTAAACAATATAAAATTTCATGATCTCCTATATGAATCTTTCCGAAATAGTAATCTTCTCGATAACAATAAATTGATTCCTCTAACAATGGTTAAACCCCAACGATCTCTCCTTAGAATAATTTTCAGATATCGAACACGATTCTGATTTCTACGATCGAACTCCCGATCCCGATCGCAAGCGACCTTCGTCGAATCCGCGTAACCCGCAACAACCGATCCCAATTGGCCAGCTAAAAGCGGTTTCACGAAATCAGTCCGCTGAATAATTCATCCTCCTGCAGCGAAGGCAAGCTCGAGTATTCTAACGCTGTGCGTTCGTGGGACATGAACAAGTAAATCGTTACGAAAGTGGATCGTCGGTTACGTAGTCATCGCTCTCGATTTACATGCGTTCAGTCGACGACACGCCGCTCAAAGGCGGTGGAAAACAACGTGTTTTTAGGTCGAATACACAACGAAACCAGCTAGAGACGCAAAATAGAACGAATAAGAAAGACGAGGGGAAAACGTAAACGACGGTTAAAAGACAAAAAAGAAGAAAAGAGAGGGAAGTAAAAAGAAAAGGATAAAAGATAAAAGGAAATGATCAAGCGACCGTGATGCCAATCTAACGGCTTACTTGGGCAGAATGTCACAGCCCTGCCGCATTAAGGATCCGATGGTGAACCACATGCAGTTGAGCAGCTTGAAGCGATTCTCCAGATGGTCCGGGTTTTTGTTGCACGGATGAGGATTGTACCACTCGTACGGGGTGAATCTAAACTGATCAACTCTAGACAACAGTCTGATCCTTTTCAGCGTGGATGCATCTGCCTTCCACCACGGATCGTTCGCCATTTACGTACGAAGATTAACCGCGTCGACAGAGCAGAAAAAGAAGGCCGAACGGAATGCGAGTCAAGTCAGCGTGTACGTCTGTTCCTTTCCTTCGTTTGCGTTGATCTTATATGTATGTATGTACGTTACTTTTATTCGCGTAACCGGACTCACTCGTGCTCGACTTCGAAACCACGTCGACCGTGAAATTAGAGTTTCTATGTATCTTCGAGAAAGATACTCGCGAGTCATCGTGAATTAAATGCTTGTGCGTTATGTATGCAGATTATCAGCGAACGTATAGGAGAAATTCTATTTCTACGATCAATATCCTTGTGATAACGTAACATCTGTTTACAGAGGTGAATACGCAGAGTTTATCGAGGCTAGGATCGCTAATAATTCTTGTAGCGTTCGGTCGATTTAGCACGTTCACTGTCCTGTACATCATTCGTGATTCACACCGCTCGATTCGGGCGTGTCCTCTGCATCAGGCGCGATATAGGGTATCTCTCATGTAGGTATATGCAGCGTGTTTTATGCATGGAAACAATCACTGGTGAATGACGTTTATTTAAGACGTGTGATGAATAGAACTGATAAAATAGAAAAAATATTGCTCGTTCGCTATAAATTGTGAAAAAAAAATATATTACAAATGAAATCAATCACAACTGACTTACTTGGTGTAATTCTTTAAGCATTCTGAAAAATATTGCTGCTTACAAATGGATCCATATTCATTATGTTTTCTTCAAATTCTTATAACTTTCACTTTAGTTACCTTTTCCCGTAAACAATAGAAAGCTTAATAATATACATCATTTATGAGTTCTAAGCCTTGATCGAGGATCACTATCGAAATATTTTTATAACGATTACTGATATTTCAATTATTAAGAACTTAAGAGCTAGTTGTAACTTGGTGATCGATTTTCCACGAAAATCCACTGTAATCCAGATCTTTCATCGAAGAAACTAATAAATGCAAAATAAAATAAAGCTTTATATTAAAATAATACATCCTGTGCAGTATGATTTAAAAAAATAACATAGCAGTAGATCTTATATCAATTTTTGTTTGATAGAAAAATAACAATCTACAGTATGAGCAATGGAGAAAGGTGAACGATTTAATTGAGAGGCATATCATTGGAGTGTGAACGAAAAATACCTGATTAATATAAAACGTTTGGGCAGTGAGCGTGTTAATTTGTCTTATTTCTCTATCTAAAAATTAACGCGGGAGATTTGTTGAGTTCTCAATACAACGAAAGTCTAACCGAACGATAAAATATACTACGTTCAGAGATTCATTCCTATCGAATACGTAGTTCGGATGCAAAATTTCACCGATGTCGGTACAATATTTTTATCGGAGCTTGGTAAGATGGATTTACTTGCCTGGCTAGTATGAAGAGCAGCACAGAGACGCCTAGATAAGCTGTCGCCATATAAATCCAAACGTCGAGGCTAAGCGGGCTGAGGAATGAGAACAGATTCGGTGGCTGCTTTATAGGCTTACGGTACAGTATGCTGATCCCTGTAAATTTTAGATCACATGTGTAAATCCATCGTAAAATTTGAATATATAGCGTCAAAAGTGTTCGTATGTTGTTTATGATATAATGAAAAGATGTTATTAAGCAAAATTTAAAAATGGTACAAAAGATATTTAAAAAAATGATATAAAAATAAATTTTAAGAATGAAATATGTACGAAATGTAAAACTTTTAAGAATTTGAATATATGTTTAATACTTTTCCGAACAAATTTCTTCTATAGACGGTTAGTAAAAAAATTAATTAGTCTCATTAAAATATCCATATTACACTTTACAAATTTCTGACCCTTCTTCTAATCCAAAATTTTCCACAAAATTTCAATTGAAAGAAAATATACCATTGAATCTTGCTCCATCCGGTGATGGAGTTTTCAAATATCTCAAGAATCAATCAACCCCATTACATGTAGAGTTTTACGATCGTTAAATCAATTCCACGCGATGAGCAAGGTTCTTCTTGGAATCGTAGATCAAACTGATCGCTCACCTAGATTCATGAACGGCATGGTGAAGTCGACCGCCTGTTCCCGGTCGTACGTGATGGTTAGATCCGCGATCGCTAGATCCGCCTTCTGATCCAACAGTTCTTTCATCATACCGTCCCACTCTTTCGTCTTCTTGTTGTAGGAGCCATACCGTCCATCCGGTACCAGGCGGAACGTATAATTGAAACCGAGAATCCTCGATATCTCGTAAATCAAGTCGACGCTGTAGCCCTCGAACTGTGCGTTCCCGGTCAGCTTTTCGCTCGAGTCCTTCCTCATGCAGTATGGCGCGCTCTATGAGATTAGTAAACTAATGCCAGTAATCGAATAAGGGATTCTTTGACAGTGTATATCTGTGTTGCGTGTGTATTTTAAACTGCAAAGATGATATTTAAAATATCCTATCCATGTTTGTATAAAATTTTCTTATTATCCATAACCATGTCATATATGAAACATTTTTGACAATGTTTCATCTGTAAGAAGTGGTACATCTTGTATAATATCTGTGTTTGTATTGGAAAGCTTGTAGAGTGATTGTAAAATTTACATTATAAATGAGTAAAAGTAGAAGTATTTTGAATTTTCGGACAAACAGATCTATGATGATTTGAAAAACTATGAGCTTACAATTGTAATTACTTGTGTGTCAAATGTAGAACACATTTTTGTTTCGGCTATCATTGAAATGCATAAAACACTGCGTCCGATATGTTGTTTGCCATTATTATTTATTACTATTATTACTACTATTCAGATACTAACACTTAGTATTATTCAAGAACTTGAAAAGTTATTTTAGGATTGAACATTGTCATTGCTAACAGATATACAATTCAAATTCAAGAATTTATCGATTAAGATCAATATAACATGATTTAGTGAAAAATCATAAAATGATTTTTATAATTGATCAAGGTGACTTTAATTAACAAATTCTTTCATCTTGATCGTATATTGGCTAGCAAAGGCAACGTTCAATTCTACGATATGCTTATAAGGTATACCAGGTAAAACATTTTGACAGCATTCCATGTCGAGTACCACGAAAATGTCAATAAAACACGAAGTAATAAAGCACGACGTGAACATGTTTGGATATTTACAAATACGGATATGAACAGCCTGTTGACTGTGCACAGCAACGAAACGCAATGCATATGTGAAACTATTGCACTTAACCTAACCATATTTCGACGAGTAATAAAAATTCTAGAGTCACACAAGCTTCTTTCGGACCCCAACACTGCTTAATTCACAGAGCTGTGATTTGCGGCGAGCAAGAGATTGAATATGCATGCGCGTGTTCGCAATTGAAAGGGTTGCACTCTCGTGTCGACAGGATTTCTTTCTTTGTTCAAAAAGGAAGCTCGTTTGATGGAACGCGAGGAACAGATGATAACCTCTGCATGCGCAGAGAGATGAAAACTCGCAGAGTTATTTGGTGATTGCACGAATGGGTGGCTGGATGCTCCGCGCGTTTAGAATTCCGCGTGTCGCTCGCGAAATGACGCGTTTACGCGAAACGCGGTAACTAAATGCCGGCACTGACGTGGAATTTCGTAGAAGCTTCCTCGAAATTGATGTTGCGGGCGTACGTGGCCGATTCTTAAAAAACTTCGAGGCAAGTTTCTGGAGGAAAATTTGATCGTAATCGTATTTCGTAACTCTTGCGAAGTTCATTTATCAAAGTTGTGCACTTGCTATGAAATATTTATATATGTACATATTTTGTATTTTGTGTTTTTTAAGAAAATAAAAACGAATAATTGGGGATGATAAATTACTTTGGAGATATTTAGTTACGTTAGTTGGAAGTTTGAATGAAGATCTATATTTAAAATGGAAATTTTACTTCGTAAAAAATATGATGTACGCGATTGTACAAGTGAAGGAGAAATGATGTATAAAAATAACTCATCTTGATAATCTAATAATCTAAATTATCTTATTACAAATTGTCATATTCGAAAAAATATATATAGATTAATTTATCAAGAATATTTTATTTATTAGCTCAAAATCGGTATTCTCTAATATTAGGATTTAGATGAAAAAATATTATTTTCGTTTTTAATTTTGTTCCTATAAGAGGTCTTATCGTATTCACTCGTGTAGATAGAGTACTTTCGATTCCATACAGCATACACGTAGATGAATATAATTTTCAAATGTTTAATGCAAATAAAAAAGAGCGGAAAATTTCATCGTTTCAAGAGGCTAGAACAGAATTGTACGTTTAACAGTCCTTAATAATTTATCGTTCTCTAATACCACTTCTGTCAACAAGAGGATAGCTTTTAACTCGCAGAAACTGGAGCGTAACTTTCAAGAGCGCAACGAATTAACGTGGTCCACTATTCAAGCACGTCGACGAATAATCCGATTAATTTCGTCGTAAATACAGGGTGCTTAGACGTTTAAAGACGCCAGGCGTTAGATTGTTTAAGTTTCCAGCGGCTCGGTGTCTCGTCGGATGCGCGACGAGCACCCTTATCTCGACTACCGCAAAACTCAACCCAATTCAACTCTGTCGGACTTCTTCCAAAGGAAGACAACTTTCTTGGCTAGTTAATACATTCACGAGCACTGCATTACTTGTCGTCGCAATTATCGCGAGAATAAGTGACACGGTCGGCTGGCTCGTCATGAAAACTTCAATTACATCGCGTATCCCTTCGCCGTTTCCGGTTTCCTTCTGGTTCTCTTCGTCGTGGCAAGAATTAGTACCGAGAGGTGGCGGCAGTACTAGGGAAAAGAGGCAGGGAGTCAAAGAGAGAAGAAAAGCTAACGAGTTAGCGAAGGCGACGAACGAAAAAGGAAAAGGAAGTGCGTCCACTTCCGCGCGGCGTTCGTTGAACTTCGTTTCTGTTTCCTTTTCATTCAGGAAAAACAAACAGTCAGGATTTTAACGATACACGAATGATTTACGTGGCAGTGGAATGCTGAAACACCGAGGAAGAGAACAATTTTTTAAATTCAGATGAGAGAACCGGCGCAGATGGAGGTCGGAACAGGAGATTTGAGGGAAATCACTTTACTTGATTAAAACGAGGATGAAATGTCCTGGTTACTTTGAAAAGTTGACTCGAGGATTAGAAATTCCGTGTGTGTGAACGTGGGATACGATCTCTTTTTTCCTGTTCGTTTAAACACGTTCGCGTTTATGTAAGCGAGTGTTCCCGAGATTTTAGAAAATGTATGATAATGACGTAAGAAAATGATCCTAGGTAATAAAGCTTTTTAATTAGCGAATGGGTAATTAATTTAGCTATGACTTCAAATTCCGGATTTAAAGGAACGAGAACGTCATGTTAGCTCCGTAGATTTACGCGTAACCTAGATTTCGTCTTGCAGCATTGGGAAAAAAATTTCGCAACAATTCGTATAATAAATTTTAAATATTATTTGCAATACATTAACGTATACGCGCTGAGAACAATTTTCTATATATTCTAAGAAGAATTCATTATCTTAATAGAAAATATTTCGTTTAATTAATTTCTAATAGTTACATTACATTACATTACATTTCGTAATAATCGTGAAAATCTTAAAACAGTGAGTATCTTTTAACCACTTACCAGTATAGTTGTTACAATGAAAGTCTTATTCTGAAGATTCTCCACGATTTGAGTGTACTCTTCCTTGTAACTCCTCGTAAAATTTATACCCTTGGTGCTGTTCCAGGTCCCTATCTTCTTCAGCCCCTCCTTGTTGTTCAGTTCGATGATATCTAAAATGAAGTCTGAGCGAAATCCTTGGTGATCGAACTTGATAATTCCTGTCAACCCCGTCATTTCGACCTAGAAACAAATATTAAACACTCTTGACAATTTTCGAAGGAAAACAAAGATGATACTCGTAGACATCACTTATTAACTGCTATTCTCATCCTGTAGGTAATACGATTTTTCTAAGAGTAAAGATATTATGAAAGAGGAAAGACACGGATCAAGAACTTATTAATTAACTACAATTTGGAATTACCCGCTACCTACTTTTTTTCGCACTCAGCAGGACAATTTTCTTTACAACTAAATTACATTAAAATACCTCTCCTTAATCACCATGTGAAAATTAACAAATATAGATATTCAAGATAATATAATTACTATCGAAAAATACTTTCAAAAAATTTGATTTTCCTCATATCTCTATATGTATATATATATGTTCACAAATAAATTAACTAATTTTGGTACACTCCCAATCCATATTCCAGCCCTTTGGAGCCATCGAATTTTCCATTCTACGAAGGCAAATGGTATTCAATATTTACAAATGGGGGAAATTCGAAACGTTAGAGTGGAGACGACTGGTTGATCGAGCGGACGCAATATGAACCGCACATTTGCGTAACTGAGCTAGCCGGCGTAATTAAACACGAAATTCTGGGTGACTAGCTCTAATCAGTGGATCACGAGCATATCGCGCGATTAAACTCAGCCCCGCGATCGACGCGTGAAACGATCCACGTGAACCCATCTTCCTTCTTATTTTTGCTTATTCCTATCGAATCGAAAATTTCCCCCTACAACTGGAAAAATATTCAAGATCTGTTCAAGCGAATCATTGCATAATGAAACTGTGATCGAGTCGCAACGAGGATTCCCAATAAATTTTAGCGTTGAATCGAGCCGCGTAACCAGAGGAAAATTAGAGGAAGTTGCCATTACCTGCATAATTACCAAGGCAGCCTTGATACGAAATTTTCGGCGGCAAATTGCGTTCGCTCGTGTTTCGCGTTCGAAAGAGCCGCCTGTTCCCGGTTACGCGCCGCGTAATTAGTAGAATTGAAGGCAGAACTGCGATATGAGTCAACCAACCTGATGAGAAGTGTTTTTCTATTCAACAAATAATATTATCGCTTCACACCGACATCGAGATCGTGCGATATTCACACGACTACGTTTGCGAACTCATGTTTCATCAATGATAACACTAACAGCAGACATCGTTAGCAGATGCAAATATTGAAAAAAAATAAAATAAACATAAGAGGAAATATCCAGATATCCAGGGAAGAGATACAGTTATTGCAGCCACGACTCGTTATTGATCCGGTTGATATTTGAGGTAATCGAATTTTCTGTTTACGGTGCTAATTGTTGCAATGTTCTATATATCTTATTCATTACTCTTTATATTGTTCCGTTGTTCCTTTTGTGCCATATTTGGAAGAATAATGGTAGTTTCATTATTTCTCTTTGTGTTATATCCTGAAAATTTTCTGCGATATAGATTTATGCCAATTATATTTGTATTGGATAAAAAAGAATTGCGTTAAAAAAGGATTTGCACAGGAAGAATCCCTTTGTGAGCACAGACATTTTCAATTTTCATTTTATTGCGTCCCAATTAAAACTGCTTGTTAAACAACAATGTTAAAATTTCAAACGATGTTATCTTGAGATAGTTTTAAAGGAAATACTCGTAGCCCATTTGAACCTGAATCGTGTTAACTACTCGATCGAGAGAACTGTTTGTTTCAGATACTGATGTTTTAAACGATTAGAATACGAATTTCAATGATATTCAAAACACCCAATCTGCTCGAATGTTGCATGGTACTTAACAATATATTCTTGTAGCGGTTTAAACTCGTTGAAGCTCGTTTACTAAATGATGACTGCTTCTAAGACTCTTCTGTCTTCTCGGCTTCGATCATTATTATCTTCACTCATCTTGAGAAACAATCTGTCTTCTACCGAACAAATCGTACTGCTATTAACTGCTTACGACAAGGTACTTTAATTACATAATTTTTAGAAACTCATTTAGAATGGTTCGATATAATATTTACATTATGAATAACTACTTTCTTCCTAATACGCTACCGGACATGATATTAGGACATATATTCTATATATCCGCGTTATATATTTGAATATCGTATATTTTTTATAAATATTTCCTAAGACCATATTTTTTCATTCTTCAACATCGCTAACTTATCTCCCACTCTTATGTATGCTTCTTAACACGCCAACTTAACCATTATTTATTGTACAATACCCCAATAAAATGGGAATAGATACAATAGTTATCCGAAAATAGCAAATATTGTCCTCCGTATTATAAACATTGTAGAATAGCAAAAATGACACGGACAAAACTAATTATCTCAAAATAATTCTCCCTTCTACCAAGCGCCAAACATAAAATCCCAACACTCCGCTTCTAATATTCCAAAAGGAATAATCTCCATCTCCCTATTAATAATCCTGTCAGCACTTCCTACGAAGGTAGAACCAGAATCCACTGTCTTAAACTGCAGGTCACTAGGTCGACTTCAACTTCGCCTAACCGCATTCGTGGTCGCCGCGGACGTCATCGAGGATTCACGGTCACAAAACCGCGAACTATAATTTGTCAATGGGAGTGACGGCTTCGTTTAACTCGGGAGGTAACTTTCCATTGTTCAGTGGAACAATCGGGAACCGTGGAAAGATCGTGTCGTCTGCGTGCGGTATGAAGGCGCACAGTTCCCGCAGACATTTGCATTTGCACATGGCAGCACTCGTGGCGCTCGTTAATAAGCAGAGAATCCCAAACAGAGAGAAACAGTCCGATTAAGCATATCGTTATAATGGCTTATTACATTGGCTGGACGGCCGATCGATGGCCATAATTCCGCGAAATTAATTTCCCCCTTCTGCATGATACGTTCCCGATAAACCTACTAACCCACCTATCTCTCTCGACCTCTCATGGCCTCTTCGTCCTCTCTCTGTCTCTTTATCTGCGTTTGCAGCGATAGAAACACCACAACTGGCTGCAAGATGCCTATCGACAACGGAACATTGTCGCATCTGTTACACGGGACGTTTTTGTCGTGGTGAGCTCGCTTTCGAACGATTTGCGCCACTGACAAACCTCTAATTACGCGTCCGCGCAATTAGATTACTATCCTGTTTTGCATATTTCGTATCAATACCGCTTATTTATCTGCGGCTAGTTTAAGTAGGCAGAAGCGTAGGCCGCGCGACCTCTTCGTTTGATTATGCAGCTGTGCAGAAATGCCAATTTTTTGGGAAATAGTTGCGAGGATGTTGCTGTTGGTTGGTTTTAGTTCGTGTGGCTGATAACGCAGGCTGTACTGGTTTCTGTGTAGGGATAAGAAATGGTGAATATGTATGAGGTATAGGGGAAAGGTGAATTGGTGGAAAATTTTTAGCGTTTGCGGTGGGGTTTGGCTTGGATTCCTTTTAGATTGATTGGCAGGAATTGATCTTGATTTAATCTCTTACTTTTGTAAATATTTTTAATGTAGAAAAATGGTAATAAAAAAAATAAAAAAAGATGTTTTAATGAAATGTATTCGATTACTTTGAGATACGATAAAAGTTAAATGAAATGTTTTTAATGTTTGCGATGTGGTTTTTCTTGGAATGGTTGGTTATTGAATTGATCTTGAATTGATCGTGATTTAGTAGTTTAGCACAGAACATTAAAAGACGTGCTTCAATGGAAAAGTATTTGATTCAATCGAAATGAAAAATTCTACAGCTTAGCAAATGTAGAAAAAAATCAATCACGGTGTTGGAAGTCTAGATTCGTTTAATGTATTAATCCAAGTGTGAAATCCATTTTATTTTATTATAAGAAATTTCAATTTACAATAAAGTACGAAACGTGATATTAATGGATTTAATAGCTGATAAAATCCAAGTGAAAATCTCAATTTACACGGAAATGGCGTGAACGCGACAAATTATACAGCGTAATTATATAAAATTACTTAATTACATCGCGCATCGTAAATTGCTCGCAGTTTTGAAAATTTAAACTGGATTTCGTAATCCCGCGAGGCGATGTAGCGGTTTGAGGAGTGTTTTTGCAAAGCCCATGAGAGACGAGAGAGAAAAAATTGCTGCAGCTACGAAAGCAGCAAGCTAACCCGATAATTTCCGCGTTCCACTGCAGAGAATTCCTTTCTTTCCCTTTACCAATTACGTCATAGGCCGACGTTCCCATCGGTATATCGAATTCCCGACGTCATCGTGACGCGAACATCGTTTCCTGAACGTTCGACTCGTTTTCAATTGGAGCTTTTCCAACGATATCGCGATAGGATTAAGGCTCCAATGGAATTTCCCCATCCGTTGTGACATCGTAAACCAGCTGGCTTTGTTTGAACATCTCCCTCGCGAACAATCGTACAAACACATGCTGGCTTCTTCTCAGGCGTATAAATGGAACGCGCGAAATAAGATTTCCACGCGACAAGTTAAACGTATTTTAACAGTAACTATTATTTTCATTTTCACTTATTCCGGACGTATTGGTTGGTTAATTAAGTTTTTATTTTATTTTACTTATTATATTGCAAATTTTTATATACATTTATGAAAATTTTTTTAATGGAATAATATAATAACGTAGAATGCAGACAATATTGAAATATATATAAAATATTCGAGGCGGGGTATTATAACATATGTCTTATTTTAATCACTGGATTACGGACGTTTCTGCATTTATAGGAAAAACATAATATGCAAACATATGTATATGAAATATTCATGTTAAGGCACGTATTGTCATATTTAGTAGGTGGAACAAATCTTTATTTCAATTTCAGCTCTTGAATTACGCTCATAGAATTATGAAATTTCATAAATCTCAGCAGAATATTGACCAAATTTCTTCAGATTATTTTCTAACTTTTAATTTTTAAATCTACCTTTATCCTCCGATATATCGTTTAAAATTAGTATTCGTAACGTTTGCCACTTTCTATAACTACAACTTCCTAAAATATAAGTTAATAAATACACTAAAATAATATCTAAGTGCGCATGCGAAGTTCATTCATAGCTTTTCATCTTTTATCTACATTCAATACGATAAGTATATCTATACATAATTTTCGATATTATAGCTCAAATACTCACGATTTTCATGTAGTTTATGAGTGAGTATCCGTGGGGCCAAGTGTCGGTGGATTCACAGGAAAGCGGTTTGATGTCGATCTGTTGGGATGTATCCAAATCGTGCAGTGCTTTCGCAAATAAGTGCACGGCGTCGTACATCAATGACGTTTCAGTCTACAAGATTCAGAGACAATAACCAAACATATTACTCTCATGATAATTAATAAATCGTTGGAACAAATTTTTGAAATAATTTTTACATAAAAATCCGTGTCACATAAATCAGATTACATTTTCGAAGTATCGATTTCTATGAAACAAGATTGCATTAAGCTGAAATTTTCTTTCATAACAAATAAATTGTATTATTATTTATATTATCTGTGTTAGATAAAAACGAGACAGCATTGTGAAGATTTTTACGATCTTGCAATAAATAATAGTAAACTTTACTTAATGCGTTTAAATTTCTTGAATTGCGATCAAAATCTTCTGAAAACATCATTCAACAAGCAACGTCCTTGCTTGTATCGTGACTGCACTTTCTTCCCTTTGAGGTATACAATATCTTCATAAGATTTTACAAGACATCATTCCTGGAGCCATTTAACCGAGAATCAGGTCTGTTTCTCGCGTGTGTGGTATATGGTCAGATAGTTAAGGCAAAATTAAGTAATCTAGTTAACATGGAAATTTCACACTGAGTTTTGCAACCTGAGTTTTTGTGATTGAATTTATATACAACATGAGGCTTTTCCTTTAATGTAATTAAGCTAATATAAAATATTCAAAATATTTCTAAAAACTTGAAGGCATAACCGACATGGAATGACCGTGGAAATTCTTCTTAAATTTTATCAATGTAACAATAATCAAATTATTATTGCTCGAAGGTAATCGCTTGGGAGCTTTATTATCTCCTCTTTATTAATAATTTACAGTCAGGAAACATCAAAGCACTCTGATTAATTATTATATAGCCGTAAACGCTGCAAGATTGCCAGTCTATATCTTAACACACATATTGTATTAAAAGTTTCAATTAACGTGAAAACACTGTACAAATTTTCTGGAAGTTCGTTTAAATTCACAGTACCTACCAATTCTCGAAAATGGCAATCTCAAGAATTTAATTTCACAATTCCTTTAATTTCCTGGGAAAAATTTTTCTAATACTTTTAACATAACATCTAGTTGCTCGTAATTTTAACCAGAGATTCGTTGCGTCTTACCTTTATGCAAGTGAGGTTGTTCTGTTCCAGCCGTGCATGAAACAAAAATATTCATTATTCGATTACAGATTCTTCGTGTAGTCATAAAATTACTATTCTAAGATTAATAATGATAGTGTAACATTAAACAAGTATATATATACAATGGAAGCCAAAAGAAAGTTTAAAACATAAACAAAAGTAGGGAAATTTTATTGTTACAAACAGAAAACAATTTCAGTTACAGTCTTATAAATATTTATACCTAGTTATATGTTTACCACTATAGATTATCTTTTTCTTCGATTTCCTTATATGTCTTTTGAGCAATGCATTAATCATTGAACCTTTCTCAATATACAGAAAAGCAAAAAAAGAAAGAGAAACGAGTAACGATCAAAGCAACTAAATGACGATTACACTAACATAATCCAATTATTAGATACAAAAAGAAAAGGTTCAATTTTATACGCAGATGTTCTAATGTCGCAATTACATTCAAATTGCACGTTAGGCGCCAGAAAACGGATACTTAGATGAAAACGTTTCGCGTTTTAAAATTAGCCAGTAGGTTCTACGTATTTTATTGTAAGAAGGAAAAGTCCACGTTCTATCGATCAGAATCGATCATAGTGTCGGAAATAAACGATTGCCGACGTTTCTTTATCGCAGACGTGATCGAAAATTAATTATCCCCCTCGTGACCGTAACCACGGGGAAAATACGGTAAATGAAAATGTTCACGTGCCGCGGTGGAAGGATCGTGAATCGAGGTGTAAGTACCGACAGACGACAAATAACAGGCATTTCCTATCTATACTTACTACAGTTGTCAATAGCAATATGCGCGTACCAATTTATCTGTAATTCAACGGATATACTGATCATTTGCCACGTGCACGCGATCCTAATTAATTATGATTTTGTTAAGTTCGTGTCGCTGGCAATCTAGTAAACTCGAAAATCGAAACGATGCTTTTGTGGAATCGACTTAACGTCAACTATTATATAGAAATCCAGAATGAAATTTGCATTTGGTATAACGTATTGGTTGATCCATATGAAATATTACTTTCTCAAATAAAAATACAACCATATACTACACATAGTTCCTTTAAAATATTTGATACACTATCCCGAAGATTGATTCGGTTTCTTGGTATTTTTATTACAAGTCTTCTTTGAACTAATATGATTTATCAGTGTAAGAAATAAAAAAGTTCTTGAAATGGATCTGCTATTGTTTCTTCATCGACAGATTCCTCTACAATAATTTATGTACTTCATGGTAACATTGTATATGTATATACATATTACATCAATTGTAAAATATCTTCATGTTGAGAATTGTGGATCTTGATGGCCACAAATATTGTTATGGGAACATTGAATTTACACTTGGGATTAATATTAACCTAGTCGTATATTTATTTTATGGACGATTTCTAGAATATCCATTGATACACACTTGCACGCGTCTCAGCACTTTCTTCCATACCCGACTGTTAACCGACTGAACAGTTTACATTCATCTGTTTTCCACATACATACCTCCACACACTGATACTCACATACAAGTATCTCTTTTAACCCAGTCCAGCACACAAAATTATACATATCTCAATACTTCATGTAATATATAATACATGTGTTATATGAACAATCTTGAAATATGTAGAATAGAGATAGTAATAGAAAAATAAGAATGAAGTAATTCAGGATATGGAGTTCACATAGACCCAAATGACTCCTAGCAATTCATTTCTTTGTCCAAATATCTTTTGAATCGTTTCTTCTTAATGTTATTTTTTAACTTTTTAAAACATTTAACAGAAACGAATACAGATATTACAACTGTCACTTCCTTCCAAGTTATCTTACGTATATAATTCTCTAAAAGCAAGTTATTTAAGTGGAAACGAGTCCAAGTTATCTAACTGTACCCGTATGAATACAAACTTGAAAGCCAGGTTAATTGAATTCATGCTTAACGATAAATACAGAAAATTCAAAAACACTCGAAACATTGGAATGAAGGGGCTATAGAAACTGGTGTAACACTATTACAGAAATAGTAACATGGTTCTAGGATTGAACATTAAGGTAGTTCTTTGTATCGATACTACACATGCCAGCAGACGTAGCTCGACAGTTGTAAAAGAAATTCGCGGACCAGTTCGAGGGCAAATTGAATTTCGCGGGACAGAATGTAGCCTGGGTAGCCGGTGAATCGCAAAAGGTTTCGCTATTCGTATCCTGCCACGGAAGCTTCCATGAATCGGCCAATAAAAAGAGACGACGAAATTTCGACTCGTCCGATTTTATCGAAACCACGCACGCATTTGAAGGCACGCGTGCTTATTATCGGATTCCATCCAGCCGAATCTTTCGGCTGCGCAAACCGTGATACGCGCCATCGAGGACCTATTCTCATTTCTTTTTTATCCATAGAACGATCTGAATTCTGGGGGAACTATTTCCAGACCTTCTACCTGATGAATTTTTCAATACGGTGCATATCTCGGTCTATACTTTTCTATCGTACGTTTTTTTTAACTAAAAAGAAGTTTTAGGGCAAAAAAAAAACAAAGATTATGAAGGAGGAAATACACCGTTCTATGTAAGGTTCGCCATTGTCGAAAATTATTTTGCAGCGCAGAAAATACGCGTTGTGTCGTCAATGTTCACACGTGTAGTTCGATATCAACGACTTTTAAAATAACAATGTGGATTATATGATTGTTAAAGATATGTGTGATTACAAAGATAAGTGTAAGTGCAAAATGAGTCCATGTGGTATTTCTACCAAGTTTAATGTCTGCTCTGTTATGGTTATCATATTGTCAAAGTGTGAAAAGTGTCACGTCCGCATCTTCGTCCCCTTTGTAAGGGGATAAGATGTACGAAAAATTTATTCTGACAGGGGTAATTGAGCGCTGATTAATAAGGAATTTCTGGTATACGAGTTAGCTTTTACAAGTTTCCCTTCTAGTAAAATTGCATATAGAAAATCTGAAACTTTAAAAGTCTAAAATTAAATAACAGAAAAACCACGTTTGTGTACTAATATGCATAGATACGTAAACTTGTCATAAAATCAACCATTGCTACTATGTTAACAAAAATTATTTTGCAGCGCAGAAAACACAAACTTTTCTCTTGTAGTCGGTGCTCCATCTCCGAAGCTGATTGCTAAGCAAGCCTCCGCCTCTTTCTAGCCGCGAGATTTCTTCTCTTTTGAACTAAGATCGGTCACGTACCATCATTTACTCACATCCGCTCAATTTTCTTGCATCCATGTGCACGCGTATTTACATACTCGTCGCCGTTCTCCTAGCCAACGACTCGTACGGAATCGCTAATGCAACTCATGCTAGCCTTCGTTGCTCGTTTTCATCCAAGATCCCTAATGTTTCTTCCTTCTCCCTGCTCTAATTATTCTGCCTTCACTCTTTCTCCATTTCACGACTAACAACTTTCTGTTACTGTGTAATTGAGCTGAATTACGACGAACAATAAACGCGATTTCGTATTCGCTGAACCATTCGCTACCTTTACTCGAAATCGAAATACTCCGTTCGACTCTCCGCTTCATGGAAATTACAGAGCTTTCCTATTTCGTTTCTTTTTAGATTTTTTTTTCTAACTTTTCTAGCTTCCTTTTAGGGTGCATTTTCCCCTGAAATAGAGAGGGCAGTGTGGAAAGAAGCTCTAGCGAAATAAATCGGGTTAATTGTACGTAGAGAGAATACAAATTTCACCGGGTACGTTCTCCCCTGGTACTTTCTGTCTCGCTGTCACGGGCTGGAACTCCTGGCCTGCTCTGGAACTTCTTCGAATGTTCAATGAATAAATCAGTTCAGTTATGAAGCACAGCTACCGGAGTAAGTTCGCTCGTGGTCTTCCACTTGAATATCTCTTTCGCGACTTTTACCACGTATAACGTGGCCCTCTTGATCACAGTAATGAATGACCTGTTAGCTAGGGCAAATTATTTCCTATTTTCTCTAACGATGCATTTCAATGTCGATATTTCAAAAACGTATCATGGTTGGTTAATTTTTATCGATGTAGTATTATAGGCAATTGTATAGTTACAGGGGAGGACACGATATTTAATCTGTTTATATGTACGTTACAAATGCACTACAGTTTTTGACTCAAGTGAAAAATATTACAGAAAAGAAATGAAGTATACAATTATTTTTTCAGGATTTTCTTACATAAATTAATAGTTTCAAAATACCGTATCATATATCTAAAAAGTGATACATTTGAGGGTCAACGTCAGAATTATAAAATATTTCGTTCATAAGGTCTGAGCTTCATCTTCATCTTCTCCACTTTCTTCGTCAGATTTTTATTTCGCAATGCTAAACACGATCCGTAATAAATTCCTCCAGACGAGAATGCAACGAATCCAGCCATGGATTGGCTTGTCTCACAAGAAGAGCCTTTGTAAGTCACCGCGACGTGGCTTTTTATTGTGGCTTCCGGATGCGTGGCAAGAATCGATTCCTCGTCGGTTCTATCCGTTCTTCGCAAGCAAGGGAATAGCGATGAGACGCTAGCCGATTTACTTGTCAAAACGTTGTCTCTCCCAAACAGTTACGAAGGATCCGAATTTAACGAAGTCCCGGCGAAAAAAGTGCATCCTCAAGTGCACCCATCGTTGACTTCCGCCGGGTCGTTTCCTCCGCGTTATGAACGGGTCAGGGATCAAACAAGCGTGGCCTTCTCCAAGGGGAAAAGAAATGAATGGAGGGTATAGGAAAGGCAGAGAGACCGTAGGTAAAAAGATATAAAGCTCGGCAACCTTAGAATGCCCCGGGGTGCCTTCCAACGGTTCCAGCCTCCATTATTTAACTGCTCCTTGGGCCGCTGATCTCGTTCAATTGTTTGCGTTTTCATAGGTGAGCTTGTGATCTTATTTTCTGCGTTTCTGTCGGTCCCACGTGATACCTTATCCAAAGGGCAACCTTCTTTCTAAGTTGAGATACCTTCGGAATATTTTATTCAATCTTGTAATTGAGAGTCACTTCCACGGGAAAGTGGTACGAATAACAAAATATTAAGCTGGAGAAGACTAAATGAAATTGGGTTTTAGTAAATAAGATTTGTATACTTTCAAACGTTAAAATGCATTACTATGATGCACTTTTGAAAGCTTGGAAGTTTGGAAGAAAATATTCTACACGAACGCATACAATTGCATTCATGACGAAATAATGAAATAACAGTAAAATACATATTTTCTTCCTATCGCGTTACGTATTTGCATCAATTTTTAGGTGGAACTCGACTGTTTGTAATATTTCGTCGATAGTTTAGTCAGTTTATTGGATCGTCAAAAGGGTACGATGTATTAGAAAATTTTCTTTATTTAAAATTTGTCATGAAAGACATAAAATATATAAGATAACATTTAACGTATTATAGCTATCAGCAAATATCTTCTAAATTAAGGCTACCACATTCCGACTTAAATTATTTTTTATTATTTTCAATCTTTTCCCTAGCTCCTTATGATCCGAAAATGCAGAGTTGCGGGTCTTCCATCAAATTCATCCATATCCAGGCTCTTCATATAATGTGCGTCGACAAAAAAGTTAGGGCGAAGTTCGTGTGAACGCGTGAGGGCGTCGATGCAATTTAACCTTTTTAAGGGAGTGAAAGCTGGTTTTGGTTGTGGCAGATGTTGCTTCCCACGAGATGACCGAACGTTCAGATTTGCTGCTCAACTTTTCCGCGGTTGGTGCCGTGCCAGATGCTCGCAATGATATAATCTGCCTCCGTGATGCAGGCTCACGAATCGGTCGAACGACTAACAATTAGGAACGTAACTTTTGTCCTGAACTTGTTTGGATTGTAGCTGAACGTTGGCGATTATAGCATGCGAGAAAAGTTATGATAATGAAGTGAAACGATAATGAAATGTATGGAGAATGAAATAGAATGATTAGAAGACCCCAAGAATTTTTTATATTCAAAAGATGATTAAACAAATATAAACTTTGAAGAATATATTATATTCGAAAAACAATAAAAAAATGATAGTATGATCTCAATTATTAAGAAATAACACGAAATTCATAATAGGCAGTAATATAATAATATCAATGTTAAAGTTAGTGACTGATTTTTAGTGCACTATATCTCCTCTGTACAAAAGAAAGAGAAAACAAAAGATAAGTTTCATCAGAGCCATTGATAATAACTCGTAAAATGAAATTTATTTCCATATAATCTAAAAGTATTTATTCATGAAAGAATTGAAAATCAAATTAAATTTGAGTAATATGTGACAAACACAATACCCTTTTTAAAAAATTTTAATTCCTTTTCATTTACTAATCACGTTTTATCTTTACCGCTATGAGCAAAAATTCGAGCGAAATAAATTTCTACCTTTATATTAAACAGCATAAAATACTTGGAGTAAATTTTGAAATATTCTGTTACTTACAATTGCAAAATTGTTTGAATAAAATGTCGAATGAACCGGCGAATACGGCAGGCTAAAAATTTTAGCACCCTTACTTCTACGTTCAATTGTATCATCAATCGTTTTAGTAATTTCCCTAGTCGCATTTCACCAATCGAAGCAAACAGAGAAAATAGGGATACCTAATGGGAATACTAGCGAGTGTGCATGTGCGTTCGCTATGTACGTACATATGGATTCAGAGGATCACACATATATACTCGTACACGTAATACGATGTCATTTCGTTAGCGGGTTTATATGCGGCAGAATGAGGAACACACGGAGGAAGTAGGTAAATTGCATAGGCAATTTCCGCGACGAAATTCGCGCGATCAATCGAATACCGCAGTGAAATTGGCTACGAATTAGGTTGACCTATAGAAGTATTGTAACTAGAAACAGTGTTCGTTCCCTACATTTCTTTTTCGCGAATTATAAAGTTTTACATGTATCTTTACGTAGAATAAAATTTCTAAAATATTTGAAATTGAGAAAGTTTCTAAAATGAAATTAATGCCTTAAGCGATACATTTATTAGCCAAAAAGCAATAATAATATCTTACTTTCGCAAAATAAAACATTTAAATCGGAAAATATTTATTCATAATAAAATTCGATGTATCTTTTGAACTCATATTTCAACGTAATGTAATATAGACGTCGACACGATTTGTGCGTATACATACATATGTATATGGGAAATTTACATGTGAAAATCTGTATAAAGTGCATATAATATGTAAAAATATTTTAAAAAGTATCAATTTAGATTCTTTTTCTTTATTCGTATTTGCAAATATATGAATTAACAAAATATGCGTGTATCTCGAGAAATATCTTTGGAAAATGAATTATTGAAATAATGTTGCAATTTCATTAAAAAAAAAAAAAAAAGAATGGACGAAAATTTTATACAATTAGAAAATTTCGTCATAAATTTAAATGACTATAGAAGAAAGTGCAATAATAATTTTCAAGTTGAAAATTTTAAACCAATAAATTTGGAGGCTGCATAAATAAGTAGTAGAAGTCAATGTAACGCCAGCCAAATTTAACAGCGGTTTTAGAAAAGTTGCACTATCTACGTCCGAGATTTGTTACCTGTAAAACAGTGGATAGTGTGTAAGAAGTTTGAGCTTTGTAATTTGCAGGACAAAGTTCTTTATGCACCGGATTCTTCCGGGTCCGCCGTTTTACTGAAAGGAAGTCGACTGTCGACTTATTTATGTGGGTTCCACAGAGCAGAAAGTTGAAAGCGACTTTGTTTCGGAACTTGAGGGAATCAAGAACGTTACAAACCAGAAAGTCAAACAAGGGTCACGATAAAGAGGTTTCAGGGGTATTTAAAATCTCTTGTGGCGATAACAACAGTGAGAAATAAATATATCATATTGTCTTGCAAGAAGGTCGACGATTAAAGAAATTGAAATCGGTAGAAAGAAATATTCACATTGTAAAATCTTATAATCGTTGCTTGAACAGTTTTCTTCCCTGTTTCATAATGAAGCTTTACAAAAGAAGTTATATTCCAACGTAACTTTACGGAAGTGAGTGGAGTAACTAATTCAAATTAACTAAAATATCAAAGAGGTTTAACTGCGAATGTTTTAAAGTTTCTTTCCTCTGTTTGAAAGAGGCAGATATTTTCCATGATTTCAATTCCCTACATTTAATTCTTATTTTATATAGAAATCACATAATTACAAGAAACTATTATATTGCTCTAACGTCATATTGCTTCAATTCCAAATTCTTGCAGAAGAGAAGCTTCCTTAATATTAAAGTGTAGTACTGCCTATAAGTTTAACCAACCAAATAGTTTAAAACATTTGTAAGTAATTGTGTAAAACTCTCACAAATAGAAAATTGTATTAGAGAATACAGTCTGCAGAGTTCTCTATAGGAACTTGAAGGAATTGGAATTTGTATAAAACATGTATCACATAGACAAATTCCTTTAGACCTGTGCCCTCTTATGTGATATAATTAATTACAATTAATAACAAACAAGTCATAAGACATTCTTTTATTATAATTTCCCAATTTTATCATGACGTTTCTAATAGCAACTAGATTCCATCGAAATAATAAATCACGTTCGCATTACATACTACTCTCTCGATGACTAAATCAAAAAGTGTCAAATTCCAAACCAATGCTTAAATTACTTATTTATTACCCGAAATTTTGTAAAATATATCCACTTTAGCAAAAGAGTTCAACGGGAAACTAATCGCGGTTTCATCTTCTCAATGCCTTCATTTTTCCAACATTTCACCTATACACGTTATATATCAGGAATTCAATTTCCCGTGGCACTTTTCGAAGTTTTCGAAAGGCGAAATATCGAATTATGTAGCACATTCCAGCTTATTCTCGGTCAAACATGAACAAGCGTACGGGTAACACCCGCTGCATTTACAGCAGAACGTTCCGCGAGTTGGAGGAAGATCGATGTAGCTGTCAAGCTGGCTTGTGCGGGAAGAATGTAAAATTAGAGTGTTATTACAACGGGCAAAGCGGTGGCAAGCGGCTAGCTAGCATGCTCCGTTGGTGCGACGCGGAACAATCTATGCATTTGCATGCATACGGGACAGGTCTGATGAGTTCGAGCAGGCTCGTTCAGCGAGAAAATTACATCGACACCACAAGCCTGTAACTGTTAAAATCTTTCGCGCCGGCGAGGCGACGCGACGCGTCGCGGCGCTAATTAAGTTCGCACGCGTGCACGCTGAAATTTTGTCTGTGCTCCGTCGGCGTAACGCGCTTACGTTATGCGCGCTGCCGCGCCATGAGAAAACAAACAACCGTTTTCAACTCAGCGAATTTGTACGCGGCACACTTCTGTTAAACGTCCCGTGTTGCGGGAATGTTCTTCAATCATACAAACGAATATAATATCAAAATCAGAATGGGTCTCAAATAAAATAGAATGAACTAATTAAATTTCAATAAACGTTGCAAATGGTTATACACGATTTTAAATTATTACCGCAATGTTTAAACGACCGAACTAATACAGGATGAAATTGATGGGTACGGTTTGATAAAAATTTAATTATCGTGAAAATCAATCTCTCCGCGGATAGTAGAAATATATCCAATATGATGAATATTCGAAATTTAGTAACTCGATCAATCGCTTCTATGTATAACTAATGACAATTATTCGAATTAATACGTAATATTAAGCGATATATTGTCGTACCTTGTTGGAACTCTGTCCCATATCGAGTTCTCGATTATAACGCTTCTCGCCGTAGATCCAATCTTGCACGACTTTCTGTATGTCTTGCTTCTCCGGATCCACTAATCGGAAGGCAGTGATATTGGTCCCGCCGTGCTTGAATTCCTCCAGATCGACGCTGTGTAGGTCCTGCAAGGAATTCGGTTCACTTTATGAATTTCTTGAACCGATTGCCGACTTTTTGCATGCTGCTCGACCAAGAATTTTATTGCCTCCCCGCGATAAACGTTTAATATCACCGTCCACACTAGACGTTTGCCAGGAATTCTGAGATTTATAGAAGCCTCTATATCTGCGGATGGGAAAAATTGTCATATTTCCGATACTTGGAATTATTGTCGTTCCAGATCGAAGATACATATATGTGGTCGAATAATTTCTATAATCTTAATGTGAGAAAAACTTCATTAATGCTTGAAAAATAAAAATAAAAGAAATTTTATTTTCTGGTTGTGAAAAGTTGTATCCCTTGTAAGATATATTACACATTCAGTATAAACGACAAACGTAACTGTAAAATCGTAAGATTTATCAATGTGAAGGATAGATACATATAATTTGAGATATCTTTGAGTACATAAGAACCTTTAGCTTCATTCAGAGCTGCACTACATTAATTTAGGATTTCTTCCTATTTCCTTCGGAAAAAGCAGCGTTTTACTCCATGGCAAGTTAATTTTTGCAAATGTTGGTTGCCATTTTTGCAACGGATAGTCTAACAGATAGACACATAGAAGCAAAATATCAATTGGCGGACACCTTTCATTAAGATTTAACTTTCGCCAAGATTTAAGTATTTCAAAGTTCTTAAAACTGCCATTTAATATCATTATACACATATTCCAGGATAATATGTGGCTTCCACATATTTCTTTGTGCCTCCATATTATCTATAAATGGCTAAACACCCGTCTATTCGTAAATCAATAACATTCTGCTTAGAGATAGAGATAGATAGAGAGATAGATAGATAGATAGATAGATAGATAGATAGAGAGAGAGAGAGAGAGAGAGAGATTCAAAAGAATTACCCTTTCATAATCGCCGTGTCATCGTTCGATTCAATTCTCTCTCTCGCATAACTCAATCCGTAATCACATGTCCGACTACGCTTCCCAGGACAGATATTACTTGGCCGGACACGCGACGCCTATCAACAGAAATAGAGATATCTCGAGTGCGGAATGGAGCGAGCAGCTTCTTCACCGAGCTATCTACATCGTAGTGGCAGCCAGCGTGATTTAAAGTCGGCCAGCCTCAAAGCACAACTCCGCGCCGCGTCCACCTTTTCGAATGCTCAAGCAGCCAGCCACGACCATTTATTATCCTTTGTCCTGTGTCCTGGCCGGGATAGATAAGTTTGCCGGTTCCCGATCCGCTGTCCCCTACAATCGAACGATCGACTAGCCTCGCGATACACCAGGCACCGTGGCCGATCGATTCGAACTGGTGATCGATCATCGCCTCGCCTCGGGACGTTCGTTCATTCTTTACGTCGTGATATTGCTTCCAGCGACACACACAGGCCTTCCATTCTCGCTTCGGATCGATAAAATTACACGAATTTCAATAGTTTCGTATCTGAATAGGGTCCGAGTTGCCGAAAGAATATCGCTGGGAGCTGTTGCTAACTTTTATTCAGGTTGTTCGAACATTGGCAAATTAGCAAACCTAAACTGTAGACATTCTCTCCTCATATAAAGGGAATTTGTATGATGTTGGTTGGTTGTTGTTTATGGTGTTGTTAATGGTGGGTTTAAGTTCCTATGTAGTTATGAATGCAACTCATTATCAATTCACCAGTATAGAAATTTTGTTTTAGTATGTAATTACCGTTCATAACGATTACCAATCAGTTAATCAAGATTACTGAAATTTTAAATTTTGCTACAGCGAAATCAGAGGAATGTCCTTTACTACCGAGCAATAATCCTTAACAATGACACATGATTTCCAGTAGACATATATGATAAATCTTCCTCCATAATACCCGGGCTAACAATCTCATATTCAACGACATAATCTTCCATAGTGCCACAAATTACTTCACCAACTAAATGATCATTTCTAGTCAACCAAATGCAGCAAATAATTTTATTATCTTCTCGAACGTTGATCTTAAGGATCGAAGACAATAAGAAACACGCATTAACGAGTCAATGAAATGCTTGTCGCCAAATTAAGCTCGCTCCATGAAACATTGATTCAGGAAGACACGAAGTTATGGCCGTTCGCGTAGACGCGGTCTCGCATTTCTAGGCCACAAATTTCGACATGACCCTCGAATTCTACGACGCCGACGTATTATCGCATCTCGCTGGTCATTACGGTTATTATGCCTGTTACGGTTATGATGATTGTTATCGTGGTTATAGTACCCGCTGCCATTAAGCTTCTTATTACTAGCGTTTAGTAGACGTAGCACCGCGCCACCAGTTCTGACTCCTTATTACCATCGAGTTATTTAGCCGCAGTCGTATCATCGCGTCTCCCATTTATATTCCACATTTCCCTCAAATTCCACTCATTTCAATTACTTGATGCAAATCGTTCGCCATTATCGATTTTAATATCATCGATTGTTGGAGAATACGAGGCTAATAGATTGATATTGCTAGACCAATCGGTCTTCAATTGTGATGAACAGCATCAATTTTTGGAAAATTTACTCTCAATAGCCTGATACTGCTAGGTCGATCGGTCGTTATTATCAATTAATAGCATCGATTTTTGAAAGATATGAGGCTAATAGATTGATATTTGTAGGCCAACCGGTTGCCAATTTTGATTCATCGCGTTGATTTTCAAAAGATATACGTTTAATAGATTGATATTTCTACGTCGTTCGTTCGCCATTATCGATAAATAACGCCCGTTTTTGGAAGATTAACGGTTAATAGATTGGTAGGTCGGCCGGTCGCCATTAACGGTCGCGTTTGTTCAATTTCAGAGGAACGCTGCTTCCACGTTATTTCTCCTTTTCGTTGTCGGTATATTGCGTCGGTGATCATTAGACCGATGTAATAGAATCGCTATGATTTTATCGGTAATAATATACGCGCGTTGAATACAGCTGGCATCAAAGCGCAATTACAGTTCGTTGCATGAAACTTATTTACGTCAGGTATTTCATTTATTAATTCATTACACCTCGGGCAACATAATTTTACCGTTCGTCGAGCACTCTACCCAACCAATACTGCCGTATTTTCTTGCTTTCGCTTTGTTCCTTGCGAATAATGTGAGTTAGCCCAGAAAAATATGTGGTCAGCCATTAGTTCTACAGTTCTTGCGAAAATATTTGAATATTTACCATAGAAGATTTTTACAATCTTTTATATCATGTGTGTTTGGAACATTTTAGAATTTCATTACTACCGTAATAAGTAAACTTATACCAATCTCAAAACGTACATTTAGTAAAAAATTAATATACAGCTCCAGCGACGATCTTAAGAATATCATAAATCTTACAAATAGTCCCACTGAATATTCAAGCTTATTAACGTAACGAATGATTGATTGCTTAAATACTTTTGTAATTGTAAACTTTTGTACGAAACGTATAAGCTTAGGCCATAAATGCCCTATAGCTTCTACATATAATATTTAGATTTATTTTAAATCTTATCAATATGATCATGATATTCTTATCACGCTGCCAATGAAGTTCCAAAGTATTTTATACATATAACGTACATAATATACTCGTATTCATAAATGGTGTCTGCAAATCTTCGAATATTTTCATGAAGACATTTCTATGTAGGTACTTATTAAGTGCAAACTGTTAAAGCAAAAATGACGCTATTCTGGGACTAGGTACATATATTTTGTTATAATTTAATTTATGAGCACTTTCGTAAGGAAGGAAGAGTTAAATCATCACTAAGTATTTACGCATATTTTTCATACCAAGAATAAATTGTGCTTTAACCGGTCTTCCATAATTAACAGACCCGTTATTCCGAACGGAAAGTGGCAATTTCGAGGAAAAATGACCCCGTCGATACGAGTGCTCGTTATTCATCGAATTATGACCATTTTAACATACTGGTTGACAGATAATGAACAGCTGATTTCGCGTAATTGTTCATTAATCAGTAGGTCGAATGTACATAAATTTCAACGGAGTACTCGTCGACGCGCTTCCAATTTCAGTAGATCATTGTAAAATATAGATCGTCACGATCTAATGAAAACAGTACTTAATTTGATCACCGTGAACGATACTTGAAATAACTGTTTGGATAATTTATAGAACCTCTTCTCTTGTTTCGACCGATTAAAGCCCTTTTTTCTATACCTCCTACACGTATGAACTATTCGCTGTGAATAATAGATTTTATATTACATATGTTAGTTAAGAGCGTTTAAGTATTTATTGAGAAGAATAAATGCGCGACCAAAGAAAGAAAGTCTAATATGGTGTAGAAGCGCAAAATAAAAACAATTATATTTACATTAAATGCTTGAAATTATAGTTCAAATGAAAAATTCGCGGGAATACAAAATTTAGATAGACGTGAAATAGATAAAAAAATAAGAAAAAGAAAATGTATCTGTGTGTATAGAACTAGAAGAATAAAAAGATTCATATTTGTAAACTGAGACTTATAAAAATTTATAATAATATAATAAGTAACAAAATATTTATTTATTATTAGAGAGCTGACCACAAATCCTTTGTATGCATTCGCGAAATATTTTTACCGTTGAAGATCTACCTCATATTTTCTACTATATTTATATAATTATAATATATATCAGTATGAAGATTTTAAAAAATTCCAAAAACCATAACTAAAGGTAATCTTATGAAATAAAGCATTATTCGTTTACTTATAGTAACAAATTTTACTAGGACAATATGAAATCCTAATATCCCATTACAACATTAATAAGCTCATTTTGAAACAGCAAAATCATATTTATTTTGCCGAAGGAAATGGACATTTCATATCACATGATATGCAAAATCAGAATTCCTTTTCAATCCATGTCGCTCGCCGTCGAACTAGCGACGTGGAATGTCACTCGGCATACTAGCACCAAAAGCGTGACAAACGAAAGCAGCAGAATTTTCGCGCTAGTCATGTATAAAAAGTACCCAACACAGGCAAGCAGGCGACTATCGAGTGAACCGACGATCGATAACTATCGTTTCCCGTGATTTACACCAAGCCACGCGTATCACATACGTAATCTTCACTTGTCTTGCAGCAGAACATCCTCGAGAGTTAGATAAAAATGCCGCATACACACTTTGAATGCGAAACGTCGCGTTCTTGTGCAGTTTCGCGTAAAACATTCTTCGCTACGTGACATCATGACGTCGACGAGAAACGAAACGTTTCGAGAAAATACTGCGTATGAAGATTTCTTGACCGACAACGAGCTTCATCTGGAATAATTTGATGACTACAGGCGATAAATCACATTTTTTATTTCTTATGAAGAAACAACTTTAAAACTCGATACATTCTTAATCAATGTCAAAATTGTGTTGTCAGTCGGTTTTGGAGTTAAACGCATGTTTCAGTTTTCTCCAAAATTTGAAAAATATTGCTCATTGCGATATTAAGGTATTTAAATATTGTTTGTCTTAATAATTGTCTTAATATTACATTTCAACTTATCAGCTATTTTTAAAAGATTATTTCGACGCCCATATTAAAACTCCTGTGATTAATCATATTTCTCTTATTGCAATTTGTAATCTGTATTTCATAGCATTTCATTAATAACGCCTTTAAAACCATATAAAAAATCTATGCAGTTCAGTCGTTAATTGAGTAATATTCCTTGTCAGTGGGGAATAACTCGTTGAGCTCTCACTTAAAAAACATCGAGATAGCGCGTTAGAATATGAAAAAAAAGAAAGAAATCGTTTTAATAAATTTCGTAAATGGCGAACGGGCCGGAAGTTGTTCTCTGTCGTGAATTTTCAGTTTGAATTAATGACGGCGTAAATCTGCCCCGTGGATTTTATTGGTGCGGCAGGAGCACTGCCGCACTATGATAATAAAGATGCTATGCGGTAATAAAGAGCAATTAAATTCGTTTTTTTATTTCACCTTTTTTATTCATTTCTGAAGCTGTTCTATATCGAGAAACGTTATATCACGTGCACAATGCTTCGCAACAAGGTTGATTAGAGAGAAAAATAGAAACTGAACGGGCTACTAATGGAAAAGCAAATTTTCGACAAATGAGGAGTTTTTAAACTGAAAGCCAAACGTATAGAAACAGCGCAGCGTAGCAAACTACTTGATTTTCTTTTCCTTTTTCATTCGTTGAACTCGGTTTTTCTTGATGTTAAATTAACGTTTGAAAAACAATTTCCTATTAATCAACGCAAGTTAATGCACCGTTTAATTTATTCGCAAACAAACGGGATAGTGTTTATTTTCTATTCTTGCTTTACCTTTTTATATGCTAGCTTTTATTTTCCCTATAAGTTCATCAATCGACGATATCAACACGACGCGCGACTCGTGTCCAATCTATTTGTTTCGATTCGACGAAATTTAATAGCGTTACTACGGTTCATCGGCTGTGCTTCATCAATCAAATTTCTCAACGATTAAAATGTCATTAATTTTGTTTGTCCTTAAGCGCGAACTGCGTCCAATAGTTTCTTAAGGAGATCAGCGCAATCTGGTTGGAGGGCCAGTTACATGATACAAATGAAAATAAATACCTAACTTCCAGACTATTCCTGTCGCCGTATACACAACATTCTATTCAGAGAACGTTGAAATACTCCTACAATCACGCGGTATTCGTCATAATTAATTTCCACGCTGTCCGCTCTTTTGTGTGGCCCGCTTGCAATATCGTCCTCATACTTTCATCCGGCGACTTTTTTCAAAAGTTTTAAATTACCGCACACCTAGCTCGTTAAAAGACCGATCTGCAGTCATTCCTTTTAAAAAAACATTGCTTGCTCATTCTCGTGGCAATTAACTCCTTGTCTCTTTGATATTAGCTGGCTCGAATCAAACCATTTAACGCGTTCATACGAACCGCTAATTATCGTTCGATTTTCATCCCAGTGAATGATGACGTTGCATGATATTGCCAACGTAATGAGTATCGAACGATATTTACTTGACACTGGACCGAAACGAGCGATCAGCGCCGAGAAAGTGTTCGCTCGTGAACAAACGATTGATAATTTCATTGTTTATAAAGGGGATCGAGTTTTAATATTGTTCGGCTCGCAGGAAAAATCGAGGGAGAAAATTATTCGATAGGTTTATCAACGATGAAAGTTTGATTAAATGTTCTGTAATACCAGGCTCTTTCTCGCTTGGCTTGTTTCTCGAACGTGATCCGAGATTATTTCCTAGATTACGGGAATATAGTATCGTATATGAATTACATACATGTATATTTACTTTTTAGGATTGCTGTGATATTATTATTCAATTTCCAAGAATAGCGACGCTCCATAAAATCATGTATTAACTATCGCGTCCTATCGATAGAGATTGGCCACTCGATCACAGAGCAATTATTTCCCTTCTGAGTCGTTTATCGATTACCAGTACAATGGTTAACACGTGCAGCTGACAAGAGAACAACGCAACACCATTTTTCCGTCCGCCCCGTGGCTCCGTAGAATGTCACAGAAAACATTCCGTCCAACCAACTGACATACTAAAATTTTGCTGAAAAATATCGCACGTTCTTGAACTTTCGATTAATGTTGAAAATCGAGTACCATGAAGAACAACAAGCTTCATAAACTGCATATTATACTCTTAAATAACAATGCACACGTTAAACGTGTTAAACTACACATGTTGCTGTTTGATCGTGGTTTCGTGTGTTATCGGCCGTACAAGATCGACTTGTTTCGCTCAAATCCTCGCGATAAATATACGATTACGTCGCGGCTGGCTAACGAGTAACGTTGCAGAACGATTAAAAATCAATGGCCGGAAGGGTTGTTGCTCAACACCGCGACAAATCTTCATCCCTGTTCGATGGCGAACACTAACCACCCGCGGGCGTAGCGTCGAACACGGAAACCAGGGGGCGGGAACAATGCCCAGCGTCGACCTCGAGCGTCTGAACAAATACCGTCTCTAATTTACATTTTAATGGATCTAAATTGAAATCTGCTAGACACGGCCGAGATAAATTGTACCGAGGTTACACAGGCTATTTACTTTTTATCACTTATTGCTGACTGGTGGGCAGCGTTCGCTCCGCTGTGTCTGTTCGCGCGCGGAGCAAATTGCGAATTGCTAATTATTCCCGGGATCGTTTAAAGTATAAATTGGGGAACGATGGTTATTACTGTTTATTCGAGACTGAAAATGGTAATTTGATGCGAAGAATCCTCCGTTGGACAGAAATATTTATGTATTGTTGAACCTTCACGATAGGGCACGTAGTTGTAATAAATAGATATAGCTAACAGGTATAATAGCAGATGCAATATTCAGTTAACGTTCGCATAATTTTCTGATTCTGTGCAATGACGTGTAATATAGTGTTTATGTCCGTTCGAATATGAAATATCAGGAAATGTCTGCGTTTTGATATGCAGAATATAAGATTACGAGTTTAGATGTACATATTTAATCTAAGATTCATATATCAAATAGCAAAGCTCCAATTAAAATTAAAAATTGATTATATTACAGTCATATATTTGTTCTAATATCTCTAATATTTCAGTGTTACATTTAACATATTTTGTGCTATTAATTTTGTTTTATCCATTAAACAATTTCAACGTGCCAACAGCGGTCCACTATAATTTAGTCATTACATAGTTTAGTATGCATTAATATTCAATGAGTTTTAACAGCGTTCTAGCAATTTATCAATAATCTACAGCAAGTTCGAGGAGGCATTCAATGTTTAACAAGTTCCTACCTTGCGCGTTTTGATGGATTTAAATAACTGACAAGCTGGATTATTACAAGTTCTTAATACAATTCCTATGTAATGTTTATAGACTTTTAAGGTGTCAATCTTAAAGTTCAATCAATCACAGGTCTGGTTTCAACTTTTAATAGATTTTAATTACTACATTAGATAGTTAAAAATCCCTAACACTTGGATGAAAATAAAAAAAAATAAAAGAATTTCTTCAAATACAAAAAAATCAGCTGTGCTTGCGTTTAGAATTAATATCATCTGTAATTACTGCTTCTTAAAATTAAAAGTAATGCAACAAGATTATACGACTAAGATATTCGCATGATTTTAAATGCAATTAAAACCATAAAATCGACGGCAAGCCTGAGTAAACATAACTTTTAGATCCCAAGAACATAATAAGGCGACTCAATTTATATACATACATCGCGATTACTCAACCGGGTCAGCGATGCTTCGAAGAAGCTCGACTAACCGTGGACAACGATAAATTGCTAATTACTTTGGAACGGTTCTCTCTCTCTCTCACACACTCACTCTCTCTCTCTCTTTCTCTTCTCATCGTCAACTACGGCGAAAGCGCAGGAAATCTCTTCTGCCTTGGCTGAACGTTTTTCACGGGAATTGGATAAAGGTAAGCGAACGCGATATTTTCGAACGTGTTTAAAACGTCAAGACAAATTATAAATAATTTCTCAAGCTGCGTGTGGTATATCAGTTAAGCAGTATAATTATTTTTTATTTATAATACAGCTTTTATTAATATTAGTACATTTTTTATTAGATGTTGCAAGGAGAAATAAAATAACAGTAAAATTGGAAAACAAATGGAATAGAAAAAGACTATAAAAGCTCAAAAATAAATAAATTTGTTGTCTCTGTTAAGCATTAATACGCTTTTTTAAAAAGGAAAAATTTGTGATACTACTCTTTAACTTTAAATGCACAATTTTTCAAAGTATGATAAGATACGCTTTGAACTTTTCAATTTCCATAATATTTGCTGAATCTGTGCAAAGTGTTTCTTGCCAAATATATGACCATACATTTATATATAGTATTATATTATATATATTAATGTATAATAATAAATATAATAATATGTTCGAACACATTACTATGGATATACATTGTCCATAAGTGTTGGGACACCTGCTGACCCCATATAAAACGTAATAATTGGCTCAATTTATTACAAAGGCGATTATTCAGGTAGAAGCATCTATTTAAGCAAAATAACGATTCCGAATACACAACAGAAATTTGTAAAAGATATTTGCAACTGTTGTGGGAAAATGATCAATTAAGGATTACAATTGACGTCCACTTTACTTTAATTAAGGATTACAATTTACGTCCACTGATGCTTTAATTTAAATTTTATTGAGAAAATTTTAAGTGAATTACATAGTAAATTCAGGGTAGTCTGCTGAGAGTTAAACGTAACTCTCGCAATCAGTCAAGGAATGTATAAAATCAAAGGATAATAGATACAGTAGACAATCTACTGATGTTACGTGAGCGTACAAATTCATCAGTTTTTGAAGGAAACCAACATGTTTCTGTTATTTATAACATAATTGATCATATATATTTATTATACATATAAGCTTTATCTATCCCACGATTTCAATTCAAATACTAATCCTAAGGAGTTTAATAAATCTCAAATGATTTCTTCCCTTCTCTCAAAGATTTATTTTAGCGAGTGTTCTATTATTTCTAAACAGAGGTATATGTATTTCAAAGCTACACCAATTAACAATCATAATGATAGTATCGACCACTGTTGCAACCCTTACAGTTCTGTCTGCCTCAGGAAAATCTAAAGCACGTTGTTCATCACTTAACAGACCGTATTAATCCTCGAATCCTATTCACAACGGCTTCATTTCTGTGATTCTTTTTTTCCCAAGCAGCATCCACTCGAAACAGATCGTGGTCTTCCAAGATGCATCGAAAAGCATTTTATATGCACGCCGCATAAACAAGATATCCGTCTTCATTTTACCGTAACGCAAGAAACAACGTTATTTATGAGCTGACCTGATAAATGCACGCTACGAAGAAGAATACGGCCTCGAGCTAACGAATTTTCCAATTACAACGAGCAATTCGAAAGAACGACCGCAGCAAACTCCGAACAGATATCCATGGAATAATTTCTGGATGCAGCATACACAGAACACCGCACTCTTTTATCCCTCATTTCTGATCGCGCCGTGAATCATTTTCTAGACGCATCCACCGAATAATTGCGAGGCGAACCGTGGACGAGAAGAGCTACAAATTGCCCCTGTATTACGAGTAATTTATAATTATAAGGCCCGGCGAACAATCTGCGCCGATGTTTTTCGCTGTGCAACCTGTTATTTCGCGCTCGACTAAATATTCCTAGGACGCGGCGGGAAAGGAAATAGTTGCTGAAACTAACCGAGACTATCCTGCCTTCGTTCCTGTACGTATGTTATGGATGAAAAGGAGCGAAAGGAAGCACACCCTCGTTCGTAAATATCTGGATACGCTATAATATCGTATAAAATGTGATAATCATTGTAGATGATTAATGGCCATTTATCTTAAGAAAGTACAACAGGATTTTGTAAAAAAGTATCTGTGAGAAGAAAATGTTGAATTAAAATTTATTGAAAAGATTTAGAATGAATTAGGTGAAAAATTTATAGTAATAATAGACAATTTCGAATAATCGTGAGATTTGCTCTCGAAATTGTTTTAATTTCAACTGTCTTTCAATAATATGTATTTGAACATGTATCTCTGAGATGTAATGAGAAAATTCGTATTTCTGACGCAATTAATGATATTGATTTAATGAAATCAGAAACTGTTTGAAATATTATTTTCATAAAGAGTTATCCCACTACAAAATATAAGCCAAATAAAGATTACTTAATTTCATACGTAAACAACGAAATAATTTAATTTCATTTTTAACTAATGAGATAATTTGTAGGGAGATCATTTGCTCGTTCAAATAAACTTAACGCGTAATCATTTCAAAATAACATTTAGCTAAATAAAATAATGTATTATTTAAACATTTATTTCTCAAATATATTTGAATTTTATTATCCAAACAACGCACATTCTCATTTATTCTTGAATAGAATTATGTAAAGAAAATATTTGAGAAATAAATGTTTAAATAATACATTATTTTATTTAGCTAAATGTTACTGTGAAATGATTACGCGGTCGAATAATTTTCTGGTGATTCAATGCGGTTCAATATCAGTCAACTCGATACTTGATGATTAAGGAATGATAGGATACAATCAAGTAAGCAGAATAAATCGTTTATTCGCGATGATAACGCGTAGTGAATGATGTCAGCATTACAGGAATAAAAGAAGAGAAACTATTAAGTATGTCTTGGGTTGGTATATGTGGCGTAAGATTACGTATGATGATATCGTATCGGAAGGATTGATGACTTTCGTTATGTGTTGCGATAACTTGTTGAACGCACTTTTGCACAATTCTACCTCGGTCTAAAGACTATGCTGAACGTTTTTCATCGGTAATTACAGAAGATAAAGTAATTCAGCAATCTTGACTAGTGTTTTTTTCACCTTTGTCGAAGAGATCTGTCGGACGTCCATGTGCAATCTTCAATTTGTCATGCCGCTCTTAATGCGCTATCTTATTAGAGAAACCAGAAAGCAGATGTACTCGACTTGATTGAGTTATATACGTTGTTTCGTATGAAAAATATTGTTACGCGTCGTGAGTTCACTTGCACTTTGACTGCGCCTCGATTATTCTATTCTATTCTGTTCTGTCTTACGAGATAAATCATCCAAAAGATGCGAAAGTGTTTGAAAATTTAAGCTTCCCTTGACACTGTTCTCCACGTTAAATAGGAATATTTAAGAAATATTTAAAGGTAAATAAGAACAATACTATTCTCTCCACGAAAAAAGAATTTAAAATATCCACAAAAAATTATGTGGACACTACCGTAACAAACTTTTATGAATACACAAGCTCCATAATACTTTTATAAACCTAGTTTCGCGTTATTGTATATTAGAAAGAATCAAACAAAGAACAGGATGTTTCTCATCTAAAACTTTCATCAGTAAGGAAAGACGAAATTTCTTGCGATGCACAGTACTTTCTTGGCGCAAACTAGGGAAAAATAGGGTTCTCGCGACACGATATGTCAATTCTATGCATCCATCTCCGGAGAATTTTATTCCCCTGCCCCTGGTCCTCTGTTACATGCCATTGAGAGAAAAGTTGAGAAAGAAAGAATATTGAGAGACGATCGGTGATATTGCACAAATCGCGCCTCCAGCTATTCTGAGACAACACGTACGGCGATTTCGTCTTTTTCCTTCCGTCCCGTACAATCCGAATCACAGAAATCCGTGCAGACTACTCGAACCTTCGGGATATTCTCTTTGCGCGAACAACTACAAAGAGGATCGGTCTCTTACGTGCATTAATGCAGGAACGTGATCGAGGAAATCGAACGAGGGACCTGTGTTCCGTGTAAACACACAGTCACACGTATATACGAGCAAAGTATTCTTTGGTATACATTAAAATCTTGAATTTATACATTATGGTAGTAAATTCATGATACAACAAAAGTCAAGATGATTCTATGCCACAAAATAAAAAGGAAATCGAGAACTATAAATAGAATACATTCGAAGCTTTATTTTGGAGAAAATTGAGTTTATAAATTCAACGTCATTAATTTTATTCGTGTTGTTTGTGAGATTCACATAGGGGGGAACGGAAAA
The DNA here is from genome assembly GCF_910591885.1 of Bombus terrestris. Taxonomy (NCBI): domain Eukaryota; kingdom Metazoa; phylum Arthropoda; class Insecta; order Hymenoptera; family Apidae; genus Bombus; species Bombus terrestris. The sequence goes on along the minus strand of NC_063269.1, from coordinate 11,340,424 downwards.
GAGGCATCGAGACTTTTTGTCAGTTAACAGTCAGTCAATGAGTGAAGAAATGAAAGGAAGTACCGTTAAGTGGAAGACTGAAGTCTGTGATTACTCTAACGATCCCCCTGATAATTGGTTTTCAGCAAAATTAAAGAGAGAGAGCAAGATCTTTTGAGGATTATCACTGACAGGAAACGAGACATCAGTAGCGTTACGGTAATGGTAATTATTTCTATGAAAACGTTACGTGCTAAGTATCCATCCTATAGACGACCTCTTGCTCTTCTTACAGATTGTGTAAAAAAATAAAGAAAAAGTTCCATTTTCTCTGTGTCCATTCTACAAACAAAAAAACAAAATACCGTTCGTCTTTCTTAAACATAAAAGATTCTAGTACATTGTAACTTGACGCGGATCGTTATAGACCTTTGCTAAAAAAAGAAGAAAAAAAAGCAGATTCACGGATAAAACATGCTCGATAAAAGCGAGCAGTGGCAGTTCCTTCGTTTCATAATACTCACGCTTTTTTATTTTCTTCGTTTATGAAAAGAACAAACTTGATGAAAGGAACAACTTTATCGCACGTTGCAATAGTGCTTCGCGACGACACTTTCAGCGACCAATATCCTCGATTTGATGTATTGACTCAATTGATTATTCTGTGTAATATAAAAAGCATTTATATCCATAAAATATAAGAAACGAAGAATCATAGAGTATTACAATAACGATACCCGATAATACGATGCATAAATTATGCAAACATTCGCAGTCCACTCGTAAGGATTGAATAGTAATGCTATAAATTTTATTCGTGCTTTTACGATTTTAAAACCACTGTGCGTCACTCGGCCTCGTCGAATGCGCATGTCGTTGAAAGTTCCATTATACCAGGGACAGTGTAATCTAGAACGTTCCCTCGTTGATTCAAACATCGATGGAAGACAATCTACGCTTCTGCAGCCTTGGTGCAGCCTTGGTACACCCTGTTATCGATTCCTTCTCGCTCACTTATCGATAATTTCCCACCCTTTTGGCCCGGACGCTTATCGATTCTGATCACGAGCGCACCTCCGAGCCCATCGAAAACACAGAGAAAATTTGAGAGACGATAAACGAGGCGAACCCGTGAAAATTAGTTTATACGCATAACTCGCGTGTCTGACATGACAGTTCCAATTTCAGAGATAGGTTCTGTCGTGGAAAGGAGTGGCTGATTTCGGTATGGAGAGGGTGGGAAAGTTGAACGTAACTGGAATCGTGTCCAGCATTAATTGCATTCTCATTTAATTAAAAGACTCACCAGAGAGGTGATGAGGTAACTGTGATAGTCGCTCATCATTCCTATTTGCTGAGCCTGCTTCAACACGTCGTAAATCCTCTCGGTAGAGCAATCCAGTACAATGTGCGACTCGGCCGAGTTTTTTATCTGTTTTAGCAACGGCCTGAAACAGAAGGTAAAATGTAGGTTAGTATATATGTGAAGATGGCGAAGGCGAAACCATAACACGTCTCCCGCGCTTCGTGGGCGGATATTTTTTTGCTGATTTTGCTATTAATACTAAGATTGTATGGTGGGATGTAACGTATACCAATACTTCTGAAAATAATATTAGTGTGTTACTGGATATATTCTTCGTACTGTTAATATTCAACATCATTTTCCCATATCGGATCTTTTCGTTGTAACATATGTTGAGTTTTGATTGTATCGCAAGAAGATATTCATATTTTAAACTTCCAATAAAGCTAAACGTGTTTCGTATATTCATATAATTCGTGTTCGAAAAATTGGCACAGTGTGTAGCACGGATTAAAGTTACTGAAATCCTTTAGGTATATCGCGACTTATAGTGAAATTTTTAGGTACGCGACTTCCTCGGTTTTAAGTGTCGCACGAGATCTTCGCGAAAGCAGTCCCTGGTGCTTTCACGCCATCTCCTTTTTTACGAACTTGGAAATATTACGGTCGTTTCATGTAATTTTCGAACATGATGTTTCCGAGAAAGCGATGCTAGTACGGTAATTCTGCGGAAGCGACTGTAGTTGATAGAATATTCTATTGTGTTCTCGTCCCTGTAAAATAAATCTTATACATTATAGGGAGAGAAACGTTTCATCTTTACATAAATCACTATAAAGGTTCCTTTTTTTGCCTGATCCTTGATCCTCAAGAAAGTTTTAAAGAACATCATCTATGACCAATCAAGTCAAATAAAATAGCGAATATGTATTATGGGAATCAAAAAATTAATAATTATGAATGAAAAATTATGTCTTTCGAATGAAAAAACCATAAAATTCAATTTTGTAATAATTAATGTTAATTTCATATTGTTACTCTTCATACAGATTCACTTACAATTAGATTTCCTGTCATTAGAATTTCAGTACCATTAAGTTGACTGTCGTCAGATTTTGTTTGATTATTTGCTATTTTATTTGGAGTTTTTCATAAGTCATATTTTCATCACCAAGATATAAAATATATATAAAAAAAGGTAATATTATCGGAGAAATTACATGCTATTGATCAATTAATTGTTTTGCAACTATATGTATGTTAAATGGTGCATTCTATGCGAATTATTGGAGCTAGCTTTAACAGCCATTATCATATGGAACAGTAATTTATATTGTTAATACGCATGGTTGAATTTAGTATTTTGATACATGTAATGAAATGATAGTAACAAAAATATATAGTTCCATCTCTTAAAATTATATTAATATCATAATGAATAACACTGGAAGAGAAACTTCAGAGATATTTCATTAACTTTCCATCACGAAATAAACAAACTTTCAAGCAAACCATGTTTCGCATTCTCAGCAGATTATAATAAATAATTTTCAAGAAGCAACAGCGCGTGTACTCCCAAGCCGGACATCTTGTACTTCACAAAACTTTGTAAATTGTTTATCGCATAAAAAATGGGAAGACGAGGAAGGAAGAAAGTATAAAATGAAGGACAAAGAAGAACATCGGATTGGATACTTAATTGCGAATCGTGAAAATAACCATTCCGACAATGCAGTTCGCACGCATTCTGTTGGCGATCCAGCCGTTCCCACGAGGACGAAATAACTTCCGATTCCGGAGCTACGTTCCATGTACTTTTGATCAAAATTTCATAACACGAGCATCCTCTTCCCGGCCTTCCGCTCGCCTCCACTCATTCAACATGCACGATAATGCGAATCTCCTTATGCGCCCGGCGCAACTTGGACTGCTGCTCATTGCGCGAATTTTTCATGGGCCTTTACATAATTCAGCGCAAAGTCTCTTTCGTGTGCGTCGTTCCGGTGCTCCAACGCAGCTATTCTTACGATGACCGACAATCGAGCCAGGTAGCTTTCGTCAAATCTTCCGTACAACAATGAAAACTGAAGATAGTGTGCAGAAACATCTTGTTACAGGCAAAACGAAGGAAAAAGAAAGAGTTGGACGTAGCCGAGTATAAAAGTACTCTTTGACTTGAAAAAGGAAAATCGTTACCTTCTTAGAATCACATACAGTAGGTTTCGTGAGTTATCTGGACACGTTGATCAGTTTGTAGTAACAGTATGCGAATGTTACCAAAGAGTATAAATTATGAATTAGGCCACTTACTATCTTTTCGTGGAATCATCATCATATACAAAGTATAAATATCAAAATATTTATTATATGTACTGCCACGTACACTTGTTTGGATACCACTACACCGGTTGTATTAACATCGCAAGTATTTCTATCTTTATAAGACACTTTTCAATCTGTCCTATATTTATAAAATTAAAGAATTTGAAGATAAGAAACTTGTCAAGTAACAAACTAATTTTACGGTTTAACAAAAGTATCTCTTATGTGCGTTCGAAAACTAATTTAATCTCACCACAATATTTTATTGTACGCGTGTATAATGATTATAACGAATAAAACGTTCGAGCAAACTAGCTTTCGTCGAGTCTTCCATATAACGATGAAAACTAGAAACAATGTGCAGAAACATTGTGTTAGAAACCGAACGAAGTAAACGGCAAAAGTTTGGCAGAGGTGAGTATAAAAGCGTAGCATTTATGATGTGGAAACCGTACGATGAAGAATACTTCATGATTGGTTGAATTTATGGGGGTGTATCGCGAGGCAATGTAGAGTGGTAAGTAAGCAAGATCTAACGAGTTGAAATGTAACGACCCTCCAGTTTTACCGGCCAAACTGCTCCATTGTGCGATTCGCGACCTATTAATACGGCCATTAAGAAGTTTGAATAGGAATGATAAATCAGACTGGAGAGGCTTCTTTGTTCATTGGTGTTCGTCCCTCGCGTAATCTCGTAAGACTCGAGGAACTGCGGTAAAAGCTGGCGACATTATGCTGGCTGATTTAAAAGCAGCCTGAATTTGTATTACATCGTTCTTAATTATTTTTACTGAATATATGGACGAGGAAACTTGTTGGAAGTTATTTACTGTTCATGTATTCGCAGATTGTAGATTTAGCAATGCAAATGACTCTACGTGATATATTATCTGGTTTTTGTATGTACATAGTCTTTATTGAAATAGGTATGGAATGTTTTAGTAAATGTATTTTGTAATCTATTTTTCTTTTACATAGTAGTTCTAACATGGACACGTTAATGATTTATTTGCTTTATATTTATATATTTCAAAATATTCACGTTTTAGGATTCGTCGTAGCAATTCAAGCGAATTGCTTATTAATGTAATTTGATTGTTAAATTAGGAACTTCGTACATTGTTTCTATTTTATTTATTATATTCAGAACAATGCTACCATTGTTAGATGATAGCCAGTTTACAAAAAGTTATATATTTTGCAAATAATTCCACAAAGTTATGAATAAATAATACTTGTCGATTAACATTTTCATGGAAGATTTTCCATTCAAGCATTATTCCAGAATAAATATTACGTAAAACATGTTCCGTACAAATGTATTCTTTAGAATATTTTTTACGTCGCGGATACAATACTGGTTTATATATTAATCCTAGTCCTCAGAGCAGACACAAAAGTTTCAAAAGCTCTGTTAAAATTCTTTACTATTATTCACGTGAATTCAATTGTCCTGAGATACCTGAAGGCTTCAAAAAACATAAAAGAGTTAAGGAGAAGAGGAATTTTCAAGCAGATACTGTAATAACATTACTAAAGAGAATTCAAACGTAGCAGTGGCATGATGCGAGATACATAATGTATTTTGTTATAACGTTTGACTACAAATTTGGCACAACTACATGTGAGAATTGTTTATTTTACATTAAAATCCCAACATGAATACTTGTATCAATAGAAGCACGGTATTGAATACGCATGCACGGTTCTGATTAATATTCCACCAAGTTGAATAATTATTATATGAATAAATAATTCGCTCGATGTATCTGCGTACTCTATTTTATCATGAATCCAAAATAAATATTTCTGTAATTCCATAAACCTGTACGATTCTAAAGTGGATTTCCAAAAATTCAAGTTTAATATGCTGCCAGATAATTCTTATGTTATGTATTATTTCTTGGTATCGTAAGTCAACAGCTTCTAATGAGTTTGACCACGATTTATATCAATACCAAACTTCTCATATATTTTACGTCCTAAACTCATACTTCGCAAACCCTTCTTTATGACATTTCAGTTATTCACCAAATCACGATTTTGAATCTGCTAAATCCTCCCAACGGACGTACCCCAAATTCCTTTTCTGACTTGATAAACCTTTTACGATTCACTATAACCAAACCTCAAACAGAAGGAAACCCCGAATAACATTTTCAACCCTTTACATGTCATGATTCTATCTCCAAACCCTGACATCCTATCAGAAGATTAATCAAATTATAAATAAGTTCATCTTTAAAACTTTTCACAATAACTACAAATAATTGATGCTTTATTTTCAAGCTAGGAAATACTTTCCATTCCTCAACATTTTCTTAAGCCAGTTTATGCAATATAATTATTAATAATATATGTAGTATCGTGGACAAAAGGCCTAAGATATCGGCCGAACCGTAAACAAAGTCGCGAGAGCCGCGGCATCGTCGGGTATATCAATGTGTCGTCAGTCTTTTCAAGTGGATAGTTTCGTGGAAAGGGCCTGGGTGACCCTGGCCACGGGCGTTTCGGGACACGTGTCCGATAGGACGGGAAAAGACAAAGAGACGCAAAAGGCAGTGTTAGTTGAGAAGCCGGAGAGAACGAATGCGAAGGGCGTGCAGTGTGAGTTGAGAAGCGAGAGCGAGCGAGTGCAGAAGCCAGAGAGTGTGAATCGGGAAGTCGAAAGCCGAGTATGAGAATAAGACGTACCGACAGCATTGTAATCATTTCGTTGTTTTGAATATTATTTATTAAATCAAAACATCATTACTTGTCCTTTCCTCTAAGACCCATTTAGATACTACATATATATTAATAATAATTGTTACTATTATAATTATTTATGTAATACCTAGATTTTATATCCAAATTATTGTTTAACATATAGTAGATACTGTAAGTAATAATAATCTTATCAATAGAAGACACGTGAAATACTCTAGTGATGGTGCTATATAATATAAGAAACAATGTGTAGAGACAAGATTAATACCTTTAATCATATTTAATCATACCTATAATTATATTCCAGGGCGACAATGGGAAATTTTCACAACTCGAGGGACCAACCTACGAGCAATCATTCAACAATTACAAATATTCCTTGTGGCTGGAGCATCGTTTGCCATTGTCCACATCGCGTAAATCTTATCTTATTTCACCGTTCTGAAGGAGCAACTAGACGCTGTAAAGTATGGCTGAAGCAATCCTTCTTGAATCGTGCATCGTAAACCAGCGTGTCAATTTGGTCAGTTGAAGCACCACGATGTAGCAGTGTAACTTTAAAAACGCATGTCCACCTTATGACACGGCGTCCGTTTAAATATTGCCCATAAGTGCGCGCGTTTCGACTATGTGCTTCGTGCTTTTATTTCAAAAGCAGTTTCGCGCTTCCTGGGCAGTGGATATCCTCGTAGAGTCAACGTGGCGCCAAGAAAATGCGCTTAGACGATTTTTACGCGCGACGGGATTACGTCGTTGATGGTGCCAAATATCCGAAGCTCGACTAAACAGTACACAACGGTTCGTTTCGCTTTACAACGCGTCGTAAAGCAGCCAGGAGCCACTCGCGATCCTCGAAGCCGATCGATCGTTTCCACGCTGCTGAGAACTTTTACGTAGTCATCGAAGACGCAGGGTAGGTAATCCAAGATCGAAAGCGCCGACAGCCGAGCTTATTCCGCGCAATACCCAGGAACAAGAAGGTATAAAGTTTGCATTGAGAATGATAAGGAATCGATATGAGTTTACAGAGGAACGAACCAGGTTTCCTAGCGCACCTGTTCGCACACTGGTTTCTCCTTTTTCTATCCCCATCGTCGTTCCTCCTGTCGTCAGTTCTCCTTTCGATCCGGATCTCCTCGCCTCTGTCGTTTCTTCCCTTTAACTTAATGCTATCATCGAGGCTTTATTCTGGAAAGGTTCGAGCAGTTCTGGTACCGAACGTAAGCCGACCAACGTCTCTTATATTTCTTTCTCTTCTGTTTCCATCGTTCTGTCGCTTTCTACTTCTCTTCTTTTCTCCCTTTTTTTCGTTCGTTCTCTTACTACTTCGCTCGGCTCGTCAGCGTTGTAGATGGCTTTCCAGATATCTTTCGAGATAGTCGTTCTCTCGGGAGGATAGGCTGCGACCGAAAGATACCGCTAAGAAATCGTTGGTGACAAGCCCAGTCTTACGGAATTTTTTAATCTTAAAGGAAAGAAAGAAAGTTCGATGCCTACATCTTTCGCTCAATAATCCCTCCAGTCGGTCGTGGAAAGGATCAGATAAGAGATAGATGAAGGAATAATGGTTACAACGGTAATCAACGCGCCCGTTACGGTGTGACTAATGAAGTACGTGGTTATGAGTTAAGATTGATGATTAGACAGGGGAATGTAGTGACGTAAGTTAAGTATGATTTTCTTTCACACAGTGCGTAAGAGTTTCTATCGACTGGGGAAAGAAGGATGAAGTTCGTCGTCTTCTTGGCGGCGGAATCACATTACAAACAAAGGTTTAAAAATTGTGTAAAACAAACGCTAAGCGTCTACTACAGACAGTGGAGCGTATAAGCGGGAGTCATAAAAAAATTCTAATACGATGTTTAATAAAATATTTTCCATGAGACAATTACAGCTTCTTTACTATCTTTATTAGTGTAATTTAAATTGTTGTTTAGGTTTCAGCAATACAATTTTACAATTTTATTAATTAAAATTTTGCTCTTCGAGCAGTGACAAGGAAACACTACTAGGAGCAGTGCAAAGATACACGTTTGCAAACAAAAAGCATGTACGACTGTAGGTGTACTTTACGAGTACAGTAGATACCATATTTCAACGAGAGAATAACTTGGTTACAGCTGCTTTAAATTTACGATAGGGATGCTATATTATAACATATATGGATGGTGGTTCCAAACATTTGAGCGAGAAGATTTGACTCTTTATGCTTGTAGTAATTCTGTATACTTGCAATTAAAACTCTGATACTACTTATGAGTATTCCTTTTGTGATATTTTATATATGTATGTATTTATGATAACCTGATAGTAAAAAATATTTGTATGTACTATATGTGTTACATGAATATTCTTCAATTATCTGTAATAAATAAAATAGTAAAAAATAAGAATGACAAGTAATAATATTTAAAAAAAACTGCTAGAAAGACGACTACAAGATTATATCGTAAAGTAATCTATGTAATAATAAACGTCATTTATAATGAATTATAGCTTCTAATTACAATCGAAGTTTCTTATAAACCCAATATTTTATCGTCTACAAAACTGAAACCCCACTACCTTTAAAAATTGATTAAACGTATGTAAATCAACTTCCAGTAGCTTTAAACGCGTTATATCTCGCGCGAATTCAAATTAATCTACTACAGTACGAGTTACAACTCGCATCGACTAATTCTGACGCTGAACTTCTTTCAACGTACTGAATTTGCACAAAATTTGCATCAGCATACTCCGAACATACATCAACTCATTGGAACTCGTTTCAGGAGCCATTCTATGTACAACTGACGTTAATTCATTGCAATCCTTTCAAGCTTTTAATAGCAATGTCTCGCGTTGTAAATCTAAGCATCGAGTGGTTTGCTCTCGAGATTCTATGCGTCTCAATAACAATCGCTTTGCTTACAATTTGCCATACCATCACGCCCGCAGCTCGCAACTTTAATTGTCCTAACGTTATTTACACGCGGTGAATTATTCACAAGCCGCTACATTTCAACCGTGCGTCGACACACGAAACGACGGTGGGTTAATATAGTCCGTATCAAACGGACTAATGGACACTGGTCTGAACCGTGGCGAAATTAGGCCACGCAACTTGCCCGACAATTCCAAATTCATTTTACAGTTCTGCTAAACTTCCATCGCTACGGGGGAGAAAGTTAAATTTCATGCGCCGTTATCCTAGAAATTGAGCAGCTCGTAACAAAAACAACACTTATCAAATTTGTCCGTATTTTAAATAATGAAAATTCATCACAATAGATTGTGGAATCGATATTATAAAAAAATGGTTGGTAATTGCGGCCTCGTAATTTAGTTAACTTCTTAATCTATTAACCATATCTTTGATATGAAAAAAATGAAGGTCTCGAAAAATAAATCAGTTTCCATTAGAGCAGTGCTAGTTCCTCCCAGATTTGTTTTATGACAAATAAAACGAAGTGTAACAAGATAAGAAATCTTTAAAGAAGAAAGATTATTATGTCCAAGGATTGGAAACCAGAGCGATGAGCTGAATCGCCTTTCTCGGTTTGCAAGTTCGGCAAGATCAGCAGCATTCTTGGCAACCAAATCCACCCAAAAAGTTTATACCTATTTTTTTCATGAATTGAAAGAATATCTTATTCTGATAATAATCCAGAAATAAAAATCCTTTGTAGAAGGGAAATGACAAGAAATAATTATAAGTGTAAATACATTACGTGTATAGTAGTTTATTGTAATATAATATTCTTTCGCTTTCTTGGAAAAAAATAAACCTGGACAAGGATTCGAAAACAATCGTTCGAGAGAATCGTAGGACGGACTTCCTCCACTTCTTTTCTTGTCGAGGAAACGCGTCTTTGAGGTGAATCTTCCTGCGTCAGCCCTACCTTTTCACCAGCTTTTACAATCGATATTCGTTGATAGAAAGAAAAACTTTAAGAAAACCTGGCGTTTCTTTAGGAAAATGGATAGCGCAATTTTACGTAATGGAAGACGCCGGAGTAGGGGTAACATTTAATCGCATTCGATTGTCGACCAAACGTGATATACGATTCGTCGCGGCCACATTTAAACTTTTTCTCTCTTGCTACCATCCTTTTTTAAATGCGGTCTCAACGACTCTGGAACTCGGCCATAAGTACATATACCACCGTAAATTCACGTGCTTTAAGCGAGTGTCCACTAATGCACACTGTTCAGAGGTAGGTAGAACTACTCGAGAATTTTGGAATGTGTAATATACAAGATAAGGGCTACGATAAAGTACATTTTATTTATTTTTCTTTATCCAGGCAAATCGTATAAAATAGAATTTTCTGTGATACAATATTAGTATATATAGTATATATATTAATATTAGGTAAAATACATTATGTACGATAAGTCTACCATTATACGGATTATGAGTAAAAATTCTACTGCTGTTATGTCTGGTGATACTCTACCTAGACCAGACCACACACCGCGGGCAAGATGGTAATCAGATATCTGCACATCCTTACTGCGTACCCTCAATAGTCTTAAGGACCTATCATAAATCTCAGGAATTTTCTAGCTAAGGTCCTTCAGACCGAACAAACATCTCTTTACTGAATCGTTTCCAAAGCTTATTGTTTACTACGAGAAAACACGGGATATTTAGTTTTTCTCACGCATGATACTTCCATTAGCAACTTTCTATCGAGGGTGGCTAAGAGCCTTTCTAGTCCACCAACCTTTTTTTATTCAATCAGAAGCAATGTCTACTGCCCTCACTTTCCTAACCAAAATTGTCATCAACAAATCCGATAGTCCCTTGCGTTAGACACACCCATCACTAGCTTTCCTCCGACACAACATCGTCACTTTACTCATTCTTCATCGTTATAATAGTCAACATATCTTTACCGGGTTTCTACCCTTAAATCAATCACTTACTTAACTTATACATACGCATCAGAGTAACTATCTTCTTTACAAAGTTGTTGGAATAAACATTAATTTATACGTGTTAAATCAGTGTAAACTCAATTGAACCACCCCCTATTATCCTAAAAGAAATAAGGGGATCGATTATGTAATCGTAACGGGAATTTACGACTGCCGTTGACGTACTTTTTCGCGATCGCGTCTTTCCGCGAATGGTCGAATAAACAACTGCTGTATAAAAAATGGAATTGATCGAATATTGTGATTCAATATTTGCAAAATTCTCCATCAACGCTAAACAAATTTTGATAAATAAAAAGCAATTTTATATTTTTCTGTGTTGAAATATTGAACGTTTAGTTTTTTTAATAGAAGCCATCAGATGGGACAAACGATTAACTTGACAATGAAACTATCAACAAGTTTATTTTTTTTTTTTATGAAACGTTTTAGGCAAAATGTCACGAGGGGATACGATAACTGATAACGATTGAATTTAGACCTCGGGTAAAAGCTTTACTTTTGCAACTATGATAATATGTCATGTGCGAATGAGATACGTGTATAGTAGTTTCCACATGTAGTTTATTTTAAATATGTAAAAAATCATATATAAAAAGTATATACAGAAATTATTAAATTTATTTAATTTATTTCTACACTGTATCATTGAAGGAAATTTTCTTCCTTCTATGGCCAGACAATCTATCTGATTTGCTTACAAAGTCAAATTACTCTGTATACATTCTCGACCACTACATTATTTAATTTGAAGATAAAATTTGACAATTTAATAAAGACATAAAATATGACGGTGTTCACATAAATAGAGAACATCATATACCAAGCAGATAAATTAGATTAATTAAATAACAAATAGAATTTTGAAAACCGTTCTATGTTTATGATACCTCAAAATACAAGAAATGGATTTTTAAATCTTATATTACAGAAAAAAGGATAAAAATAAAACGTTTTATTGTATAATTGGCTGTTTAAGTTATATAAAGAATTTCTTTACTCCTTCGAATTCAGCTGAAAACTTGAAAAATATTGAATGCTTCGAATCACTTGAAATTCAATAGGTAAGGACGGCACTATTTCCTGACGTGGTATATTTAGTCGTTGACACGTCGCGTCGAAACGTTCAGTGTCGAAGAACTCTTCGGATTGTATACGAAATGAGCAGCGGGTAAATAAAACGCGACACAGAGTCGGTCTTTCCACTCGAGTTGTTTAATTTCGAATGATCGGATATCTAACAGTTTAGCGGTTTAGCATCGATCTGATGGCTAGTTGAAACGTTTCAACGCCCTCTCGAGACGGGTACGAGGACCCAGACTTAACTATGAGGACTTGGAGGATGCGCGTAATGTAACCGAGCTTAATTATATCAAGGGCAAAGACCTTCGGTAAGAAGGAAATGGAAGTCCTTCGATATTTAGCGAAAACTTTTCCACAGTGTGGGAGGATTCCTTTAAAAAAGGCGAACCGGCGAACGAAGTCTGATCGAATCGATTTAGAAAGCGATTCACAGAGTTCTTCTCGAGGGCCGTCTACTTGACTGAATGCGGCGGAATCATTTCAAGGAAGTTGCTCTTTATATCAAAAGAACGTGACTCATTCAATATTTTGTGGATTAACTATTTCTTCTAACAGTTCAGATTAGTTGTTTGTACTACGATTTACCTTTTTTCTCCATTCTTTTCGATTAATGCGGCGAAAATTAGTGTTGTATTTAATGTAAGTTGTAATTAATGCTGTATTTTTTATGAATTACGTAAAGACATGTAACATTTATTTAGGTGTTTGTAGTTAATTTGTAACAGGGCGTCTTACGTTTAATAAATATCATTTTATACTTTTGAATAAAAGCCTTAGTCGAATGTTGAAAAATAGTGTCAAACTTTAAATGCTCATGTGCACTATCAGATCGTAAATTTTTCTAAAATTATGCAGTTTAATGTCTTCTCGCTGCATATCCGCATATTACAGTCGAATTTCTACGAAACGTACACGAAGATCAGACAACTGGCCAAAAATATCTGGTCATTCCGCAAGAACAACCCAGAGAGAGAGAGAAAGAGAGAGAGAGAGAGAGAGAGAACTTTTGTTCCTTATAGATAGAATTAGTATGAACATCAGAATAAATTAGAACCTCCGTGGAAAGTGTCTGAAATTCCAATAACCCAGACACAAATCGGATTACATTATCATAAATGAGAAGCTTTGCTCCAATAATATCTTCCGTGCTTAAAAGACACGTCCCATAATAATCTCCAAACTACAAACAGCTAATGTACGCGCGACATGTTATTTCTATTCCTTAAATAGTTCGAGAAAAAAAGCTTTTAGCTTTCTCCTTCCTTCCATGTAACCTGGAATTGCTAATGCATTTCCTGAGCATTTTTCAATGCTGCTGAAACTGGTAGTTCGCATCAGCGGCGAGATGAAGTTTGTTTATCATCAAAAATACACGCTGGCTGTTTATTTTCAATTAACTTGTTTACCAAGGATTACCGTCACGTAACATTAACAATACACGGTCTTCTCCTCTTTCTTCCTTTTTCAATCTTCCCGCGGATATTCGCTTCTCCACGCAACGAGATATTGTTCTATCTCCCGACTGAATTTATGCAAATCTCGGCACCAGCTAAATGAGCCGTACGACATGAGATTATCGACTGGTTAGGCGACCAAAGAAGAACGTCTCTAATATCGGCCGTATTCTCACGTGTATGTCAGTGGAAACTTAATTTCCGCTTTCTGACATCCTCTAAAGATGACCGTCGTACATTAGATACAGTGTTCGATCGAATAATATGTAAATGCGGACACGACATTGTTCCTTGTGTAAAAATAAGAAAAAAATATATAACAAAATTCTTTCGTGTTCGAAAGTTTATCAAGTATACTTGAACATGGCCAATTCGGGACTGGACAGGATTAGATATACGACAGCAGGTTATTCTACGTGTGGTTATTCTGCTAATAAGTCGAAAGTGTCGAATACGATTTTTCCATTTAAGGTTTCATTTCTAAGAAAATAGAATTTGAAGATGTTTGAATTAAGAATCGGCCTCGTATATGCGTATGATCAATTTTCAACTTTATTTTCCTCGAAAACAGAGCGTCTTGTGAAAAAATTGTATTCTACATTTTCGGTTTATTTTTACACGTAGAATGATCTTCTGTCGATTATTTGATCTTGTCTAGTGTGGAATTAGCCATGTTCAAGTCTATTTGATAACTTTTCAAACTTGATTTTCTTCAAAACTAAGCCGAGAATGAAAAAATTTAATTTCATTTATTTTTCTTATCCTTACATAAGGAATTACATCGTGGCTGCTTTTAAATGTTATAGTATTTTATGAGTGAAAATGAGAAAAAGATGCCATATAAATATAGGCTCATAAATGATTCATTAGAAAGTTATAACAAGACTGTGGATGTTTACGTGAATTTATATTCTTAACGATGCAAGTAAAGAAAGGAACTCGAAATAATAATGTGTTTTATGTAATAATGTACCAGATTCGTTTGTTTTGGGAATGTCAATGTTATATGGCGGTGACGAACTTATAGATTGCTATTCAGGAATTCATATTATTGTAATATCTGATATCTGAAATAATACATATTACATATCATTGGATTCGTCTTTTTTTTTAGCGTGTAAGAATATGACAAGAAAAATATATGATGCTATTTAAATAATAAAAAATAATACATTTGAAAGCTTTTTTACATCGAAAAGTGCTTCATTTGACACTAATAAATTTTTGCTCGAGATATTTTTTTATTAGAAATCATTCAGATCCTTAGTTTAAGTATGGTGTGAATTGATTTAAATGACACTGAGTTTATAGATCGCTAAGTAACGTTAGTTAGTTGAAAATGTCGTTGGAAATGCCCACAAAACGATTGGATATCGATTTTCGTTGACCGGAAGCAGCGCTGCTCGAAAATTGTTGGCGGAAATAAATCAGTGGATAGAAGGACGCTTCCAATCGACAAGATGGTTAAATTACTTCCTCGTCGCAACGCGTTTCGCGCTCTTTCAATTAATTATTCCAACCCAGATACAATTCATATTTCTGCAGGTGAGGATTTTGGTGAAAGTCTATTTTCATGTTGGAGGATTTTGTTTGAATTTTATTTCATAGTTTTTCAAATGTATTCGAGAATCTGATAATGAAGAAAATTTGCTTATTGTACTGTCAGAATTTGCTAATTATCAATACACCCATAAAAAGTACTGCTTAAATTAATTAAACAATTATGAGGTTGGATTCTTTTTTACAAAAACAAGAATAGGATGAGTAAATTCGTTTCTAAAAAAATTAATCAATTTTTCTCTCCAACAATCCAATTAAATGAAATATACGCGAGATGATTGCAAAATCTCTTGCATTTCAATTGCATAAACGAAACTTGTCACGAACAACGATTCTTCCGAATATAACACGGTACTAATCGGATCGATAGATCACGCGTGAAATAAACCGGTGGACAGACGGCGTGCGAATCAGTCGTCGAATTCCTGACGAACAAGGAAACACTGTCCCCGTTGTTTCCACGGGATGAACGTACACGTTTATCCAGTCGGCATTAATTGTCTGTTACCTCGTTTTGCTGGTTTCGCCTTGTTTCACCTTTCATCGGCGTGTCCGTTCCCAACGTGGACAACGTTCCAACGTAGAACGACTGGAAACCATGGAAACAGTAGAACAGAGACATACAGATACAGTAAGTAACCTTTAGTTTTCGCGTTAATCACCTATCGTGTCAGAAGAGAGAATCGTTCTGTTAGTTACAAAGACGTCTCGTACGTTGGGTCTTCCTTTTTATGAATCGTACGAGACTTTCCTGACAATAGTTTGTTCACCATTAAAGGTGGTTTCATTTACTATAATCTAGACTTTTACAAATATTAATATTATTTAATGTACAGATTATATATTGACATAACCATCTACTTTATTGCTAATTATTTGTTCATGATTCTACTTTGTCGATTTTGTAACAGACGTGGAAAAATTGATTTATTCCTCTGATCGACAGTGATACCATCGATATACCAGCAATTTTTAGTTTAACATGATTTGTTCGTGATCAGTAAACTGTGGATTTTTATGCACTTTTGCAAAATTTAAAGGTACGAAAGTGAACGCAATACATGTGACATATAAAAATATACAAAATATTCAAAGTAAAGTATCTGTCATAATATTTAGACAATGAAACAAATCTCCATTTAAGTTTTGTTTCTTTAATCGTATTCATAAAAATTTAAATTTACAGTATAATAATAAGTGGGAATATTTATAAATAATTATTCTTAAGAATTATAAGCCTTTCAGTTACGTTTTGTGCTTTTCTAAGGAATTTCTCTCAGCATCAAGGAATTGTTTATTTTTTTCTTAGATATTTTTTTATGTAGAATAAAGAGAAACACGCGTGTAAAAGTTGTTTGAGAGAGTGTATTGAGAGATAGCCTGCAGCGATTGTTCGCTGGAGAAACCATGGAACTGGGCGGACAGACAGTTTTATGTAACACCTGGCACGTTAGTTTGAATATCTTACTGCCAGGAGGGTTTTAAGGTCTGAGAATTTTGAGAAGTGCACGTGAACTTCGCAAATTGGAAGAGAATCGGTCGATCGAGTCGAAAGATTGGAGCTCGAGTTCCAGTTTTTCGCTTACGAAGCTATATCGTATACAGCTCTGGATTCTCCAAGAGCCGCTTACCTTCCAGCGTAATATTTCATCAATATACTATATTTCATCGTATCATTTGTATCAATTTGTCAATTACTAACAACGATTTTTAATTATTAAAAGACGTACAGAATGAATCACGTAATTTGATTGAAATTTTCTTTTTATTACGAAGTGTGGTTTAAAGACTCTTCTTTTTGTCGAGACTTTCAATATTACGTACAATTTGTTATAAATGAATCCATTATTTAACCTATTATAATTTACCCATAATGAAATGTACAATGAAAAGATTGAACACTCATTTGTAAAAAGTCAAACTAGTCTTGAATAGTTTGGAGAAAAAGATAGGTAATAAAAAGTGTACTATAGCCATTTTAACTCTCAATAAAGTTATGTAACATCAAAATTACATATCTATATTTTTTATAAATAATACTGACTTTAGTTTCTTCACAAACAAAAGAATCTAACGTAATTACTTATACAGTTCAACATATATGTTCCGCAAAATATTGCACCTCAATTCAAAAATTTACCTCATGACCACAAAAGTTCTCTCCAAACAGAAGAACACCGCGAGAACAGGGTTACGTGATCACGCGCAAAATTCGGAGCTCACAGGTTACGTATGAAAGCATGATCCTCTGCAGGAGATGGCAGGATCGCCGTGCGCCGTAATAATAAATCGAGGTGGAAGAATTCTGTAGGAAACGGTTTTCGCGTGGAAAGCTTGATGCCACGCTCGAAATTAAGACCCAGAACCGTAGAGCAGAAACGAAAGGGTCGAAAAGGGTGGAACACGACGTACGTGGCCAGTAATAAAAGAAACCGTATTCCGGGCACCCAAAGTTTCTCTTCCGCTGGAATACGTTGAGACGCGAGAAGAACGAATTTTCTCGCGTCCCCTATAACTCTCACGGTGAGAGCCACGCGAAAACCAAGATAAATATCTCTTTTGCCTGCCGCGAAAACGTTCGCCCGAGGGATTTTATTCGCTCGAGATCGCGCGCTTTTATTCGCGGCAGGAATTCCAAGTTGCCCGGGAAAGCGCCGGAAACCAGCGTGTATTAAGCGAAAGCAAGACAAGTGCTTGTCCGCTTGATCATTGCCTACATAGGTAAAACTTGCCGCACCCTGAATGTTCCGACGGAAACTGCCGCAAGGTCTTTCACTTTGGTGAATACGAAACGTTCCTTCTCTTAGCAGTCGCGTGGTTACTCTATTCCCTTTGAGCGAAAGATGAAGCATAAGATATTAAGCAAGAATTTTTTCAGAGGCGTTGTAGGATGTTGATTCAGTTATATGAGTGAGTAAATTACAATGATGAAATTTATCGTTTGAAAGTGTATAATAATGGAATGATGTAGCATGATTGTACATTAAATGACGATATTCGTTGATGTGATTACATTGCACGGGAGATTTTTTAATTTTAAGTAGCAAAAAATTTTTCATTAGAACTGTATATTTACTGCTTTTTTATTAATTATAAACTGGTCTTAAAGTACCTTAAATGTTGTAAATATTGTCACAATGTTATTGCCAAGTAACATATAATGATGAGTTTCTCAGTAATTTTTTCAAATAAACAACATCTAACGTTGAATAAAAAACGAGGTTCGTACTCTAAAGCAATTAAATTTAATTAAATTATATGTAAGATGTGTTTGTAATTTAATTACATGTACGTATATACAATTTACATACCATGAAACATGTTATTGCGAATAGATAGGTTTGCGA
Source organism: Bombus terrestris (assembly GCF_910591885.1). Taxonomy (NCBI): domain Eukaryota; kingdom Metazoa; phylum Arthropoda; class Insecta; order Hymenoptera; family Apidae; genus Bombus; species Bombus terrestris. Next base: position 11,321,738 of record NC_063269.1, on the reverse strand, counting down.
TAGAAAACACGTTTTGAGACCACCAACAATACAAATAATGGTGATCGAATTGCCTGAATCCTTTCTCAAACTATCGAGTTCGGTGGTATTCGTTTCAATCAATGTTCTCAAAGTTGCCGAGCTAGTTTCGGTTGCATAGACCAGTCCGTGTGTTTGCGAATGCAATTCGTAAAGTAATTAGATAGGCGGACTTCGGAGCACGTTACATGGAATTTTGATTTTCTCGTTAACGCAGAATTCGAAATGTTTGCAACCAATGTGATATTCTGGTTAGACGTTTTCTTGAAAATACATATACCAATATATCCGAAGCAACCGCAAAAGCAATCAAAGACGCCAAAAATATATTATATTTTTCCACAATGTTCCAATGTTCCTGCAAAAACTCAAAATCCAAAAAGTACAAATCGCAAGTTCAAACAACAAGCTCTCTCAAATTTTCCCCTAACTCGATCCCTCAAAAATCGAAGTACCGAGTAACACGACGTGGATATAAAATACGAACCGAAAACTTTGAGACGAAGAGAAAAGTCGGCAAGGTGGAGGACGATTTGTAAGTTAAATCCAGGTAATGGCATTCAAAGGAGTTGGCGCGAATTAAAGCCCATCCAACGAGCGCGTGGAAGCTGTTTTCCTAAAAGCTGCGGCGAGTTAGAAATTACAATCCTCGTTGGTAGGTTCTCCTTCGCGGAAGCGGATTACCATTCGTAATCGTGCAAGAAAAATATGAACCCTGGAGTAAGGCTCGAAAAGCCAGAGGAGACACGAGTCATTTGCGCGAAAGTAATGTTATTATTCGACACTCGTTATCACGACGTTTCCGAGGAGCGATGCGCAGAGAGCTTAGGAAGAACGTACTCGGGATATTTCCAACAGGAGCAACGATGAAACGTGATTCTTGGTATGCCCAGTTTGTCAGGACCAGCGAGCACTTGCAGTCGCGTTAGCCGGATCCTTCGTTTTCTTCCTGTCCTATGCCGACCAGATTACACACCGCTGCACTGGAATGTCGACTAAAACGAGGTGAATAATTTCTACCGCTACGCGCGCCCTGCACCGTTTTAATCTAATCAGGATAACTCGTACGACGAAGTAAGCAAAGTGGAACCTGATTCTTCCGTTTGGTCAACTGGGCGACGTTTTGATGTTACGTGAATGTGGCTGTGTATGGTTATGCCGAGTTTATTTTGGCTGTGCTACTGGTTTTTTGATCATTCTAATCAGGATTATTACGGTAGATCAATTGGTAATTTTACATAGAAATTTCATGCATTTAAAATGGTTAGATTACGAATGTTGGGAGTACTTTGGATATTTTATATATTTTTACATGTTATATGTATACAGTGTACTCTTATATTTCCAAATTTTTCACAAATACATAAAAATATAAGTCCGTATGTGTCCATTATTTATTAATACATACACTATATTATTATATTGTGGATGTATATAATCTATTTTAGGAATATCCTTTAAACTTTGATTAATTGGAATGTGTGCTAGTTCTAAGGTTTCAACTTGGGGTGCGATGTGAGCAGTTGGACTGATTCTAAAATTTAATACACAAGGTGCAATTTTACTGCCTAATGTTATACATGTTGTAATGTATCATGCAGTTCCATTGTGTAGTAGTGTTGTATAAGGAAACATTGGGGCACATTTCGTGACTGAATTACAAAACACTGTTAGCCTCCTGTATGCAGCTCAGCTTTTTTTGCTACTTCTATGCAGTAATTTATATAATTAAAATTATAGATATATAGAAATAAAATTCTGATATCTGCACATGTTGCAAGCAACAAATAAATCAAATTCCAAAAACGTAAAATATCCACTCGAGATATTAATAATATTCTTATAGAACTATACTATAAAATTCAAATTTTCAAATGACTGAGTGGAATCTGCAAGGTGAAGTTTTGATAATTTCCCAGCAATCGATTTGTACGACGCCAGTGAACAAAGAGAACGCAGCATTTGATATTTGTCAGAGATGCTTTCGCTGGCAGGTAACGTGACAAACGAGAGGGCCTGGTCCCAGTGTCGTCTTTATGCGCGTGCACGTGCCTCCGCTTAACTATGGCATAACTACTGGGTCGGTGAGTCGGTGACAAAGTGCATCGTATAAATACATCACGTGAACGCGTGCAGTTATTTTTTAGCAGATAAGCCCTTCGAAACACGGACTCACGTATGACTGACAAAATTTATGAGTACGAATTGGTCACCGTGCATAATTTATTATTAACCTTAGCCACCTATTCACTTTCTCTTGACTGTTGCAATTCGAGTTTTCGGGATATAAAGCGTATCTAATAAGAATTATATCCTAACATTTCGCTGGTGTGGGTTAAATATAGGTAGTTTATGGGTTAAATAACAGTTTGCTATATGCCAATATTACGATTTGTATCGATATACAAATATTATAATATATTTATATATGTATGTTATATATATTATGTATATAAAAATATATTATATATTATATTATATTCCATATATTTTCTCATATATTAAAAGTACATAGAAATTTGTTTTAACATTTAAATATTATGACGAGTATTTAAAATATTTTACATATCTCTTTTTGCAAATGCATAAGTCTGTATAATATTTGTAATCACATGCGTAATATCAAAACCTAATTTATATCAAACCATTTCATATCATTTCACCCGACACCCTGCAAACTCTAGTCTTAAAATTCTTCTTCATTTTCTTTCTACGTGTATATGCATGTATATGATAATTTTCTATTCTACTTTATGAGACATGATTTATATAACTCTTTCTATATGGCTTGAAGATATGAAATATAGAATGTGGAAAAGAACAGGGTAACGCCAAAGGAAGTTTTTTTTCCAGAAAAATTACGTAATATGGAAAGGATTATACCATATCGAACGTGATGTGAAAATCACATTTATCTTTTACCAGAGAGTGGAATGTTTTTTTCTTTGAATGATGTGATGGAGGATCTTTGAACGAAAACAAAGTAGTACACGATATAATTTACTTCTTGAAAAAAATAAGTTGAATGTAATTTTCGAGTTGAGATACATAGCCTGAAACATAATCCAGCTTCAATGATTATTTATGTATGATCAGTATGTAATGATATTATATTATATTGATTATATTATAAATTATATTAGAACATTATATATTATTGTTTTAACGATACAATGATATATTACAATTATCACATGTTCCAACAGATCTCAATGGTGAAAAAGAAAATTGTAACAACTCAGTAATCGTAGAAATGATTCCGAACACTTTTTCGTTAGTCTCGAGAAGCTTGAGTAGAATGCTGTTTATAATGTAATGTAATTAAATTTCAATAATGTAATTAAATATAATGTAATTAAATTTCAATAGTTATATAAATTTAAATAAGAAAAAAGATTTTCTATATAATTTTGTTGAGTAACGCATCTTTATTATCTCAGGTTATGAAACCTATATATTTTTTTATCCCGCTAAAAAACAAAAGGATATCAAGGATATCGTGGCATCTAAAGCAACGAAGTGACTCGTTGAAGCTCGTATTACCAATTAAGCCATCGCTCTAACATTGTCACTTACGGTTACGTCGTTAGACACATTTTTAGATACGAGGCAGTGCCGCGAGACACACGTAACAGGTAAACGAAGGAAAAGTCGAGATTTCAGTAAAAATCGTGTTTTGGTATGAGAGAAGCAATTTATTCTGGTTGTCTACTTTGCTCGTCGCTCGGAACGGTGCACATTTTATTCGATCACGGTAACTGGTTATTTTTCTGCAAGTTTCGACAATACTTAGGAGGGAAAAAGAAAATCGCAATCCCGACCAAGTTTCTCGTATCGTACGTTTATTCATCGTACACGTTGTATCTCGATATTCTTCGTTCTTTCTCATCTGTGATTTATATCGCTACTAAGGATCGCTTCTCGTGACTTGCCGTTTCAAAGAATTTTATCAACTTTGTCAGAAATAATTTAGCAGAAAAGTATTAATTATAGTTATAAAGATTATGATAGATAAAGATTTTTAAGATTGCCAAATATTTCTTACCGTATCGTTTAATTAACACAATTGTTAAACCGAGTTTATACTATCTCAATTTTTTTATAAATACGCATCACCAAAATTAAAATTAAAGGGTTCAATGCTACCAAGGTGTAATGTATTTATGTAAGAAATAGTCTATTATTAATAACAAAAACACTCCTACGAGTTCAACAACTTCATGATCTAATCGTGATTTAATTAGATACAATACTTCTGAGATACAATTACGGATACGTTTACAACAATTGTGTAATGCTGCAAATATTTTGTTTAAAAAAATTGAAATACGTAGCATAGGTATGAGAGGTACTAAACCATTTTTCTGTTTTCTTGGTAAAGAACAGCGATTTTATAACGCATCCGAATGATCTACCTCGAATTAAAAAACTTAGAAACAACGTAGTAGAAAAGTTGGATAAATACATTGTCAATGATTCAGGAATAAATTCCGATTCTGATTCGAAGTTTCTTTTAGTTTCGAGCAGTGTAGCCGAGGATGACATTATTCTTAAGTCGCGCATGCCGCAGCACCGTTTGGATTGGAATAGCCGAACAGCTCCCAATGGAGCATGAGCGACGAGGCTACTGGAGAGAATAACTGGTTGCTGACTGCCAGGCGTTTTGTCGAATATATCCTAGTACCATGTACCGACGCGGTGAGCCGGCTATTGCACAATAAATATCGGCCTCTCGACGAAAGCGGGAAAAAATTGATGCAACTTCCGCGTCGTCGCGGTCCCTGATTTTAACGACTTTCCGATAACACGCGTTCCCACTCCCTACGTATACTTGCAAATGTAATAAACCGAAAGCTCGTCGATGAAAATATTGGTCCGATCGAAGATTTAACGAAGGCCAGGAAAAATAGTCGGAAGGTCTAGACTTCTGCTTCGACAATGTCTGCACCACTGTGAAAATAGCTTCTTCAACATTGTTTGTTTTTTGCTGAGCCATGTTATTTTAGGATTACGACGGATTGCGATCATATTGATGTTTCGTTCGTTATTGTGTTTTATTTTAAACGAATTTATTTTGCTTCGACTCTTTTTTGACGGATTTCTTTTTAACAGTGGACAAAATAATATAATAGTATGGATTAGGATACAATCTTTGAAGAAATACAATAAAGGATTAAGAAATATTTAAAGATTAAGAATATACGGATATAGAGTTATTTATAATAGGATCGGGTGTATCAATAGATCTGAAAAATAATTATAACTAAATCGAGGACATTCATAATTTATATTTTTGTAAAGATAACAGAATAAATGGAAAATATAGAGATTTGTTTCGTTGTCCAAATATTATAACAAATATATCACTTTGCTCGCAGTGTACATTCTGTAAATCATGTCTATAATTATAGTATTATTTTATCACGTATCACGTATCAATAAATAAATAATATTTGCAAGTGGAATTTAAAATCAGTACAGCTTGTTAATTTGCTTATATTGAATAAAGTTTGCACATGCAAATGAGGTACATTTAATGAAATATGGTAGTACGGAAAACGTAGAAGTTAATTGATGATGGCCCATGAAACAGAAAAGTAATTGTACTTTCTTGTTCGCTATACTTCTACATTCATAGTAGCTACAACTTGTAGAACAGTACTTGAAAAGATCGTCGATAAATCTGAATGGCTCGACGGTTCTCATCCATCTGCTGTACTTTATTTTATTCCAACGAAGTTGTATCAATCAAATTGTTCGATCAATGTTTAACCAGTGAAACGTAATGGAAACGTATTTGTTCTATTTGCAATGGTAGTTCGAGCAATTCGTTTGTTAAAATCACTACTACGGCATTCTTTCACATTCCGAAGAGTTATATCAGAATAAAACTCCCTAGCTATCCATGCATCGTGATTTCTTTCCGTGAGTCTCATTCCTGCGAAATCTTCCGAAGGAAATCCCAGACTTCGTCAGCCAAGAGCACAGAGCTCATCCGCGTCTTTTCCCACATGCAAATCTGAATAAATATGTGACCGACATACCATATGGTTTTGATGAAAAATTGATGTTTTAGAAACAAATGTGCATTTATTATAATTTCATGCTCTAGTAATATAGATATATTTGTAACATATCTAAAATATAATATATCTTGTCCTGTTGGTTTAACAATTTTTATGATACGACTAATGGATAATTCTAGCATAGTTTCACATTGAAACATTTTAATATTAAGCATTTTGTTAAAAAAGAGTGGTACATATAATTTTATTTATATGATATCCTTCATACCTCTCCCATTTCTCAGCGATAAGGTAAGAAAGGATTTTCACAATCAAGTTTTACGTATTGCTCTGAAACCGCCAATAAAATACAAAAGATTAAATATAATCATTTTCATATTACATACTTCAAAAAAGAACTTACGTGTTAAAATATCTATAACGCTTATCTATATACATCTACAATATCTACATACATATATATATGTATACTTTATATGCCCATTATTTCGAAAGATAAATACCTTTGCAGAATAGTAAGAAGTTCACTGATGAAAAAAATTATCAATTACCCTTATTTGACAAAAAATTATGTAATTATAAGATAGAGGAGTATAAGCTATAACTTAGAAATTGTCAATTTATTACTAACATTACAAGTTACTTACTAAGTCACTATGTAAAAGAGCCTAGAATCTATAAAAACACCTACTAAGTTTCAAAACTTGCCATAAGTGCAGAAATATTCAACATCTAATAAATACATAACCAATTGGCACAAAAAGGAATCAAACCACATCGCATATTGCTCCTCGACTTCCAACCTCTGTTTCCGAATTTCGTTGGTTATTGTAGCATCTGCGCGGACAGCGTTTCCGATGAAAACGCCGGCGCTCAAGATGACTCGGCTGAAATTAGGTTTCCATCAGTTAGTTTACAAATTTCCGAAAGTTACTTCCGGCCGAGTTTTGCGTCCCGACCGGATGGCTGCAGGGCTGCGTTCAAACTCGCATTAGCGCGATCGGGTTGGGTACAGAGTAAACTTTTCCAGCCAGAGTTGCTCTCATCTTCGAACAGGCGTGGCAAAGACATTCCATCGAGAAGAGCGGCTGAGAGGCATTCTTCGTCGTTTACTTCGTCTTGGAACTAGCACGTGTATATCGCCATTGCAATCTGCGTACGTTCTTGGCACTGTCTTCTTCTTGGCTCGTCTTCCTCGACATTTCCGGGCAATGTTCCTTCGAACGAGGTCCGATTCTTTTGCCTTTGTTTTAGTTGCCGTCTTCGTCTCTTTTTTTCTCCACCAGGAATTTGGCTTTGGATTCGAACTGATCGTGATTGTTGCTTGTTTCGCAGATTCTTCGAAGTGGTACGATCAATTGAAAAGAAAGGACTTCGATTCCTTTGATGAAGTACACCAGTATCAAAGGAAATAAATATATAATCTGAGGAGAGGAACATGGGAGTTCTATAATAAGAGGTCTAAAACGTAGATATTCTATGTCTAAGAAGGAGACACTTGTAATTGGTTGAGATTGTGCGAACAGATTGTGCGATTTGGTAAAATAAAAATATTTCTTTGGATTTTTAGTGTACTGTAGAATTTAATAGAAAAGACACAGAAAGGAAATTGATGTTTAGTTTTTAGTTCACAATTTTAATTGATCGCTTAACTACAAATATATTGAATATGTTTCACATCTTATACATATCCTCGTTTCTACATATTACAAGAATTTAAAAAGATATAGTGTGAATGAAAAGATATTAATTTAATTAATACATTCTCGGATCGAAAATTGCAGATTATCCATTGTAACTACAGAATTCCATTTCTTATATAAATACAATGTGTTTATATATGATATCAAATGATTAATTCGAAAATATTAAAGATTGGATTGATTAATGAAAGTCGCTTAATGCTTTTCTGGAGAGTTTCATTTCCACATATTCCCATGTGTAAAATAGAAGACTTATAGATTTTATCCGCTTGAATTTCGGTCGCCTCTCTCTCTCTCTCTCTCTCTCTCTCTGAGAGTAAGAAAAAGTTGTAGACGGTTAACCTGGACTCCTGCGGGATCATAAATCTGGACGGTCAAACATGTGTCGATGAATAAAATATGATCTTCGAGTATTCGAATCTGTCAAGCAGACACTTTATCAAATGAACTTCTCCCGTGAATCTTGGGGAATACTTCCATCTAAAATGGGAAAATTTCCATCCGAAAATATTTCCTTTTATATTATATAAAAGAGGAGATATTTTGATGAGACGAAAATTCTTGAAATAAATACAGGTAATACTCGAACGGTTCACGTGGACCAGTGGTTGTGGAATTTTCAAGTTCATGCGAGCGCGAAAATACCATGTCCACGCTATTTTATTCCGGGATCTGCGCGTTCGATGCGAACGCCAGCGTGTAGAAAGCTTTTTCCAATAAATCATGCAGCCGTCACGTTTCGACGGGCGGTAATGCGTGAACAATCCTGGGTTTACCGTGGATTAGGAACAAATTTGTAGCTTGCCGTCACCATTCCAGGAATTGTAGCTTCGTGGAAATGAGAATATCGACGATAATCAAACGATTACGAAAACGATTTTCAAAAATATGGCTCAAAAGTTTTTTAGTCTTCCAATTAGTAGGTTTTAAATATTCAAACCGAAAATGTTTCATTTTATAAATTACATTTTAATATCGATCTTCATCCCTTCAAACTGGTAAGTACACTTCTTTAATCCTCCAATTAGAAGCTTCATATTGTTCAAATTACAAGGTTGACTGCTATTTCTCTAACGAGGACATAGCCGTACAAGGAAATGTCGCAAGAATACTTAAGATAAAGTAAAGAAAAAACTTCCTCGAATTTGTGCAGTCATTGACTATTTCTAGTGTTGTATTAATATTGAGGGGGCATACGATGATATTATCGTAAAGTGGACAATCATATCTTAATAATACATATCATAGTTAATATCTTAATTAATATATTGAAGATGATTTTACTTTTCAAATTTGTGTATTCGTTAAAGAATTCATTTTAGTAACGCCATTTCTAAAATTCCAACTACCTAGCTACGTAAGACCATCTACAACGAACGTGGCTGCACAAATATAAACATCAGCGCACTTTTTCACGGTAGAGAATCTTCACACTGTATCCAACTCGAGCGCGAAACGAATGCAAATCGAAGTCAAGAAATTATTGCCAGCCCGTCGAACGTGCAACCACGTTCGTCGCCCCAATTCGTCGTTCAATATCCCAATAAAAGGTACCCTTTGCGCGACGGTTCTCTTCCCGGCTCCCCAATGTCTCCACGGCGATATTGTTTATCTCTGACCTTTTCCACTGCGTTGCGTTTCCCGTTCAGCTCGAACGACACTAGAAAGTCTTTCACTGAGAAATCTCTTGGTTCTCGCATCATTTCCGCTCGAACACATATATCGTATAAAAAAAGCCCCCTAGAAGCTTCAAATTTCAATTGTCAGATAAAGTAATACGAGATCGACGAGTAGATATTACGAAGAATTGTCCTGTAACGACAGTACAACATACTTCCTTGCTCTTTTACATACTGGTTTCTTATTAGACGCGTGAATGTTTGGAAGAACATGTAAAGTGGGGTCTTCGTGACATTTTTACATAAGGAACTTGAAATTCTAGTAGCGAAAACAAACGACCGATTCGACTGAATCTTCAGGTATTTACGAATTGACGCAGAACGCGTACATGGGTTACCAAGGTGATGCATCGTCATGCGCCACTTCCGGTGCATCCATGCCTCTCCACGCTGATGTTTCGCGCATTGCATCCCGCGCAACGACGATTTATTATAGCGGCTGACGTCTTCTTGGGCCCCTTCGAAGGGAATACCCGGTGTTCCAGGCGACGGTTTACAAAGTTGTGGCACGTGTTGTTACTTAAATGGGTGGTACTCTATTCTATCCTATATTTCCCAAGTACAACTGGAATCCTGGGAATCCTGAGAGCTAAATTATGTCGGAATAGGAATTCCGTGTGAATGTTTATTGCGAGTGACGAAGTTTCGAACGTTGAAAGTACGCGGAAGGAGCAAGTGTTTGAAAGTAGGGCGCGAAAGAAGAATGTATGGTTATCCCAGGGTTTGAAGCGAAGAACGGTGTGAGGACAAAGTTTGAAGCTTCCAGAGGTTTTTCAAAACCTTTTTAGAAACCTTAAGTAAAAACATTAGGTGTAAACATAAACAACTTTCCATGTACAGAGTACAATAATGTTTGTCTATGGAAAATTAAAATAACACATTAAGAACAATTTTACAACTTTGTTATGAATTGAGAACATAATTACAATTTTTAATATAATATTATAAGGCAGTTATATAATATAAATTATTTCATACTTGATTAAATCGAAATATCTATTATATTGATAGAAATAAGAACGATTTGTTAAGGCAACATTTGAAAAAATTTGTAAAAGTAGATTCGAATATCCAATTTTTTTTTCAACAATATTCGCCCATTCTTTAAACGCTTGACAAATGCTACCTTCCAAATAAAATACTTTTAGAAGGTTCACTTTTAGAAGGTGTTATGTAACTAAACAGGCGTGAATTACAAAGGAATACAGCTATGACAGAAAATGTCGAGTGCAGTCGAAAAGACTAGTTAGAGCCGGATGAACGCTAGAAAAACTATCTCATTAGCAGAGATACTTGGAGGAAGGAAACTGCTGGTTCGTATATCAACCCTGTTTTTGTCTCTCTGGGAACGAAAGAGTTATGTAGGTTGATAATTATTCGCATTTTTGCAGTCAGACGTGTCTACTCTCGGTCTAGTGTTTGTTGTTAAGAGCAAGGAAAAGCTTCAACTTTGTAGTTGAACATTTCCAAGAGAATGAAATCCCATAAATACAGACGCTTAAACGTATCTTCTGCCCTGTTACCGACCTTGCAACATTTTTCAGGCACGCTTTAACTATTTGTCGTCAAGAATCGCGTAATTTCGAAATAACTTTTACTTCATTCTTGCAAATTTCATAATAAATATATATTGAATGGCCTAGATTCTAAATGACATTTACGATGAAAAATCCAACAGTATGAATGAAACGTACAACGTCCTCATGCATAAATCATGAGCGAGATCGTTAGAGGCTCTATCATCAAAATGTCTCGCGTTAAGTTGTTGTGAAATAAAACAAAAAAGAATCGTATAAAATAATTCCTTCGCTTTTATAATCCGTAATATCTAAGTCTAACAAACATTTATGCTTTACTATCATCTTTTCTCATCGTATTCAAGATAAAGATTAATTTATTCCCGTTTCCACGTTCACCTTATACGCTCATTGTTTTCCTTTAATAAACGTACGAAATTGCGTAATAAGTTCCTTTGTTCTTTGGCGTTATGTTTCGAATAAACACAGAATATTAAATATAGATAGTATGGATAAATACTTACAATAACATAATTTAGTAATAGTAATGGAAGAAAAATGAATGTTACGAGTGTTTAATAAAAGCATTGTTTATTGCTATACTCGTTAGATTATAGCATCTTTCATGAAGGAAATATTTGAAATAATTTTCTTCCGAAATAATCATTAACAAATCAACAAACTAATTATGAGAATTTTTTACCAAAATACACGCAACAAATTACAATATGTACCTACAAGTCTAGGAGATGCGGAACGTCGAAATGACTGTTGGATGGTAATTTAAAGTTCTCGAGGCAAAAAGTGTCGAGCGGATCAGCGAAAGAAAAGTTTTCTAATTAATCGAACGAACCGGTGGATAACGGGCAGCCTCGATGAAAAATTCTATCGCGTCTCTACCGCTTCCGGCGAAAATCCAAAGATGTTGATCGAGATTACCAGCCGATAGGAGATTACAGGCCATATAGCCAGGTGGGAAGGGGTTCGAAGAATCGTTTCTCTCTAAATCTTTGCGCTAAATCAGCGTCTTTCCACTCCTCGTCGCCCCTGGATCGCACTCTTTCGAGATGCTATCGAGAGCTCGTTAAAAAGAAATTGCCCTCGTAATCGATACGGCCAGAATCTTAGAAGTTCGCGGTCTGCCTTGGCTCGAGAGATGGCCCACCAACGTGAAAAGCAACGTGGAAGACCCCATATAAATTAAGACGACTATACGTCACAGAATGAAAACAGAATCCCCTCGTTGGACAGGGAAGAAATGAGAATTAGATGAGAGGAGGGGCGAATCATTGAGTCTGAAGAGTCTATCTGTCGGCGACAGCTGCTTTATCGGGTAACCCCGTTCCACCGTGCAATTTGATCTATGTTACCTATCCGATGAAAATTATGGTGCACGAGTCGGTGGTTTCTTCAATTATTAATTTTCACGCCATCTTTCCAATCCATAGTTCTCCGTTAGGTCAACGAGGTCGAACCGTATCGCCGGGATAGTGCGAAATGATTGAGCCAAAGAATCGAGCAAAAAACGAGGGTGAAACCTCTTACAGATAGGAAGAGTCCTTATAAGAAAAATTAGAAAAGGAATTGTGAAATCTATCAACAAGAATGGTTCCTGAAAACGTCTTCTATAACATGTAATTTAGAATACATTATTCATAAACATATAATACAGCGTGAAAAATAGGAAAATTCCACATTATTGCTATCGAAGTATTCTTCGAAGCTTCGTTGGGTAAGCATCAATCCTTAATGTTGGGCAAACGACGTATGCAAAAATATAGACCTTTCGTCGTCGCTGTCATGTCGTGCTTTTCATCCAGAAAGGAACTCGATTTTCCCTCGGTATAAATAACGTGTTCACGTGTTCGTCGTTGTACTCGAAAACGAAATCAACGGACTGCAACGCCATTTATTTCCTGTATATTTTCTCCCCTCCCCCTCTTTTCTTAACACGTTGGATGTATACTCAACCGCCATGCTCGATAGCACGCAGCATCGACTTTCCTTTTCAACGGTGGCGCCTGTTAAAATTGAATCCAGCGAGACCCGACGAGGCGTAGGAACGGAGAACGATCGGCTCCGCTGGCAAGAGGTCTAGGTAAATAAGGTGTGAACGATGAGTTATTGCCGCGCAAACTTTCTCGCCCCATCCGTTACCCACGTCGAATGAATTCTTCTAGCTGCCGTCTCGACGTCCTATTCACCATCGCATGCTCCTATCCTTCCAGGAGTCTATAACGGCATTCCCACGCACTGAAATGAGAAATGGCCCGCAAGGCGAACAAGGAGCGAACGAGGAGTCGTTCGCTCCCTGTGCCTCACCATCGTGTCCCGTCGCGGTGCGCTGTGCGTTAAAACGACTGTCTGATTGTGAAAAGGTCTATTTCAGTTACTATACTTTTTCAGGCAAAAATTACTCTATTATGAGACACCTTGTATAGTTTACGCAATGATCGTGAATTTTAAAATTATGTTATGGGAATGTTACAAAAAGTAGCGATTGATCTTTAACCCTTCGAGCGCTGCGTTGTTTGACGTTAAGCGTGCGCCGTGGACCGCCCACTCTTTACGAAAAAGCACACTGTGGGCTGCGTATTTTTTTATGAAAGAACGCAAGTTGCGCAGACTGAATTTTCATTGCAAAATATATTGATTGTAACTAAAATAAATTATGCAGTGACCTCAAAATCCTTAATAACCATTTATTTCATTAAGCAATAATAACATGAACAATATAAAAGTTTTAAATTATATCTTTGAAATTGAAAATTTAATAATTTTGTATTGTATAGTAAATCTCAAAACAGAGTTCAATACATAAGCCAACGTTACATTTTTTGCATTCGTAATGCGAGTCAGTCCTACGATTATGTTTAGTGCAAATAGCGCATCCTCGTCGTGAAGAATGTTTATTATTTGCTTTAGTTACGCAGGATGTAAGGAAATGCCACTTCGTTAACTGAAATGGAAGGTCGTCGGGTCTCCTTTAGCCTCTACTCTGCGTGGTGGGTATTTTTGCAAAATATGTTTTATGAAAAGCGAATGAAAATTTACAAATGTTCCAGTTTTATTATTAGTACTTTTGTAAAGAACATATCCATTATATATAGCAAGGTCTAAGAGGTGGAAAAAATATTTCTTATACCATTTTGTGCTTTTTCGAACGCACTGAAGTGAACTCAAAATCATATCGATTTTATTAACTGCGCCCATTAAGGCATTGAAGTCTGCTAAGTCACTTTGGTTTTCGCTTTGGTTTGCCAGTTTGATAATTAATTTTTCTTGTTTCAACGAAATCATCAGAATGTGAGGTAGATAACATCTATACGTCTTTTTTATCACGCCACTTTAACGCCACTTTTAACCTACATTGAATGGTTATGTGAGAACGCATATATGTGTTCATAGCATAAATTGAATGATTGTGTGAGAATGCATATTCATAGTACTCAAAGAGTTAAAAGAATTAGACAACTAACCGGAGCTATAAGATGGCAGAGAAATTTTAATCAGCTCATACTAATCCATATCATTTCACTCTAGAAAGCAAATTACGTGTATTTCAAAATTGGCCATATTTGAGTGCATATATCTATAAACGCTGCCAAATTTTTGTAACCTTTTTATTACAAAACAGCTTAACTATACACCTTCTTCTACAAATTCGACATATAAAATGATATAAATTCACTTTGATTGTCATCTTATACAATGGATGAAATGTGAACGCTAAATGGTACTCTTTCAGATGACTATGTAACTACAGAATATCCCATTTGCGTGTGTAAATAATTTTTATAGATAAATAATATTCTACTTAAGAATCCTTAAGGACTTAGAAAGCTAAAGCTAAGAAAAAATAAAAAATATCTGATAGAAAATTACGTATCCTTCCTAAAAATAAGTAATACAGAATCAAACTTGTGATTGCTTCTCGGTCAGGCAACTGCTTTCCAACATTTTAAATATTGCGCGCTGCTCCACCGCTTTGTCATCTCACATTGGACAGCTTGTTGAGACAGCAGCGAGTTTCCCTCACGTAAACTAACCAGTACAGTTGACCGGTATTGAACTGTGGCTGGTCCAAAATTCACTGTGAATGACGAGGTCGTGATAGGTGACTGCGATTTTCAGCACAGACCTCGTGGTCTGCTCGATGAAACAGATCTCTCCCGTGATCAATCGAGCGTTCGTTTGTCGAAGGATGCACAATGTTCGTGGCAACAGTTCCGAGACATTGAAACGCTCATGGTAATTGATTTATAGAAGGCAATTCGGACTTGAGATTTGTGGCATGGACACGTGATACATAGAACTGGTGACGTTATGGTGGATCTCGAAATTTGTAGATATACGCGGTACAGTTTGAAGGGAGAATATCTGAATCATAGGTAGGTATAGATCGAAAGTAAGGTACAGCTCGTTAGAAAAGTAGGTTAGACACAGTCAATATTACTCTTAATCTTCCATCTTCCCGATTGCAGTCGATAGTACTCACCGTCGCTGTTATTCAACTCTTCGCGAAGAAAGGAAGCACATCCGACGGCTTGTTTGCCACGAGATAATTAACTCGAAACTTCGGCAGCGCGAGATTGAAAGTCTCTTCAGACACGTTGCCATTGTTTTCCTCTCGATGAGAGTTCGGAAGAGACTCACGGTGGAAACCTCGTAAGGAGACTTTTCTCTATTTCGAACGACTAATTCATCAAAATGAAATTTAATTATCCAAATGACGAGGCTCCTTCATCGAACCTATTCTCGCTAATTTCAATCTCAACCTGATTAAAGCCGACTCGTTTCGAGTCTACATTGTTTCACGATTGACGATTCTATACGTAGAGCACTGTAGGTGCAGCGAGCCGTGAAGCCAACGAGGCGAACGCCTCGTTCTCGACACGCGTATCGACGAAAAATCGGTTTCTCGATGAAACGACCGTCGATGATACAGCTTTCAGGCATTTTGCTCTTAATTCACCGCTCGTTTCTCGTTCCAACTCCCTTGTTTCTTCCCTTTTTTTTTTCATGGAGGAAGAAAGGGAAATCGGAATCGAGGATCGACAGCCTGTAACACTTCAACGTCGATGCGGCTTCTCGTCGATGTGTAAAATTGAAAAAAGGGACAGCAGACACTGATGTTTTTTTCACGTGGAAATAGAGACGTGAGAAAATGTAGTTCTTATTAGAAGCCATTCATGCTTTATAACAAATTTTAACACGAGATTTTCATTTGTATTAATATTTTTTACGAAACTTTTATGATAACGCAAATTTGAAATAAATTACCAAATTAATGTTGAATTTTAATAATACTGGTACCAAGATTAAATTACCAAATCTACCAGAAATAAAAGTCGTTATACTTTAACGATAACAATATCAGAAATAAACGAAGAAAAGTATTAACTTGTTCCAAAAGTTTCTTTCATTTTATTCCAATAGAACAAACTGGATCATACATAATTCAATAAAATAATATAAAACAAAACATGTTGTTTACTTTTTCCTTATAAAAGGAAAGAAACTTTTGGGACAATCTAATAAATTGGATACACACGAGAAAAATATCGAATTAATCTCGAATTGTATTAATATTGATACTAACATTAAATTACCATATCTATCAAAAGTAAAAATTGTTTAACAATAAAAGAGTCAGAAATAAACCGAATTCAAAATAACGAAGCATTCGAAATTCCATCTACTAACCCCAAATCCTTTTTCATAAAACTACATCACCTGTATATTCGTTCCCCTCTTAATCCTATTCCTTTTCCAAATTGAACGTCCCTGAAACGCAACCTAAAATCTCCATATATGTATACTGTATACATATATACATACATGAATAATTACATTTTCTTGAAAACGGAGGGTAACAACCGTGGATTTTCACCGCGAAGCATAATCCAAACACAGATATTACATTCGTAGACATTATTCCAATCCCTTGAAGAATAACTGGAAATACGCAATGTAGATTATAGTCTTCAAAATTCCGAGTAAATTTCACCCCTGTAGGTGGTAACATCAAGGGAATGGCAGCTTGCGACAAAATTACTCGCCGTGAGGGGACATTCGGGCTTGTCCCATAACAATACCGTCGAAGAATGGGGTAACTAATACAAATAAAGGGGAGGCAGTAACACCAAGTGGGATGGAAGCCGAGAACCCTCTGACGGATTCACTGTTCCGTTTAATCGCCTCCTTTGTTTTGCTCTTGGCGGAGTAGACGCGCCTCCCTCTGAGAAAACGACTAAAGGCCGAGGGGTGGAGGAGCGGAACAAGACAAGAAGACAGTTATATTGTTGCGCAAACTGGGTCAGGTAAAAGTACATCGAAGCTAAACTGTGAATGGATAGTGAAAATACACCGACTCGATTGAAATCACGTTTTCACGCGCGCCTTTTTATTTTTCTTCGCTTCCTTTTTTTGCTGTTTGTTCGAGTATCGTTTTCCTCTGGGGAGAAGAAATTTTACTGAAGAGTAGTTGAAGTAGGGATGGGTCGTGGAAAAAAGCCTTCTGGTGTAATAATTTAGTAATTAAAACTCAGATTAATTTTACAAAGTTCAATATTTGTATTATTAGAATTGTAATTCTTTTATCTTTACGCGCAAATCTGCTTATCTAAATTAAAATATTGAAATTCGGAGGCTGATATATAAATTTTCTGAGAATTGAAATCTACTGCCAGTAAAAGAAATCGAAAACCTCCAAGCTCAAGTCAGAGGATCGTTAAAACCTGGAAACCTCGGTATTAATGCTACCACAATTCAATCCTGCAGCCATTAGAAGCAAAGGGAATCGGAAAGTTGTAAGACCGAGTTAAAAAGTCGTTGAATTTCGAAAGCTCAGGTGTTAATGGTCTTAGAATTTAAATCTACAGTCGCTAGTCGGTGGGAAACGAAAGAAATCGGGAACCTACAACCTCGGGCCAGAGAGTCGTTGAAACCTCAAAGCTGTGGTATTAACGTTCCTAGAATTCAATTCTGCAACCGCCAGAAACAAAAGAAATTGAAAATTTCCTATCTCAGGGTTAGAAGTCTCTTAAATTCAAAAGCTCGGAAAAATAGTGCAGTTTAAAATTAATACCCAAAGTAAAATTCCAAACGCTGAAATATGTTAACTTGGTTAATACAATTTTCGCGATTGTACAACTTTTTAATTCTAATGAAAATCGAAATCGATGGAAATTGGAACTGCGTGAATTTTGATAATTTTTAAAAAATTATTAAGTGATTAAATATGTAAATGAAATATAAACGATGGTAACTTGCATAATTGCTCGAATCAGCAGTTATTAAATTAAAAGGGCTTGCAAGTGAATCGTGGTGATTCGTTCATCGGAAAAATGAGAAAGGAACGGCTTCGAATATATTCGTTAACTCGAGCGTAACAATGAGGTCGATTAAGCTTTCCGTTTTTATCGTCGTGTCTCACTCTTTGATTTTCCCCGTTTTTCCTTTTTCTCATACACGTACACGTAACATGCTGCTCGTATCGGAATTCCGCCGGAGCTTGGAACTTTTTCACGCTCCACTATTCCCTAGATCTAAGTCGCAATTTCCATAAAAAAGATTTAGATCCGGCTTCCGCGCCACTCGACCGCTTCATACCTATTCATAACATGCAGATGCACGAAACGTCGTCCTTTTAGCTTGTGACCAAGGAAAAGGAACTCTCATCAGCCTTCAAAACGTTGCACAGAGTAATTTTCCGATTTTTATATTATAATTCATTTGAATTCAATAGCGAGAGATAAACCTTGTTTCTAAAATCTATTCAAATATTTCAAAATTACTAAATATACAATATCAGTTTCTACGGTGTGAATTATTTTCTTTAAAGTGAAGTGAATAAAAACCATTCAGCTCTATTTTCATAAAATAATATAAAATAAATTAAGTTGATTTCGTAATCGATATTGTAACATGCTCTTTAATTGCAATAATGTAAGATCACACTTTATATCAACATTTCTCGAGTAAACATTGTAATTAAGAAACGTTATTCTATGTTAATCCTAACATTGTGCTAATTATAATTTGTAGTAATTATAATTTTCTTCTTTTATATCGTAGATACGAGATATAATAGACCGTATGTATAATCTTACAGTATAATACAATTCCTAACCAATATAATTCAATAAAAATGTGCAGAGACTCTGTCAGGAAGTATCCAACTTACACATCCTCGTACCCATTCTAGTAGTTTAAAGAGTTAATCGCGACTCCTTTATCGCAACTTCGTTTTCCTTCGTCGCAACTTCGGAAAAACGATATACCGCGATATTAGTAAATCTTCTCTGTTCGATACTTCCCTGGAGCTTGATAAAAAGACATATTGCTAAAGTTTGTAGGACGAAACCAAAGGACGTTTGAAACTCCCAAGTTGCATTCCTCTGTCAGGAGAATTCGAACGTGCGTCCACGCCTTTCCAAGATACGTCTACACAACGGCATAAATACTTTTGCTTTCTTCGATGGGACTTTTATTACCGTGGGGAGAAATTACTGAGAACTTATCGCGATCGTAAAATACCACGGAAAACCATCATTTGTGACTTCAGGAGACCACATGTCCGATACCATAATCGAAATCGACGTTCCGATATCAGTTTGGATTTTCACAACGAATGTCCCTTTCCTGTTCCGATCTCCTATCGATTTCCTGTTATGGCATCGTGCAGCTATCCCAGCGATGTTCTATCTTAACACAGAAATATATTGTGCGTACTTTATGCTTTATATACATATGTTGCGTATGTGTGTTCTTCCTAATTCTATTATTACGTATAAGTATTACAAGTTGATTTTATCTTTTGTTAAGAGTAGCTTATAGAAAGTGTTACAGATATGGAAATGGATGAAAGTTACAGATTCTGAAAATTACAGAGTAATTGAAATGAACAGTATTCTCGACAGATGAAAGTATTGGAAAATTAGGGTTTAAGTTTTTTTAGATCTCAGTTTTTAGACTTCAGTGTTGTATGTTATTAGAAACATATTAGCATCTTGAATTTTACTATTATCAATGTCTTAATAGCCCAGTAACGCATTGCCAAAGATGATTCAAATAAACAAAATACACAAGGTCATATCAATATCAAAAACAGGAAAACAATCCATCGAATATTAATATCTAATCAATCTATCAATACAATTACACTGTATAATCAAGCAAACGATCATTTAATATCTATCATTCAAATTTTTCAAAAACCTGTTCCGTTCTAATGGAGACCATTCTAGTCCATTTTCAATAATTCCCTAATCCAATGTATAAAGAACGAAAACAAAATCAACGCCGAGCTTTCACGGTTTAACGGTTGCAAAAGGGATAGAAGATCATTAATGGAGAAGAACGAAGGGAACGAAGACGCAGATGTTATTAACTGAAACGGTATAAGTAATCGAAATGTTCCGATAGAGGAAAGAAACGATGAAGAAGAAATGTTCGATTTCGTTTTGACTTGTCCGAACCCAGATATACGGCAAGCACGATAAACTGAGAGCAAAGACTTCAAACGACGTATCTCGAGCAACTTCTTCCTAAATTTGGAAATGAGGAAAATGGCCACTGGTCGAGGGAAGTCGAACGCCGTATTTTGACTGGACCACTGCAGATGTTACGTCACGTTTGTAGAAACGATACGGTGGTTTGATTGATCAAAGGGAACACGTTTCTGATGAGTATCCAACCCGAGATACCTTCGTTCCCTTTTATTTTTTCCCTTTTTTTATTTTTTCTCTTTCTTTTTTGTCCTTTTGCCCCTCTTTTTCTTCCAACCAGGACCAGGTTTTCCAGCGTCAATTACGCTCATCCACCGACCAAAATGAAGGCACTCCTCGGTAAAGTTTTTTCTTTTAGAAGTGCGCATCCGTATCTTCCGCCGGCAAAGGCACCAACGAATTGGATTTACCACCAGACCCATACTACCCTCTCAGAGCTCTTATTTTACTTCCATTACGATCGCGACACGATCTGATCAGAGCCGATGGATGCTTTTTAGGAAAATCACAGACGAATGGAACATACATACGCTACATTGGAATGGAGAACACTAGATTGGAATCGGTGATTTGATTTACTCGAGTGTCGCGTTACTACTGTTGAATGCTGTTGATTAATTGCTCGTGACAAATTGATGCTCCATGAAGCATATTGCTCTAACATTTCACAGATGTAAAGTTGAACGATTTTTAAATTAAATAAAGTAGAAATGCGATCGATGAAAGGTCAATTAAAATAAATAACATAGTAACACGACCGATGAAAATACGATAACCCAGCCAATCGTAAACTATAATTTCGATCCAGTGACCTAGAAATTCCTAGTAGCTACGTATGTGCAGATACGTTATTGACCAATTTTCAAGTGCAACAACAAATTTTCACGTAGAAAAGTAGACTGTCGAATGAAGTGTCTAAAGTATAAAATCAAATAACGAAAGAATATTTCACGATCAGAGCCGTCAGCGTAAAAATCAATTCACCATTCTTTGAAAATTAGGCCAAAAGCCTTAGCTTACCGTCATTCGATCGTTCACAATGTTGAATGATCCATTTGAAGGAAACAGATCGACAATCAGAGAGAGCTGCTTCGATCACCTCCCACAGGAGCCATTTCCGGAGTCAAGCTTTCCACCGAGCCCGTTTGTCGGCTACGAGCTTTCGTCGCAGCACCAGTAAAATACCCATCAGGAGTATCCACGTCTACATTCAGTCTGGTCAGGACGCTCCGATTTGATGGACGACGTTGTCGATTCAACGACGAAGCAATTGCTGCCCGAATGCCAGCCGCGTCGCGTTACTCGAGTACTTTCGATTGTCTATTCACCTTGAAACCGCAACCGTTTCCAGAACTACCGTTTTCACGCGAGCTGCGCTATTTTCTCGCACGATCGACGACCGCGAATTCACACGTGTTCCCATTATTCTAAATCTGCGTGACGCTTGTTCACTAGGGAAGATTACAGCTTTGGACACAGCGTGCTCTTTGCTTTCTGTGTTTTCCTCTTATTGGGAAAGAGTAACTTGTTATCTCTCTGATGCGATCTTACGCTGTGCGAATAACATTGCTCTTAATTAATTATAGTTTGTAGAAATGTTAATGTGAACATAAGTTCTTATTCAGGAAATGTAAAATATATATAGATCATAAATGAATTGATTTGCCTTTATATTTCTTCCTTTCGAATTTTTATTTATATTAAGAATGGTATCAAACATTTGATGTGATGAATTTTCATATAATGTAGAGTACGGAAACTTTGATAAGTATCCCAGAATTGTTTCTGATTTGTTCAAAGGATAGAGTAGCAGATAAATTAAATTTGGACGTAAACGGCTCTGTCTATGTAATAATACAATAATTATAAGTTAAAAATGATTATAGGCTACTATTTTATATGCCAAGACTGCTATTATCTTCTTCTAGAATGAAAAATTTGAGTAGATTCTTTTACAGAAATAAAAATGGAGATTTGAAGAAGCCCTCGCCCGAGAGTTGTAGAAGTAGAACGTAACTTTCATGATCCGGCGGATTTCTGTACAGTTCATACATCAAGAAATTTATTATACTTTCATTGAATCTGACCCAAGTTTAACAATACAAACGGTTGCTACTTAGAAGTATCATATTTTCCGAACGTTTTTCCCATTCAGTAAGAAGATAATCTTTCTCTTACGATCTCATGAAAGTCGATCGTAAAATATCCCACAAAAGGGCCCAACTACCTAATTTACAAAGTTGTTTTCACGACGAATGAGAAAGGAAGCTGAAAAGAAAAGAATCTTATATTTTCTTATTGAATCTATTGGCTCATTGTGAAGTATCGAAACTTTCATGTAAATCCTTGCTGAAGTTTTAACGAGGCATTTAAGACAATACCTCGTGCAATAGACTATTGGTGAACAAGGTGAAGGCAACAAAAGGGGAAAACGTAATGCCATTCGATAATATGAAAATAATTGATCGGAGCTTATATAATATATTATCAAATATGTGAATGCACGCTAGTCTAGTATCTGAAAACATACTGACAGGAGAATCTCTTTCATTATTACGTCATACAAGAAACCTGTATTGAACTTTCTATAGTAAACAATGCACCATTGTATCGTAGAAATATGTATTTGCAAACAGCTTTTCACATAAGTAATGATTAATAATATCTGTAGATTAATAATGAAAATAATAATGGAGTAATAGCAATTTGATTATATCATAACAAAGATATATTGTCCAAATCTTCCACGTGTATATCTTTTTTCATTTTATACGATCATTTCTATGCGACATTTCTTATTTCTTATACGACATTTAACCATTTCTATCTAAAATCTTTGTAATAATAATTTTATTCCTTTGTCATACAATAATCTATATTACTTATTTTCAGTTCAAATATCCTTTCTTCGTACCTATAACATTCTAGACCAGGTATATGTAGGTATGTACTTATCTACTTCGTACATCTATCATCCTATTCTAAACACTCTTGACACGCTCGATAAAATCCTATCGCCTTCACAGTGATACTCTTACAAAAATTTCTGACACGCTTTTCATCATATCGTATCATGTTTCAGGCTGAAATTCCAATCTTTATATTAACTTTCCAATTTCTATAGATACCTACAGACGTCTCTCTTCGTTCTATGTTACACGTATTTCCAAATATCCTGTTAATTCGAATCAATAAAAATCTCTGACGAAAAAAAACTCTGAAGAAAATACAAGGGCCAATTTCTATTCAAACAGCAATATTTATATAATATATTCCACCTCGCACAAATTATTCCATCCTGCCCTAGAGGAAGGAATAATTGCAACCAAAGGACGGCCGTACAAACCGATCGTATATCCACAAAGTCGAAACCATGCATACAGATCGTCGGGTATCCCGCAGGACCCCATACAAAGGTCACCATTGACCCTACGTCGGCCAAACAATTTCCCCACAATGCATTCGATATTAGCGACAGCGTGGAGACGCACGCAGGGAGCGATGAATTTTCCGGTGAAATAGATACGTAGCATCTAACAGAATTTATTCAAATCCCTATCGTTCTGGTCTCTGTGGCGCAATAAGCCAGCGCCGTCCGTGGTTTTATGAATAATGCAACGCTTCTGGTGGCTCCTTCTTTTGCGCTTAGAACGCGAGACAGCCGGCGCGTATAAGAGCCATAGGTGTGCCCGGTTCTTAAGAAGTGTGCAAGCTCGTATCGGTGACAGAATGGCGGGCAAGGAGATGAAGATTTGCCCTATTCGTCGTGTGAAGCGCAGTTGACACACTTTCTAGGCTGCGATCGATACGTCACCCATACCATAGACGAGTAAGAAGATCACTGTGGTCTGTGGATTGCCAATAGAGAATGCATGTGTATATGAGAGAGAGAGGAGGTGAGGAGTTTAATTCGTAATGGTGTATTCTCTGCGAGTGGTACGAGTATCGATCGCGACGCAACTGCTGCTGCACGCCGTCACGCTAATGCAACGACAACGTCGATCATCGGGGCCGCTGAATTTTCAACAGGACGCGTGTCTCCAGGTTCTACGATTATGCTTCGTAGTTTCGAACACTGGCTGCGAGCTGATCACTACAGCGCAATGTGGTTTGGAAACTGTGGAAGGAGGAATTCTTGATTCTGATGGCTTCTCGTGGTTTAATGGCATATCAGGATTGATTCCAATTAGCGGACAGGCGTTTTAAAGATATTTTGTACAGGTTGATTTATTTCTTACTTACAATTACAGTTTCCAATAATTTATTAGATAGATAGAAGAGTATGCTAATATGAATCAGCGTATGCGAGTATGAGTTGATCATCGTGATGTAGTTTAGGAATCAAAAAGTGAAGAATTTTTTATTTCTGATGGCTTTAATTTGAGGTAGGTGTTGGTCGATGTTTTAAAGAAACGTTGTAAACATTACTGTTTCTTTCTCATAGAATGTGAACTAATCTATTAGAGGGATAGATTATACTAACTATGTTAACAAAATAAAATGAAAATTCAGATTAATCCCAAAGACTCATAGTCAGCAAATAAAAGTAAATGTTCTATTATTCAGTCGTATAATGTATAGATATGCGATTACAAGTATTATCTGGTTATATATGTGTACATAATAATAATATCAATACTGATGTTAGATTTATTATTGGTACAACTACCGATACAAATGAAAATTGGAACGTGGTACGATACAGCATGTTGGAATGTGTATTTGCAGAGTCAGTTATGTTGCATGACGTTTGATAGATTGACTGTATTTTACGTGTGATCTTGATGGATCGCCTGGCCGCTGTTGGATTTATCGCCGAATTCACCACGACGGAGCTTCTCGCGAATATTCTTCGCCCAACTAATTTGAAGCGAAGATGTCGGAGTCGCGTGAAATCCGACTTTTAAACTTAACGACAATCTCACGTGGAACTGGGTAACGTAATAGGACTTCTCAGAACTTTATCACGTGAATAATAGATAAAATCATATTTCAAGGAACTTGTTGGTTGACGGGATAGCTTTTCGGTGACAGAAATGAACGTCGTCTAATCAGCGATGACATATCTTTTCCTTCATACGTTAAAAACACATCGAAGAATTCATCGAATACATCATTCTTCGAATTATTGTTTCTTATCTTTAAAAGTAACGTGCTATTAAAAGTCAAGATTTTTCAAAATATTATAATCTACGATAATACAGACTACAGGATACAGAGATAGAGAATTAGATAGTATATTATAGACATTAGTAAACCGTAGTCATCAATCATTTTGTACGATCCTGTGTGCATTCGCACTCGGATAATTTTTCAAATCAGCAAAATAAATTTGGTTGCCATCATCATGCAATATGTAGAATCGGTAGACGATACCCACATATACACTACTACTCTTCAATATACTTAGGATAAGCATAAATTACAACACATTTAGTTATAAAATAAAATAGATATTTATCAATCGCGTGTATAAAGAAAACTGAATTTCTAAGATTTCATTACAATTCATGTTTAGAAGCAAACGTTCTGTGACTTGCTACTGATGACTATCTACAACTATATAAATTTCAAAATTCTATTGCATCTTTTTGATAATGCACAATAGATTTACAATCCCTTCAAAAGCTCCTCAATATAACCTGTTAAAATTATTTTTGAAAAAAACTTCGATAGATTTAGAAGAAACCAGAAATCGATAAATCTCGTAAATAGTCATACTACAATTTCAAAGCACTTCATCGAGACGCCAACGAAATTAGAGTCAGACACGTACATCCATGAGCCATATCGAGAATGCAATCAAACTCGAGCGTTAATTCGATTAAATTCACGAACAGAGTATGCCATTCCATTTGTCGTTTATCGAGCTTTGAAACGACCAATTGACGATAACGGAACTGTAAGGAACTAGATATAGTCGATAATACATATTTGTCGCCTTAAAACAAACAATTTTATTATTGCGTTATTGTAACGAGATTTAACCGAAGCTTAATTTTACGACGTGAGCTTTCTTCGAAATCCGTTTATACTTAAGTAGCTGACTTCGAACGTTTGAATATACTGCTCGCGGTTGTCTAACGTTAAATCATCGTACTAGCAAATAATCTAATTCTTATAAGCGCTGACATCTCGTCTCCTTTTCTAAAACCATATTCAAATAGGAAAGTAATTCGTAGGTTAAGAAGGATTCAGACGCTAAGAAGAAACAGCAAATTTTAACGCGATGGAAATTGCTAGATTTCAAGCAAGATTTAGATTTAGAACGGAAGTCTTGATTTATAACCGTATGCTAATTGGAACATGCACTGCGGTTAAGGACTTTGTGAGAATTTGTTTGAGAAACTGGGTTTCGGGGATTTAGAATGAATTTGAAATTGATACATTACGAGCTGGTATAATTAGAAAATTAGGGGATCAAGAATATTCATGGTCTCTTGAGTTACACTATTCAATGTTGTAAAAATAAAGTAGCACTCGAAATTATTACCTTCGTCCTCTAAATATTTCTAAGAGAGGTAAAAAAACATGCCAGACATAGTCGCATTTTTTATCTCCATTTATAGATTATGCTCCTTGAATTTAACTAGGAGAATTGGAAAATCCAATATAAATATATAAATATAAATCCATAATAAAATATCCAAAGTAAATTACTCAGTATAATACGTAATAAATAAAACAAATTTCTACTTGTTTCTGTAATTATTTACATAAAAATTGCGCAAGTATCCGCAGTCTAGTTGTTAACACCAATTATTACAATCATAACTCTACACATATTTCTTTAATCCAATCCTAACTCAAAGATCTAACTTTAAGATAAAACTTTTTTTCTTTCTAACCACTGCGCATTCATTCTCTTCAAACATGGTCTACCATTTTCAGCTCTAAAAAATTTGCAAGAGAGGAAACGTCGAATATTTATCGAGCAAACACAACATCTCCTTGATCGACCGTTGCCTTTCGGGTTTCTTTCGCCTAAAGCGACCAAAGTCAGAAAACTCACCGGTATTCGGAACCCTCGCTCAGCTGTCTGACCGTAATAGGGAATTCATTGGGTCCGTGTGCCTTCAGGAGCTCCTGCAACCGCACCAACCCTTCGTTATTCTCGTAGATGATGGTAAAGCTCTTCCAGCCCCAGGCTTTCACCAAATCAACGTATGCCTGAAACACAGTAGTCGCTTATTAGCCAGAATCGTGAACCTCGAACGACGATCCGTCGTCTCACTAGGAAATACTTTGCTCCGTTCCCGGTAATACCGGATTCCATGAACTAGTTTGCATGTACGAGTTTTCTGACGCGATTCGAACTTTCAAAGGTGTAATGGACCGTGCGAGGACGAACACGACGATGCACCATGCAAATGAGAGCACACCCGACTTTATCGCGATTGATAAATTAGTCGGTTGCTGGCAAGGTTATAGAGTCTGAATGGAAGATGTTTCGATTTAATAAAACGGAAACTTGTAATTCTAGTTCTTCGGACGTATCTTATGTGGTACAACTGTTCCAAGAGTTTGTGGCAAGATTTAGTTTAGACTCTACATTCTAAAAGATTTATTAATGAACTTTTTGCTGACAATGAATTATGTTTGAGATTTGTTTGATATGAATTATTAATAATAGTTGATTTAGAACTAGATATGATAATAATCAATTCAAACATCGTTATGTTACGACAATAGGCGGATAGATTTCTTCAAAATATAACTCAAATGATATTTCTAGTTTTCTTGAGAGAAATACATTTATTATACAAATATTCTAATGAGTGTATTTCTTGGAGAAGATTATATTCATAGGTATTCATTAATTTTATGGACATTTAATATATCATTCTTAACATTTATCGTTAACATTTCTAAATTATTTAGTAGGTACAGACATTCGTCTGTAATTTTGGCATCTATTAGATATTCATATCTAAATATAGATGATTCACAATCATCTTGATATTTAAAAACGCGTTCAAATTGTTTACAAGTAAACAAAGATTTATCTGTAATTCAATAATTAGTTTTTAATGGAAATAACATTCTATTTTGTAATTTTTACACTAAAAATGTAGATATATGTACTAGTTTTTTTTTTAATGGATGAAGATGATTTAATTGGTATTACTAACGTTAAATGTGTAACGGTACAATTACTATAGAAACAAGTAATAATCAATGATATCTCATTACCACGTTAAATAAGTAAATAAACGACGAAAACCGAATGACTAATAGTTTAAACTCGAACGATAAATATTATACATTTTAATCGAGGTTCGTCTTCTTGGAATCGTCCTCTGCCAAACTCAAATAGATCGCGGCAATTAATTTTAACAGAACGTAACGGTCTGGAAACCGGCCGCGCCCTTCAATTATCAATTTTCACTTTAGATTCCATTGGAATGTTAGATTGCAATCCGTCCCGATGAAATATCGATAACGTTACCTATAAATTGAAACTATCACGGATGTTCTATGGACGCCATTATTGCGGCCATGAAATGCTATAAAATATCATGGTCATACATGTAGCAACGTCCTATCTTCATGTTGGTGATACTTTTAGTCATATCTTTGCGCGAGTTTCGTTTTCTCCGTTACAGAAACGCTGATGACGACGATCACGACCGTCGATTTTTCTGCATTCTTTGATTTCCCGAGCAAGAAGCTTAATAGTAGATATCATTCCAGTTTGACTCGATGGAACACTCTTCGTACTGCAATGTATCTTCTCTATTATTTATTATATCCAGGATCTGCATCCTCAAACGAAAAGCTAAAATGGTGAAACGATGTAAGTGCAAAAAAAAAGAGAATGACAAATGAGACTTTAGCGAAAAAGAGGTGTATATTTCAAACTTGATGTGCGATGAAAATAAATGATAGAAATATAGAGATGATAGAAATTAGAATTTATTTTAGATTTTAAGACTGTCACAAGACAGAATTATGATGTTAAATGTCAAGTAAATTAAGATTAAAAAAGACAAAAAATAAATGAATAATAACAATCTATGAATAAGATTACCTATATGTAGATATTGAATAAATTTAATTAATCCTATAGATTTATTTTTCCAATGTCAAAATTAATAGGAAAGTTCCTACTATTGAAATTTTAATTTCTGACATTTAAATCGTTTACCATTTCCATTCCTGAAACATTTTCAAATTGGAATTACATTGAAAAAATTGAAACTTCGTAATTCAATTGTAAAATCATTATGCATTAAATATTTTTTTAAAGTGACTGAAGACTCTGAAGCTACTCTAGGTTTAATGTCGAGGACACGAAAACGCAGAAGTTAATAAAGCCTCTCGTGGTTCGCATTCAACTATTTACTTCGCAATATAAGGTCAACTATTTCGCAAGAATCTTCCCTTTAAGTTGTTCCCAGAGACGGAATTTTGACTTCGCCGGAACAATGGAAAAATTATGAAAAATGGAAAAATCTCAAAAAATCCCCGTGGTTACTATTATCTTCCATTTCAACTATTTCTATCATTGATCATCTCAGAACTCACTTCTGAGGTCCAGCTATTTCTCTATGTGCAAATAAACACAGTGTCAACTATCATTATTCCTCGACTTGTACCGATTAGATAACATTGCTATCTAAGTTTTTCTCATCTGAGGTCGAGATATCCTGCAACGCAATTTATTTGTAAAGCATGATAATATTTTGCAACATGGTGTCGTTCATAGAACGTTTCAATTTTCAATATGTGAAATTCAAAGTATCTGTTGTGTATTCCAAATAACATTTAACTCTTTTGTTTCAATAGGAACAATTCATTACATCAAATGTCTATTGAGTATTGCAAATAGCATTTGATCCTTCTTTTTCAACATATCACATTCACTACTCCAAATTCCAAATAACACTAAATCCTTTCCTTTTAGGTACAATTCGTTATACTAAATATTTATTGGGTATTTCGAATAACATTTGGTTCTTCTTCTGCAATATTAAAAATTCGTCTGACTATCTATTCAAAATATGGTTATATAAATCTGTCTGTTTTCGCCATACCATTTTAATCAAAAATATTGATATAATGAATTTGGATACTCATAAAAATTATTACTTTTGATGTTATTGTGTGGTGCGTTGTATAAAAATTTATTTATGTCTTTTCATTCTTCCAAATATATAACGATAAAATTTGCTACGGCAAGAATATTAAAAAATAACATTTACTCATAAACCCTGAAGAATCGTGATAATAAAACGCAACAGATGTTGCAAGACTTTCGCACAACACAGTACGCAACAAGATGTTTCGTAAACGCGCAGGTGTATAAGTTTCACGAGCAAGTAGAAAAAGGTCTGGTCCGGTAATATCGATCGGAAGTTAAAGAAGTTTAGAACCGCGGTTCTACGCTCGGCAACTGTGCCGCTGATGTTTCGAAAGTTAGCAAGGGTGCGCGGGCCTGGCGCGTATTTAGCCCTGGCTATAGCTTTTCTATGGGGAAGGTTGGGCTTTTACGTGGAAAACGACTATTACAGCCGGCCGACTCTCTGCAATGGCCGAATCGAGACCCAGGAAGCAACTTCGCGACTGAGTTTTCACGAGGATCCGCCTTGGCGGTAACTCGCGTTTCGAACCCGCTTTTCCGATAATCCGAACTTCCTAAAAGCGCCGCTGTATATTTTCCGGCGAGTAACTTTCGCCAGTATGGAGCGGAGTATCCGCCTTCTTTCTCTCTCTCTCTCTCTCTTTCTCCACCCCTTTCAGTCTCTTTCACACACCCCACCCTCTTCTCAAAAGGTTATGCTTTTCAGGTTTTACAGCAACCACCATGCGGCGCAAACTCGTTCCCAGATTTTGCCTAAGATATCTTGAACGAAACACGAAGCACCTTGGTTCGCGCACACAAGATTCAAGGATAAATTCAAATTGGCTTGTTTACTAAACCATTGATTACCAATGCTCGAGACTGCATCAATTTTTCAGCGGTTTCTACTTTATTTGCCGTTGGAATGAGCTTTTTAGACCATCTCGTTTTATCTTTGATCGGGCGCTTTTTAGACTGTTAAGAGTCCTTTCTTTGATCGAGACGACTCGTTTAATGGAGGGTTCCTCAGGAACTCGTTCTTTTGAGAAAAACTAAGGGTTGGAAAATGGGAGTAGAATGATGTTATGGTAGGTGGATTACAATGGATTGTTGGTTTTGTAGGTTGGGTGAAGGATATTGATTATTTTAACTGAGATTTTTATTAATTAGCCTATCTATGACCTCTTATGTAATGTTCTATTAATTGATAATAGCGGTAAATTGATAACTGACATGGGCAGATAAGTTTCTATCAGATAAATTGCTTTCTATCATTTTTCTTGAAGAGGATGACTAACTAACTGATCTATATAATTTATACATTTTCGTTTCATTACTAAACATGTTGCTGTTATATCTATAAGGGAAATTATTAATACCAGTAATTTATAACTCGTAGCTCCCAACTGTCGGATCCATTTCTTAAATTTCGTGTTTTCTAGTTTCTCCCTTATTAGTCGATGAGCCTGATAAAAATGATTTGACGTGACAATTATGATGCGGTGCCAATTACCCGGTATTAATATTAATATATCCAACATAAAATCCGATAATTAGAAATCAACGATGACACCGTGGAGCGATGTGTCTGTAATTTCCAAGAGTGGTCAGGATTCTGATTACACCGCGTCCTGATGGAAAAAATGCGCATCAGTGAATGCGCGACAGACAGGACACGTCATAAACCTGATCGTTTAATGAATGCGTTCCACTGTCTGCGCAACGAGTATTAAATTCCTCGGCGTCTATATCGTTCATTTTTCACGTATTATCAATATTTCGAGAGCAATAAGTAGAGGGTGAATGGGCACGGTGCTCTTTAAATTAGAATCATTATTAAATTATTGAGAAACGAAAATTTGCTAGCTTGAACTATTCGTAGTTGAAGGCAGTAAAGCGTGTTTTACAAATAGTACTTTGCAATCGAGCAATGTCTCGAATTGTACAAAAGGATTCAGTGGAAGTGTTCAAACAGCGAACTTTCGAACGGATCTACGAATACTCGAAATTGACTTTACAAGATGCTTTTACGAAGTCTCGGGTCACCTATGTGCTACGGATAGACACGAAGTATTCAGAGACAGTTACAAACACGAGACGTTCCAGCTTTGGCGCATTCTGAACATGTCAATCACAGGGAATTTAATGAAAAGGACATACTGAGCATATAGATTAACATATTAATACGAGTAAGGAATATTAATTTACTGACCTGGAAATATTTAATCTCCAATATTTAGCAAGCAATTTACTGTCCTGGAATGCGACCCCTTAAGTTCTAGACTCTTACGAAATATCAAGGATGCCAGGTATTTCATCTAAATTGAGGATTTCTGTTAACTTTCCTACTTTGAGAGATCCGGGAAATGTTATAAAGAAATTCTTTCCTCCGAAGCAGCAATTATTTTTAACGAAGTCTCGAGTGAAAAGAATTTATTCTATATTTTTTCATGTATTATAAAATCATCCCATTTGTACCATCAGTACTAGAACACTCTGTATATAGATAGATTCTACGTATATAAGAGTAATAAAACTCAATGCATGCTTAAAAAGAAAAGTCTGGAATGATTTTATTACTCAACCTAATGCTATAACGATATTTTGATTTGCAAATTATCCTCAGCTATCCTAATTACCACAAACATGAATTTAAGTAATATCCAAGCGTACTAAACTGGCAGACGCTTTTAACTCGAGTTCTCGACAATGGCGTAACGTAGAAGATCTGGCGCCTCATCGAGCGCGCGAACGGCACCCAACAAGCTCGTGAAAGCGTTTCGAGGTCCGAGCGCGAGACTTACCCAGATTTCCTCGACACGAGCACGGGAAATTAATATCACGCACGATGCATGAAAATCGTGGTTGACTTGCGATACGGAATGACAAACGCGAACGTGCACTGTTCGGAAACGTGTATGCAAATACAAGGCAATGGAGCTAGTATAGTTCAAGAAAAAAGGAACGAAACAACCATCCGGGGAGGAATAAATTGACCGTGAATCGGAATTGTCCAAGGGCATACCATGTGTCTACTATAATCGTAGAAAATACGCTGTAAATCTGACCGTGACAACTATTCCCGGTATTTCTACTCGAACGTTCGACTTTCGCGCTTTGCAAGCAGCCAGTATGTGCAAATCGTGAGTCAGGAACGGCCACGTTTTCCACTGCCGAATACACGTTGTATTTCCGCGCTGGTAACTTGGTAGACCGACATCGACGCCGCCGGTTAATTTACCTTTCGCTGCTTTAAACGCTTTCGTTTCCGAATATATAGATCGTACGATCCGTCCGAACCGGTAGCCACGAATTATTTCATTGGGGTTTGTTAACGCGGTTGCTGTAGAACGTTCTTGATTGCTTCGTTGCGGCTTTCTTGTGAAGTTCCCGGATTTGTAGATGCATAGATTAGAGATTCCATTCGTTTCAAATTCGTTTCCATTTTTTTGTTTTCTTTTTGGTATTGTAGTGGTATGGCTGAACCTGTTCGATTCGATTTAGTGCTTAGTAATAGTTGTACGATGGTATCTTTATTTGCGAGAAGCGTTTGTGATGTGCAGATTGGGGTAATTTGTGTTGATATGGAAGAAACACACATATAATCATTTAATATTTATATGTATAATTTCTAAATTTTACATGCATAATTAATTAGCTTGTAACATGTATGAAAGCTAATAAAAATGTATTTATGTTTAATTCATTTATTTAACATATTATTTTATG
This sequence comes from Bombus terrestris, assembly GCF_910591885.1. Lineage (NCBI taxonomy): Eukaryota > Metazoa > Arthropoda > Insecta > Hymenoptera > Apidae > Bombus > Bombus terrestris. Next base: position 11,287,491 of record NC_063269.1, on the reverse strand, counting down.
ATATTGAGAATATGTATGTGTGTAATTATTAAGAAGACTGATAACAAGAACTATTGTTAAAAACGATAAAATACTTTGGCACCTTCAACGTCTGTTGAAAATTTCTTTTTACTTTTGCTGCAACAAATATTTCAGAGAAACAATTTATAAAATATGAAAAGTTTTCGTAGATCCCATATACAAAGTTGTTTCTTAAGTATCCAAAGTTAATACTTTTTCTGAAAACTTCGAATAAAGAAGAAATACCTAGCATCTTGTTCATTCACTTTCTTATATTCAGTGTTTACAAGAACTTACTGTCGAACAATAGAAAAAGGAAAAAATTCAATTAAACGATTGGCTGTATCTTAAGGCCACGAACTTAAAACAATAACTCATAGTTGATTTAACAGATACGTAGGGAATTCTTTTATGAATAGTTATGGAGAGACAACAAATTGTAAATTTTATCGATACAGAATAGCTGGTATATGATACATAAAATCTGAAACACATTGAATACTTTTCATTGCTTCACTTTTCTTATTATTTTAGCATAAATCGACCGTTCTATTCGTATTACACATGTCTTATAACGTAAAATATTATACAAAATATAATAAAGTTTAAATTTTCTAATAAATATAACGTGTAAGTGCCTCAATATTTTTTCTAAAAATGAAATAAATAATTATGATAAACTTGATACAAATTGGCTTTTGTATTGTTCATTTATCATCTATTCAAATATTTAATATTTCATAACATTTATTTCAAAAAATTCCTGTCATTTTTAACCTCTTTTAACGTAGATTACCTCTCATCCATTTCATAATTCATTTCGTCCAATTATTTAAACTTTAGCTGGGAAAAATTTGAAGTAGACAAATTTTCGAAAAAATGGCCATCCCTTTCCCTACGGTAAAGTACTTCAACGTTTCCAGAGGCGTATCGCAGGAGCAATTCATTCGAGGTGTCAGTCTCAGCAGTGTACGCGGAGGTTAGGTTAATTGTTAGGTGCATAAATCGGAGAGGTCGTCGTCGGAAAGCAAATCTTTCGTTCCGAATATTTTACCGGCTAATCTGAATAATCCTTTTGGCCCGCAATCTCGGTAATCCCTGTAACACCCTTTCTCATTCCGTTCCTATATTTCCCTTTCTAGCTATTCTTTTGAAAATACTCTGCCATCCCAAACGTTTTCGTTTAATTCCGAATGATAAATTATTCGCCGTGCGATCAATTCCGTTTAAGGTGTCATCGAATCTGAAAATTGAAATTGGCGCGACGACGCGAGCAAATTAGTTGCTACGCTTTGCTAACCTTTCAGAGTCTAACGTATAACGATATTACAATTCTTTGTATTCATTGTGATAGAGAAAATAAACTCTGTCGTGTGATTCTATAACCATTCTAAGATCTTTTCTGGTTATACAGTCACAGAGCACAGGATATAATATGACCAAATTTGATTAGAAATCTGTAAAATCGATTAAATTTTATTCAATCATTTTATTCTCTCGAAATGGCGTTGCACTTTAAACGATGATATCTCTGAAACAGAATGCCCTATAAATATGAAACAAAAATAAATATTAAATGATACATTAATTATATATTTTTGCAGTATACTTTTATTACTATCTATTTAATGTTCCAATTGTTTAAGTAAAAGAATAATGTTAAATGTGGACGATACCGTTAAAAATCACAAAACACGAATACAAAAATTATATTGCAGTTATCCGCCTGGAAAGATAATATGCAAATCTGAAATAAGAAATAGAGAGAAATTATAAAATCTAATAATATTAATTCTTAGAAATGATAAGTGCTTCTAATCACGGAATAAAACGTGTATTGAAATCTTAATTTCAAAAACTGCAAAGGAATCACGCCTGTATCGTGAATCTGGCTTAACCTTAATTGTTTCTGATGCTTATAACGACATTAGAACACACTGTACTCATTGCAATAAAGGAAATGCGTTTTAAGGCGAAATAAAGCTGCGGTCTTATATCATCGTAAATGAAAGAAACGTTCGTAATTAAGGTTCGCGGAATGAGACTGTCTTGATCTTTAACTACCATTACAGTTCGATGCTTCTAGTCTCTGCTCTGTTCCACTTTACATTCAGGAAATTGAAGTTTTAATTAAAATTAAGATCTTTGAATTTTTAAACAGTTATAATTTTTAAAGCTAAAGTACTTGAATTTTTGAAAAGGTACGATTTTTAAAATTGTGATATTTCAATGTTTAAAAAGGTTCAAGAGGTATGACATACATTTTTAAAAGTTACAGTAGAACCATACGACTTTCATTAATGATCTGGGTATATTGATACAAAAACCGTGAAAGATTTTTATATATTTCTATACACTTATAATTATAGCATTTTATTATGTTTGCAAATTTAATCTTTATTGTTGTATTAAAAAGATATTGCATAAAACTGAACAATTGCATATTCTTCAATGTATTTGTATTTGGTTAAGTATTTACAACACTTAGTTATATTAATAAATGTGAGCTTGATATATTACGCTAAAAGAATGATATCTATATAAAAGAACGAAAAGAACAAATTTAGCGGAAGAGCATCAACGTGGCTACAAAAACCAAGTCGAAAAACGTTCGTAATTCTCAAACCAACACGACAGATCTTTTAAAAAATTAAAAAACTCCCTTTTGACAACAATTAACAAAACGTTAATTATGGCAAAAATATCTGACCAGCAGATGTAAAAAATATTCGAACGAAAGCCACTTGGTTAATGAAAGAAAAAGTATTGCATAAAACGCATTTTGTTTCACGTTCATATATCAATTCGTTACGGAGATACAACAGTACAAAGTGAAACGTTCAAAATCCATGAGGAGGTGAATGACAATTGAGATTTCTCGAAACGTCGTGACCCACTTTTTTCCTCTGGAAATGCGTACGATGCGGATCGCGTGTAGTAGCGGCGCTAGTAGTAGTAAAAAACCGCTGACTCAGCTTTCGTCACTGACCACCGCACGAGCGGTCCGCTTGGACTAGGTCAGTGACTGTGCGAGCGAGAAAGAGATCCGATTACGCGAAAAGGATAATGATAGCGACGCATCCGAAATAGCGTTCCACTTTAAATGATGATATCTCTGAAACAGAATGCCCTATAAATATGAAACAAAAAGCATTTTAAAGGAGAGAGATTTCCGTTTCAAATAGCATTAATTATAATCCGCTGCGTTCGTGTGATTTCTCTTTGTTATTGGGTAAAGAAACGTTGCGTTTAATATTATCTGTGCTATATTTATAAGAAGTAGATTTAAATGCATGGTTCGAGAAATGATATGCAAATGGGATAAAAGTGAATGTATTGGATTTCGATGATACGCGATGAAAGTGAATGTGTTTTCAATTTTCAATACTCATTTGGCCGTAATGTATTGTAATATGGACTTTCGGAGATTCGTTTCATTATATTATTGTATTCGCATGAATTATTATTCACAGTATTGAAATATTGAGATATAATTTACAAAAAAATAAAAGATTTGTATTTAGAATAGTTCATAGGTGAAGTATATACGATATAAATGAAAACGCAGATGGAGGATGAACGAAGAAGACAAGAGAGCGGGAGGTAAACGTAGGAAATGAGAGGAAAATGTGAAGTCGTAAGTTCATATTAAACCGATAAGCAAGGATCATATGTAATAAATAATAAGTATAAAAGTACAGGAACAAAATATTAATCAGCCAAGTTTGCAAACCTTTGTTCACATTAATCCAGTATATTTATTCGAAGTGGATACTTAATAAAAAATGGGTACTTAAAACAGTGCATACGTAAAGTCCAATAAATGGAAGACTCACAACTCAATTTCAAACTTGAAAAGATGTTTCACTCAAAGTTAAATAACACGTCTGCATCGGCAAAGTGATTTGGAACAATTAATATGAAAGAAGCTTAAGATTTAAGTACAAGTATTCCGATTTCGTATTAAAAAGTTAATAAGGGAAACAATGTAAGTACCATAGGTAACATACAAACAAAAGATACATTTCTTTTAATTTTTCTATTTATAGTACAATCAACGTTCTATTTCCATAAATCTAATCTAACTTTACAGTTTCAAAGAAATTCCATATTTACTCCAATTAATCCCTACAAATGTATAATCCTTCAAAGAACTCACCACCGTAATTCCTTCGTTAAAAACCAACGTCTGCAGAATCGCATACACAGGATACATACTTTTCCCATAAAATTCGTCGCAAGTCAAAACGCGTACCACATGTACGACCTGGTTCCAGTGCAGCGACTCTGATCACAGGAAAGTCAGCCCATTGCGGAATTTCGCGATACGATCAACGGGGTAATTTGTAAAATAGAAGAGCGAAGAGCGGTAGTGCTTGGACATTACGTATTCTCCGCGTGGAACATGGACGTGTAAGAGAGTCGCGAATTCCGCAGATGATGTAAATTACGTGGAAATATTTCAACAGTGCGCAGCGACGAAGCCACGACGCGAGTCTACCTTTATCACGGTATCGGTGAAATTCAAGTCCAGGGCCGTTGGCGACGAAGGACAGAGGAAGGGAAGCGAAATTTATCATCGCCATTACGTTACCATTTCAGGCACGTTTGTGACCGAGTGCCTTATACTTCAGAAGACGGTTACTTTTCCAGACACGTCTATAGCTATAGTATATCCGGATATCATACAGCTCCGGCGAAAATGCATACGCTTTTATCTTTTGCCACGACCTGACGCGACTTTTCATAATGAAAGTCCCGTCAATCATACTTGTCCCCTTTACCAACCATTCTTTTTGTTTCCTCTCTCTCTCTCTCTCTCTTTCTCTCTCTTCTCTTCTTTCTCTCTTTTTTTTTAATTTGTGTTCCACAATTCCTATCGCAAATTCGTGGCAGCGCTTGATGACAGTTTATGAAAATGTATTTGGAGAAGAAAATAGAAGAACGTGTATTACCAATTGCCAGGGATTGCAGCCCTCGTGTCCCGCAATAACAGGGTAAATTGTGCGGGATGAAATAGACATAAAAAAAATGTAAAACGCGAGAGAAATGTAAAACTACAGAGAAATACATGTAGGTAGATACAGTGGCTGAAGAAAATATTCGAGCATTTGTAGCAGTCGTTTATAAATCAATATATTATACGTGTTGTGCGAAACATTTTGATATTTCCTTAGGACTGTAATAAGAATCGACTGTCAGAATTATGCTGGTAGAGTTTGAAATAATTTTAGAAATATATATAGAAATTATAAGATATTTACTACAACTAATTATATTAATGATCCTCAATAAAAATGAAATCATTTGTAATACGAATTATATGTATAAGACGCTCATTCATGGTATATACCAATCATTTATTAAATATTTGTCTGCAATAAATATCTTGCAACTTCTACATAAACTTTCAAATCGCTTTCATATTTTACCAATATAATTATGATAGCTGTACCTCATTACAATGGTAATGAAATTTCAAAATGTTTTATATAACACACAATATATATGCATGTAAAAGTTTTCTGTGACAAGTCAATGTCGCGAGTCACTGTATATCAGAGTGTTCATTGGAATAAGGTGATCCAAACATTAACCATATCTAAATGAAACATGATTTTTTTTAAACAAGTGCTATTTTTCATTCTTGTATACCATAGAAAAATGAAGGATTTCGGATAGATTTACGATTCGAGATTGTGTAATGTGTATAGACGGTATAGAACAAAGGCTGGAGGTTTCTTTGAAAGGAAACAAAGTCCATTTTCGCCCAAGTCTTCGGTGTTAAATGGAAACAGAACAACAATGCGTGTATAACACCTTTCGTAAAAATACAGATAAAAGTACGGTAAGAGAATTCTACTTTAATGACACCTCTTTGTTTTCCCGCGAACTCGTAACGAACAATAGCTGGTGGAGTCAATTGCAGCGTCGAAACAAATACGTTTTAGACACCTTCGAACCTATGTTTCGTACTAATTTGAATAAATACCGCTGCGTTTTAACAGCTCTCTGACTGTTTTGTTCCAACATTTCGATTACAGTCGAAAAGATATTGGCCGACGAAGTCACTTTTGTTTAATCCGGTAATGGAAGAAATTTTATGAATGTAAACGCCGATGTTTGAGCAAGCTGCGTTGGCTTTCATCATACTTTGATAACACGAACACGAAATGGAACTGTAAGGAAGAGCAAAACGAAAAATGTAGTTGATGTATTAAAGCTAAAGTAACTTTATGCGGAATTCTATGGGTAAATTGGGATTGACACACAATCACTGATTTTTCCTGTCCTATATTTCATCGCTGCCATTGCATGTTAAAAAATGTCGATGTATTTCATAAATCCTTCCTCAACGAGGTATCCACATGGTATTATAACGAGTAGTAATTTTAGTTTCTTATTTTGTGCGTATAAAACATATTATGAATGATATAAAAATATCGCGACAGGAGTTTATTGTACAAGCTGATATGATTTTATGAATCGTCAAGAAGAATCGAATTCGTTAAAATATGTGTATTAAAATTTAACGAACATTTTGTATCTCGATTTACGACTTTTCTTTCTTAACAGATTTGCTCAATGTGGCCGCCAGAACATACGAGGAACATTCAGTTCCAAAAGTGTGTCATCTCGTTAAAAGGATTGAAAAAGATTTCTCATTTCGCGGAGGGCCTCCATACATTTTCCCTCTGTTCTATTTTTCTTGACATGACGCGCTCCAGCTCTCAGCCACGTCGTTGTTAAACTTAAATAATACAATTTCGAATTGCATTTGACATAGTCGGACGAAAATCTCATCTTTTTGGATTAACCGAATTTTAATCGTATCTTTGAAATCCGAACAATTCATTAACTGCTACACTTTCCAAGTACAACGGAGAGTCACTTTTTACGTCCAATTCTTGTTTTAGTCTTTATAATTCAAATTCACATTTACCCTTTTCCTATTCATCTCTTTCCTTTTTCGAACAAAACGAAACAACCTCCCTCATGTTTTGCATAAAACAGTTTTAAGTAAGACCCTCTGCAGTAAGCAATTTATTTCTACAAACATGCTAATTAAAAATCTCGTAGCAAAGAACGAGCAATGAAATTTCAATTAATAATGCATTTTCGCGTGGTTTTCTCCAAATAGAAAATTATTTCAATGTTTTGTGACATTACGCTACTGGCTATGGATACCAGAAAACTGAAAACGTGGTTTATTGGAAAACTTATTTTAAAAATTAATTACCTCACAGTCATATCGAAGTGCACGGAGAATATTTATCTGGTACAAATATTATAAATAATTTAGTTAACTGCGTATAGTAACATGAAAAAGTTTTCTAAATAACTAGGAAATAAAATCAATGAAGAGTATTAAATCTGTATTAAATGTCGTTTTGCATAATTTAATGTTGTTCTTACGAGTTTTTATGAGCTAAATTTTGCATAACATTAGCAAATTTAAAAATGGAAGAAATTAAATTTTTCACATACATTTTATAAATTACATGTTATCTGATATAATCTCTCCTATTAGGATAAGAAAAATCATAAAATAACAAAAAAGGAGTCTATTATCTACATGTATAACCTGTCAATTTAATAACATTATTAGTTGGCAAATTATTGTTCAAGAGATGCCCTGGTGTCCTAATAATATTTATTACTGTTAGCATGCACACCTTTCATGATATAAGAAAGACGCAAAATGATAATATCGATGTTGCATCATAAACAGTGTACATAATAAGGTCGGTTAAAAGATCGGCGATTTCTTGTTTTGACCGCTCGTTCCTTTCAAAACGAGCCATTAACCCTGGTTGCATTATGATTTTACACTAATGCATAAAACGTATGTAACAGTGCATAACACATCATCGTGTCTGCTAACGAACCCCTTGCCAACATGCTTATGACGAGGGTCACAGAAAGAAAATGCTCGTTTGCTCGTACATCGTACGATTGCCTTGTCTGCGCGCAACGTCTCGCATTCGCGACTCTTTTATTAGTCTCGCAATTTTTCCAACACGACAGTTATCGTTCTCTTGAATGGAGGATATTATACCGCGTGGGAAAATTCAATAAAGTATTATCAATTTGGTGTCATAAGTTTTGTTCGGGCTGCCTGTATATAAATACATCATTCGGGCAAACTATTTGCTACTTTTGAGGATACTGATGAATATCTGGTTTATTTTGGACATATTAGTAATTCATTGTGAGTAAATTGAGTCGTTGGTGCTAAGCAAAATTCAATCTCCTTGGAACTCTTTCCTTCGAATTTCTACTTTTGGCACTAAATTTTAAACATTTGACTTAAGGAACAGTTAGAGATATTTCTGAGTTTCTTCACATTCTTTTGAAAATTTAGAAGTGTGATAAAACACGTTTGCTTTTTAAAAAAACTCTCCCGCTTGGAAGCAATAAATAGATAGAAGCAATAGATGAAAATCTGAATTATGCACTTCGGTAATAAGTATTGTCAATTTCTTGTGTTGGTAAATAATTGTTTCGTTTGCTAAGTACATAATGGATTCGACGAGCATTATGTGAGCTAATAAAATTATCGGGTGGTTGGTTTAAAAATGTTTGTGTCAACACTGATTATGAAGTATCTACGAGTTAATTATCAACAAAGTTCTGAGTAAATGATTTCCTGGTTGTGTTTTTTTCTATTAACTGACAGTCAGGAAATATTGGCTCGTTGATAGGTCTTTTCTCTTTAGTAAATGCGAGAAAATAATCTGTGTCTTGCAATCGATTGCACAACCGAGAAGATATTGATATGAAAGAGGTAACTAAAAAATATACAATAAGATTTTTACGCACGTAGTTCGAAATTTTTGCTTTGGATTTCTGTACTTCACTACTGCATATACCTCAAGTGAATGGATCTCGGTGTAGATTAATGTTTCTGTTTGTCTGTGTTTACTGTATCGCGTAATAGAGAGTATGCAATAAAATACAATATTCACACATGATAAATTTTATTACTTTGTAGTAAAATAAATTTTGTGTTTCACAGAGATTTAATATAAAAAACAGGCTTATACGTATTCAACAAAATGGAAAATGTTTTCACTATTGTACATTTTTCGAACTACTAACATTTATCTTGAATTTTCACTGTGTATTTTCCAGCACATAAACATAAACAAGAATATTAATCTACAAGAAAGTTTATTAAATCGAGATATAGTTAAATGAATAGTTAATTGGGGGATGAGAACAGAAAGGTTGGAGAATATTTAAAGTACGAGTTAATGACTTCATAAGATGTATGCATCACTCATTGACTATGAATACGATTATTGAAGATAAAATATGCCTTTAATTTAATTTTCCAATCAAATTTGTTTTTTGAATAAAAAAAGCTACCATATTGCGTTCTATTATTAGCAAGTTTTAGTCGCAGTAGCGAAAGATGTATTTGGCAATTAATTAATAATTAAGAGGTAGTTTCAATAGATCGTCGCCATCATTGCACATATCATAAAGTCATATGAAGTCCACGAGATTGTATATTCGCCTGATATCCAATACTGCACGTAACAGTTAGGAAATTCGATATTACAATTAATAATAATAAACTCTATTAGCGCCTAAAGGCATGATCCATATTATTTCTCTCTTATCGGTGCTAACAGTAGTGAACATAGATGTTATTATTGTGATCCGAAGCGTGATAGCTAACTTTTAATTGTATAGTGTTTTAATGAAGGTCAATTTGTAATTGCATTCATTATATCCTAATAAATTTGCAATTTTGCAATACAATCGTAACACGTGTGTTGCATAATCTATAATCAAATTTAGTAGAATTCGCTGATTAAATCTTAAAAACCATGTCCATGCGTTAATCCATTTAAATCATTTTCGTAGGTAAAAAGCTTTTAATCAAATTCTCCTCTCAATAAGCAAGTACAAGGATGTCAAAAAATAATTTTGCATTGAAAGAAACGCTGTATTATTTTTGACATATTCATTGATACCCCGGCATACGTTACGTCGATTTAATTATTGAATTAATATTACTGACAGAATTATTGTTTGATAAAACAACTTGAAAAAGTCAAAGAAAATAGTAGCCAGTGCATTGTAGCAAACATTGTTATTTAAACTAAAGAGATTTCTGGTGAAAAGTGAATGCAACTTCAGAGACGAGTTAATTATTAGTAGCAGCGAATTTATTTTATTTTATTGAATTACGTGCGATCCATTTTGTTCCAATAGAATATAATATAATTGCAAACAACAACTCTGTTAGTCTTCATCGAGTATCGAATAATAGTAAATTATCTGATTACATTTGTTCAACTTTATTCATTTCTAAACTATAAACATGCATTAGGATGAAATTTCACCCACAATGACATTTACGTAATTTCCTTTGACGATATATACTACAAGTTAACACGGTAATTTCAGACGCCGCCCAAAACCAAGTGGGTCGATCATATATATATCCTGAAATAACAAGCGAGCATAATAGCCTCGAATTCTGTGAACAATCTCGTCACGGGACAAGCGTCTTGTTACGGCAATAAATAGAGGACCTAGCCATACGCCCGAAACAACGAATAATGCAAGAAATAATATTGCATGCAACTGACAGGAAGCGAAAGACAGTTTTGCGTTGTGAAATTGAAGGCGACAGGATAATGAACGAAGATTACGAACGCGTCCCGTTCAGGGACTAGCGCAAGTCTCACACTAACTTCGCATTAAGATACATTCACTTTCCGTCGTGGGGCACTCTGCGTACGCCAATAGACGTTCATCGTCTCATCTATAGCTACGTGTTACATTATTCGCGACCAACGCGACGCACATTTCCATTCCCAACATCTAGTTTTCATTCAGCAAGTAACCTCGCTCCAGGTCTACGGTCTTGAATTTGTACCGACTGTTGTGTCCCAGTTCCACCGAGGGCAATTGTGACTGTAGTGTACACGGAAACGACGCGTTTAGTCTGACTAAACGTTCACAAGATTAGTTGTTTAGTTGGCTAATTTGCTCGATGAATGCGTACCTTCATCCTCCTTCCTGTTTCCGTAAGACTTGTCAGGGGTGATTAACATGACTTAGCCCTTTCCTATGTAGTGTAATAAATTGATGGAAAATTAAAATGTATTTGGATAATAATTGTTTCTTGATCATTAATATTGTTGTTTTTATATTTCTCGTGTCTAGACTACCGATTTTTATGCAACTTTATATCTTTATAAACATAAATAAAACAGTGGAATACAGGCAGAGACCCGTTTTGGATATTTTGTGTAACTTTGGATTTTATGTGAATACTATTTATTTTTATATCTTCAAAGTGCATAAAAATGCGCAGTGTATTGGTATCAATTATAAGAAATACATAGTTTTAAGTCTTGGTGGGCATGAAAATTTTAATAATTCCATATAATTCCTATGGTACAAAATAAATTCAATATTTAGTTGTGTGAACATGAACGTTTGATTTAATTTAACTTTCTGCTTCAATCTTTCTATCTCAAGTCAATTTCCTTTAAAATTGACTCCGCTTGTGTCAATCTTCGAGCAAGGGAAATGAAAGGAAAAAGAGTCAGATAAGGATGGAAATAGATATCTCAGCACGTAACGAACACTACAATTCGAAACTCCTTGAGGTTATAAAGGCGATTAACAATTTAACGTAAACGTTTATTTTGCACGTGGAACGCGTATCAAAGGATGAAACTTTCGAAGAGCAGATGGAACTTGCACGAGCACTTGGAGCACGCCTCTCTGTCGACTTCTATCTTGACTCTCGTTCCGCGATCTTTGAATTTCAACGAGAAACGTACATATGTTCGTTCCTTTGCCGTACACGTATGCAACGCGTAATGTGACATCGTAGGGTGGCAACTTCGATACAACCTGCGCCATCCTCTATATTACAGGATTAAGATTAACGTGTACAATCCCCTTTTTTTATCGTGCGCCATCCTATTTTTAATACGCCTATTACACACCAAGCTGTAAAGACGAGTTATTTCGACGGGCGAGCGTATTTTTTCAGTCCGGTTCTAACGAGGAACTCCCGTGTTACCGAGATTCTACGCGAATCAGCAATATGCTGCTCATGTTAGCGAGAAAAATTTAACGTATGCGGTAAATACAAGAGAGACTCCACGAATTTTTAAAATTTTTGCTGCAACGAAAAAACAAGTCTTTTAAAAACTTTTTTTGTCAGTATGATATACAATATGAAAATACAAGGTGGTGAAAACTATGATCTATACTTTTTATCTTGAATCCTTTGAGAGAAGATAACAATAAAGAGAAGTAGAAATTTTTATGGGATAAAATTAATTTTGATATCTTCTATTTTAGTGTTCATGGGTATTTAGACATATAAAGACCTGCTTAGATGATAGATGTTGGATAAAAGATCTTTTATAATTTTATAATTCTTAATTTATAATATTCATTTGTAAATCTTTATTTTCCTACGAAATTTGATATTATTATGCGATTATACAATCGATTAACACTAATAGATTATAGATAATTTATAATTTCTATAATACCGGTAATAATGTTGATTCAATCGCGTAAGAAAGGCCAGATGTTCAAATTTCATACTTATGGTCAATAGTGCACGTAATATATTGATCGGAAGCTCTTCAACTTTTTCTTCTGTCAGTTAGTGACGAAATTAATGTCTGCTAATACATTTTGGCACGGTCATAGCGAAATTCGTTACCTATTGTATGGTTAAATTGAAGTTTCCGGAACAAACAAAGTTGTACTTGGTTGTTGAAGCTGTTAGACAGAACGTTAGGGAAAGTTCGAGGCCCTTATCGTCCCTTCCTGTGCGGGCACACGTGCCAGAATTTCCCGATGTTTCCGAAAATAACAAGTTGCTGTCACCAGAGCTTCGATTATAATTTGCCCGACTTGACAGTGTTTGTCTTGTTGTACATAACTTCTGCGATTCACGTCCATATCTTCAGTTGTATCAAAACACAAAAAAAATCAAAAGCAGAAGGATCGCTCCAATATACAGTATCGCACGAAAGTATTTGAATATTCGTAGATACCTTTTATGTATATAGTATGTACGTTATATCAGACGTTCTGAAATTTCATTATCACTGCTATGAAACACTACTGTCATGCTTATATTGGCAAATTTTTAAAACAAATCAGATATTCAATATAAAATATCCAAGTTTCATGGGCATCCTAAAAGTATTTAAGCAGTCAGTCATCCATAAGAAGATTTTGTAATAAATATCTTTCAACTTCTATATCTATTTTTGTATATATTTATATATATATAATATCCATTTTCGTATTATAATATACATTTACGTATATACATTTTTATATACAAGTTCGTTTTCTTACCAGTATAATATCACGGTAATGATGTCTCATTATATTGCTAACGAAATTTCAGCATGTTTTATATAACAGACACAATATATATACATATATATATAAGCTTACTGCCGTTAGTATGTATGCATATATTGGAAATTATAATAATAACGTGCAAAAATAGCACAGTAAAAATGATAAAAATATATGAAAAAAAAAACGTTTCAAATAATAGTAACCCGAAAAGTAGTTCGTTGGCATTCTTTAGGTTCCCATTCTGTAATCTTGGTATCATAAAAAATAAAGGAAAACACCGTTCATTTTTTCGAAGCTTGCTCGGTGGGAAACGAGGCCGCTCGATGACAGCGTAAAAAGGGCGTGAATTTATATCGCGTTACGCGGATAATTTATTTTTCAAGAAAAAGGAGCTTCCGTTCGCAACGGCCGGTTCACGGCCTGTGGAGTTTATCGCATTAATTCAAATTTATTGGGAAAAGTGCGCGTGGGTGAACGTGGCCACTCGGACGGTTCAGAAGTTATTCGGCGTAAATCAAATCCTTTACGGCCGTCAGATGCAAAAGTCGTATTCTGAAACAATGCCCTCCAAGTAATGTCCTTTTATTCGGATCCCCTAATGCCACCGCGGGAAAAATGCACTCTGCATTTTCCGTTCGCTCTAGATCGTTGCATTTTTCCACGCTTTTCTGCATCCTTTCCTTTTCTTTCATCGGCTTTGTCTTAGTATTGCAACTCGAATTCAGTTAAATTTCACATCATTCCACTCTAGAGCGAGGCAGAGTTATTCGATGGGAGGATATTTGAGTCAAGCGAAATAAGTTATCACGAAATTTGCCACATTATGTACAAAATATAATTATGAACAAGTTACGGGCGATAACAATGGCATAGTCAGGAAAGTTACCGAATATTTGCCACAGAAAATTTTTATGGGTATACTATATCCACTATATGAGACATTAATGCTGTAATGAAACACGGCTATCGTAATTATATTATTAGTAACATTTGAAACCATTGTTGAAGTTGAAAGTTACAACCAGACACTTAATAAGAGAAATACTATATGCATAGCACGAGTAGTCTGAAACATATAGTTAAATGATAGTCTCGCTAAATATTGTAGCTAACAAATATGATTAATAATTAAGTATTCAAATACCCCGTTAGTTTTTGCGAAATATATGTTCGTAGTAAATGTCTTATATCTTTTATATACATTTCAAATTTGTTTCAGTTTTCACCAAAATAATTGATACACGTGTCTCATTATATTGTTAATGAAATTTCAAAATGCCTCGTATAGCACACATGACAGCTGTGTACAAGTGTTGGAACATTTTCGTGATCCTATCAAGTTTAGTTGTTCCGTGCAAAATTCAAGATCGGATTTTAAGATGTCGAAGCTTAGGTGCCTCAACTAACTCTACCTTACTAAATCTTTCTTTTTTCGAACTTCGCAAAAACAGCTAGTATTCACCAGGCAAGGCGAGTAAAATCGATGAAAGAATGCCTCCTTTTAATTCAATTCGAAGCACAATCCCGATTCTTTCAGCCAACGTGATCGTAAATAATGCATTCGCCCTGTTACCTGCTTCGTCGTCGTCGTGTTTAAAAGTGTGCAACACGGCGTTCGAGGTAAGATCGTGAGAAACGCAGCTGTGCATAGAGGGACGGAAAGGAATGCAAAGGCAAATCGTCGGCTGTAGGCGACGAAAAGCCGCGAACCGACCGACAGAACGGTTCAGCGTATACACGAGATTATCCTCCAACAGCTGACGATATGGCTTCGATGTTTTGATTGTGACTGAACCTCTTTTGCCTTTGTCGCGCCCTGTGGTCTATTTAGGGGGAATCGAGGTCTGACGTAACGCTAGTCACTTTCATGATAAAGTTATTCGCTCGCCAGGGAATAAAATCGTTTTATGGTATCGCGTGATCTCTCGTCGCCCCTTTGCGGTATATGCGTTATGCATTACGCTTATATTTCCCGGTGGCCCTCGTTCTCATGCGAGTTCAACGATGATAACATTCACCTAGTAGGCCTATTTACGAAGAATCCTTGGAAAAATGCAACATTGCATGGTAAATTTTCCTGGAAATATTTCGATTAAATCTTATTTCGATGAAGTTTTCGAAGAAATGAATTTAATTTATTTGAGACAGATGCTCGATAGTATGCAAAATACATGCTTAATTTCACAATTGACTAAAAGGCATGGTTTTGATACTATAATATGAAATTGATTTACAATCAATGTAAAGTAAGTACAATCAATGTAAGTGTTGAATCTTATAATCGCTTATTATGTTTTTCCCCGTGGTCTTCATATTTAATGTTGTACATTTCAATTTTAAAAGCATTCGATAAACTTTGAGCACCTAAAAAATGGTATAGAGATAGTATTTTAGACAGTACTGAATCGATCCTGGATGTTTATTGTCTGACAGTAATGGTCCGTCTCGGTGTCTGATCATAAACGTTCCTTTTCTACTGCAGCACAGAGCCTTTCCCTTATTTTTTAATTTATTACTCATGATTGAACTGTTCGTTGTTTCGTATATTATTCGATCACATGTAATGATACTACTATTAAATATTAAATATATTTTATAATAATTTATTGTTAATAAATGACAAATATTCTTTAAAATACCAAACAAAGTACAACACATACCTAGTGTTTTCTTTAAAGAAATCTTATGAAAAGAAGATGTACGTAAAATAATTTACATTCTAAGTGAAAGAAGCTTGGTTTATGTTAATCCTAGGTGTGAAAATACGTTTTCTTTTAACAATTTCAGTCGCGAGCTGCTCTTCCTTTACCTGATTATCTAACTAAACCTAACTCGCTTGCGACTTATTTTAAACTAATCCTATTTACAAAGATAGGTTTATTCCTCGACAGGTAGTATGGAAATAAACGGTCGCTTGTCCGAAAACCGTGCGTCGTTTATTATTTTCCGAATACTTTGGTTGCCAACGATTTATGAACTTTTCCTTCAAGGAATACGTAACCGATAAAAAATTTTTCAACGTCGTTCTCGTCCTGTGGAAATTTCAAATAACAAGCTATGTTCCCTGACAAGCAAGCTTCATGACAGTTATTTAGAGTTTCGACGTACAAGTATTTTTTAAGATTCGTTCATGCCCGACTATGTAAAGAAAAATAAATTGAGAACAAACAATTGTAATTGTTGAAAACAAAAGTATATTTAAAATATTCTGTGCCTTTCCAACGTCTTTTAAATGGACAATAGCATGTTATATTTGGCTATAATAATAACATATGAATTGTAAACATTTCAAGTTTAAACGAATCTTTATATATTCGTTTGCAATTATTAACACGTGAAACAGAAGCAAGTGCGTACGCGTTTTATAACTTGAATTAACTTAAATTAAAAAGAAACTCAAACAATATATGCATAACATCATAATATGTACATTTTATAAAATACACTGCCTTTTAATTGATAAAATATATTGGAATATTTCGACAACGAAAAATATTCCTCGTATTAATAATAATGAAATGATGGTAATAAAGCGTGCATCGGTCATATCATTTAAAATCTTGGACAGAATATAACTCGATTATGAAATTACGGATAAAAGCATTTGGAATAATTTTATTCCTTGTTATCATTACAGTTATATGTATATATAAAAACATGATGAAATTGGTTTTTGAAAATGATATTGCAACAATAACATTACCAGAAATTATGAAATTATTTTATATGAAATGCTCTTTGTCTTTTGTTCTGAAATGAAATGACACGAAATGAAACCCTGAACTGGTATAACTCCTAATTTGACAGAAAGAATACCCATATTATTACGAACTAAAATACCTAAAATTATATTTAGTGCTTAGAGAAAAATATACTATGTAAAACAAGTAGGATATGGCTACTACGAAAAGATTTTTAAGTAATGTATTATTACTGACATTTTAAATAGATAATTCAAATTTATAGTCCCTTGATTGCAGGAAAAGAGATAATAAAGGCAACTTCGATAATTAATTTCACTTTTCTTAGAAAGTTCATGATCCTTACTATAAATTACTTACTATAAATCTATCAAAGTGTACAGATTATTATAACCAGAAGTGTACACCCACCGATTGGGAATGAACAAAAAGCAGCAATAAAATTGTCTTGCAAGCAGTATCATAAAACCATTGCCATAGTGGGACGTACGAACAACGAACAATTACCGCGTGACCGAAGCGTAGGAACAGCCACAAAGAAAAAAAAGCGTCGAAATGGACGGCGGTCGAATAAGCCACGGCAAATGACTACTCGCAAACATTCCCCAAGGATAGAGAGAAAGAGGGAGAGAGAGAGAAAGAGAGAAAGACAGAGTCAGGCCAATCGGCTTTCAATCGAAGCCAGGGGCTACGTGGTTCGTGTTCAGCCGCGCGTTCCTTCAATGCCGTTGATTAGTAACTACTTTCGGAAATAAACGAGAACAGACGTGCGTCCGTGTATATCTGTGTTCTATTTCTTTTCGCGGGCGAAGAAACGACGAACGACGACGACGAAAAACCAGAGACGAAGTAGAGAATTGTCGAAGGAAGAAGAGGCGAAGGAGATGAAAGGAAGGAACGAAAGTAAAGTACAGGATGAACTCTTTTGTGTCGAGGGGTAGCAACCACCTTTTCCACCTTGCACGAGTAACTGAATCGACCTGAAAGTGCTTATCGTCAGGGCCAGCGTGGTCTGGTTACGAGTGTGCCAGTACACGTGTACGTGTGTACACGTGGTAGGTGCTACATGGGCTGCGGATGTGTATGATGGTGAACCGTAACGAGCAAAGGCTCGACTACGAAACGGTACAAATTGAATTTCAACGGGAACGTACCGGCTGATTCGAACGATCGTGCAACCATGGGGTCCAGTCGGTATCCAAGAGAAGAGGAGAGACGGTCCATTATCGGTCAGAAGGAAGGCCCGTTAAATCATTGGCACGGCAACGGCAATTCCGGTTCTCGCGGTTCATTAGAGCGACGCGGATATATGTATATCGGTCGATATACGTAGCGGCGGTTCATTGCTGATGAACGATAGTGGTGTAGTCGTGGAACAATTAGATTACCATAATGTCGAGCCGTAAGAAGGTTTTCTGTTCCCGTGCTGTTGATTTGATCTTCGCTCGTTTCTTTCTCCTTCCACGCCGAGCGTTTGCTTGCGACTACAAACGAATTCGACGCAACGCGCGTCTCTGTCTCGTATTCCAGGGGGCTGTGTTCACAGGGGGTGAGTTCAGACTTTGGATTCCGTCGAAGTTACTCGGCCACGTTTCAAAGGGATTTGGGAAACAACTTTTGGTAAGATAGATATAGAAGATACAGAAGGAATCGTAGTTTCTGAGTTACGAGGATTTATTTGATAGAGTTCTATTAAAATCGACGCTCCTCTTAGGGTAAGAAGTTATTCTCTCTTGTTTTATACCTTCATAGATAATAGATAATATAGCTAATAGCGTCTTCGGAATTTCTTTGTGGTGTAAAGAACAAAAATAAACTCAAGAGTAATAAGAAAAGTTAACATATTAAAAGTTATTAAGTTAAGATAAGATACATAAAGTTGAGATACATCTAGCAGAAAATAGAACAGAAAATGGAACATGCAAACTACGGACCATACCTACACGCTTGAAAACAGTACGAACTTTGCGAACCTAAGCCAGGCAGTGCAAAAACATCTTATGGAAGTCTTAGAGAAGAGGTTAGCTTTACTACAATTGCAATAAACTTTCGAGAAACGATAATTACATTAACATAATTAACAGTAACTACTTAATAAGATGTTTTTAGGTCAGGATTCATATTGTATCGTAACCGAATCAATCGTAATTAAATCGTAACATATTCTGACTTTAAACGGACATGAAACAGACGTTTCCAAGACTCGTAGGTTGACCAGGAATAGGTCTACAATCGATAACTCCATTCTCAACTCTTCACCTCTACGAAACACATATTTTCAATTACTCCAAATTGAAATAGACTGAATACAAGCATCCGTGTTTTCTCGTGATCTCGGCCATAGTCACGGAACCGTGCAGAATTCTCTTGGAGGAAGGTCAAAGCAGCTCGGACTATCTCGACGAGAAATTCCCGCAGAGATGAAATTTTGGCGTAGAATTTAAAACGGTTCGTTAGTATACCGTCCGAATACTCCAGTGAATCTGCATGTGAACTACCATTGCGAACTGGCCGCGACTGTATGCTTGCGCTTCTGTAAACAGTGTTCATGCAGCCGTATAATGCCGGACTACAAGCAGTCAGTCATGTCAAAGGAATTTTCCTGATCGAAAGTCTTTTGCGAGGAGGCCAGTTTCCCTCGATCGAGCAAAACTGATTGCGAAGCATGAAGGACGAGCACTTGATCGGTATTATGATATAAGCGCAAGTCTAATAGGCCGCATGTCCGAAACGCAAATAGCTTTGCCCATGGCAAACAGAGCCGGTCAAGATTTTAAGACGAGGCTACCCATCGCTTGCTTCCGTCAACAGGATAATATCTTAATAGCGACGACGACTACCGTTCATAATCCCGAATCTTGTTTCAGCTGGATGAAAACGTTATCTAACCGATGATGAAACTTGTGCTATCAACATATGACACAGTAGAAATGAAATGTACAATGACAGAAAATTCAGATTAACGAATGCACAGGGTATTGTATGCATTTTAGTCATCTGAAATATCTCCATCATCTTGAATAATAATGTATTACTTATGAAAGTTGTAGAGCTAAAAAAGATTTGAAATACAGTGGAAATGAATTGAGAATGAACGAGGAGTATTATTAGTAAATGTACAGGATATTCCACAAACTTTGTGTACCATTTCATTATTACAAATTATAAATGAAAATGTTAGTTATTGAAGTTGTGGAATTTGAAAAATATCACTGTAGAAATGTACTGATTGTATGAATGAAGATTATTATTAATGAAAGTGCAAGATATTGCACCAACTTTGTTCATTTCGTTATTTCAAATATAATATAAATGACAATATTATTTTTACAAATCATAAAGTTGCAAAAACATGCAATATGATAGCAATATTTCCTTTACAGTTCCCTTGAGAGAGGTTAGTTAAAACGAAGGATCATGAATTAGAAAATAAGTAAAAATATTGCTATTGTTTCAGAGTTGATTTACTATGATTTGATCTTATTTTTCCACGATGTTTTTTACGAAATCATTACGAGTTCGTCAGATGTTTGCTCTCTGGTCCTTATCTGCAACGGTGGAACAATGGAAGCGAAAATCATTTGGAAGAAGTGTCTTTCTGCAGAGAACTGTCGCGTCGCCGTTGTTTTCTAGCGAATTGTCTGTCGTCGAATGCAAATTGCAGTCACCGGTGTTACATTATTATCTTTTTACCTACCTTAGAAGAAGATGTTCTTTTCTAACAAACTTCCATTGAATCTGACGAGCTTTAAAACTATATTATCGTTCTCGATTCATCGGGCAAATATTCCGCCAAATGAACAAAAGAACTTTCTTACCACTTCACTTTCCATCAACCTCAGTGCTTTCCCAAACGTTCCACGAACTAATCACCTTCTTTTCGTACACTGTAGGCAAAAGCGATTGGAATTACGGCGGAAGAGCGAGTTCTTTCGAATTAAAGCAAGCAGCAGCGTTGGTTCTTTCAGTTTCTTCTCTCATGAATATCGCGTTACCTTCGATCATTTCGATTCCCAAGTACGCCGAATGAAAACATTTCGGTCGTCATGGTTGAAGACCTCGAGCAGAGTGATTTTCTTTCATATAATCACAGAGTTACTTCCTCTTACTGAATTTTGTATTTCCGTTGCAAATCGAGGCCACGAAAGGCTGGAAGAAAGCATCGACTGAGAAAACATAGTCAAAGGAATCACCTTGGCTAGGCGCTTGAAAAGACTCGACGTCCTACAAGCCACTTCTCTCTTCATCGCGGTAAACTTACGAGCCGTCGACCAAAATGCGAAAAATTTGCCGACAACCGGCTACAAATAAACTCCCTCTGATTCGGTTCCTCTTCCTTTTTGCACGGTAAACCGGCTTCGCCCTACGCCAGCTGTTTCTTCCTCGTAGTCGAGGAAATCTATGTTTCCAGCGGAGTTCCGAGGACCGCGCTTCCGTAGATACGGTTTTCATAAATACTCGACGAACCAGTTTCGAGGAAGATAAGTCCATCTGCATCGCCACGAAGAAAGTTGACGTTATATTTCCTGGGCTTTTAAAGGAGAATTTTCATCTCCGATTAGCTTTCGGATTTTACGAAGATTTCTTTTGAATAATTTATGTTGGAATAACGTAACAATATTTAATCACTATAGTTTTTCGGTGTATTATATTTCAAATAATTATTTCTTTAATTAGAATATGTAGATAGTTTACTAGGTGGACTTTATATTTTTATTATTACTATTTTTATATTAATTATATTTAATTTTACAAGGATAAAATATCTGAGTTACACGTGGCAAGAAGTAGGCTCAACGTGTAAGTAGAATAGACATTATTTAGAATTGTATCTAACTTTAGATTTGAATGCAAATATACCATTTCTAATGATTAAAAATTTAAAAAGCTAATCGTATTACGCCTGAGCTGAACATTTCATCACGACCAATTTTCCAAAGATTTACTTAGAGTTCATCAATTATTACGAGGTCGAACCAGAGCTGAATACTTTTTCTATCTCCTAGTGCCATCTCCGGATTTAGCTCGATTTTTCCAACAAAATTGTCTGTTTCTCGCCCCCCCCCTCCGCATCCTCCTACTGTTCGAAACATTTCCAACCAAAATCCTAGAATATTTTTGTTGCCAAATGAAAAAATAACTCGCTACCTCGTCACGCGAACTTATCATGTTTAATTAAATCGAGTTATTAGTGAAAACATGCAGGATATCTTTGTGCACGGATAAATATTGCAGGAAGCAGAGACATTTCGAACAAAGAACGTAGCAATACGCCATCATATTCTGCAGAGAAGGAATACAAAATGGCCAACTGACAATGTTGCACGCGTTTACAAAGGAATTCTGTACGAATGCACATTGTAGCGTATCTCTCATTGAATGGCTATCTTCCCAAATGTTCTACCGTTTCAAATTGAATCTGTTGAAAAATTGATCAAAGCATTCGGATGAAAATGTCTCCTAAAATTGATGGAATTGAACGGCTCTTAACAAAAAGTGGACCTTGTTCATGATTGTCTTTCTCCAGGACAGCAAAAAAGTATTTAATACCTGTTTAATACGTTTGAATTCCTTTAAACAATTTAATTATACAATTTCTAGGAATATGTCTGTAATTATATTGCATTGAATTATGAAGTTGTGAATCTCATAACAAAAGTTGATTTTGCAGAAACTACTAATTCATTCTTGATAGTATCAACTACCAATTTCTAACTATTAGAGACATTATAACATAATACGTAAAACAAAAAAAAAATTTACAACGATAAGTTTTGTTACAAGTACCTGAATTTTCTTGAAAATTAGTCTTGGAACATTTCGAAATTCGAAAATTCGTAATATCGTTGCCATAATATGAAGAGTGGTGTCTAACAAATATCTTCCCAAATATTCTATTAGAATAAAAATTCAGAATAACATCGATCCCAAAGCAGCCAAATAAATATATTTCTTAAAATTCCTTCCTTCCTTAAAATACCTTCGAAACATTTTAGAATTTGACGAATTTGCAGTATCGTTGTCGTGATATAGAGAGTTGGTTGGTGATGTCTAACACATGGCAAGAGTTCAATTTCGTCGTACAGTGCGTTTACACTATAATTGAAATTCTTACTGCGACGCAGTAATTCCTGCGCTCTTTGTACCGTGACATTGTTCTGATCTCTTTGATCGACGTTCTTCAAAGTCAGACCACGCAACCGGAAATCATCATTTATTGGTCCGCATTGCTCTATCGAAAATCGGAAGCCGTGGCAGATTAGAAATTTTTCTCTTTCACCCTGAAAACGCTTTGTAGCCTGCTCGTTTCAGTAACTTGACCATGGAACGATACTGTGTATCTCTATCGAAATTTTTGAAACTTGATTCTTTGAATCTGGTATTCGTTAGTTAAAAAGTGTCGATTTCTTTCTGATACAAGTGGCATGTTGCGATTTCAATTTTGTTCACTCCCTTCTTGATATTTTTCATTATCTATGATTCTACGTTCAGTTCCAACTTACTCATCAAAGTTTTACCGTGCGATAAACTTCGTTTCCAAAGTAGCTTTACTTCTTAGAGTTTGAAATAGATTGAAAATATGCAATAGTAAGCCGCAAGAATACAACAATATTGAAAAGAATATTTTACATACAGAGATTACAAGAAAAGGACATGGTAGGTACATCGTTGTCGATTTCTTTTGTCTTAATGTCACTTTATGATTAAACAAAAGAATTTTACTATATTAGATTTAAAAATGTAAAACTTTTAAAAATACCTGATAAATTGAGCTAGTTTCGTCGAAGCTAATAGTATAATTTTTGAGACAAGTTAATACTAATATTTTATTTACCATACGTTAAAACATATTATTTAAGAAACCCATTTAGTCAAATTATTAATTGTTATATACCTTTCTCATCGCGTTTATAATATATTTAATTATAATCAAAACTTTGGAATAAAATTCGTGTCTTACTTTAGTATTGAAAAAATAGAACACCGTCGTTCGGCAAAGCGAAGTAATATAAGTCAGAAAAATCAACACCACCTATGAACATTGAATCTGGTCGACTGAAGTGATCAGAGCGTTATACGCAAAGATAAATGGTTCGATAAATGTTGCAAAGGAATATAAATATTTTTCGCATAGCGGACCGTGTATGTTTTATCGAAATATCGTGTTAATTTCCAGCGTGACTGTCGCGAGTCGTGTACTGCTGTGGTTAACATAAAGCTCTCGTTATTGTCCGCCCTTTGTTCGACGAACATTGTTTTCGGCTATGTTTCAAATTTAAAACATCCTTTCGGTTTTGCCGTCCATAGTAAAGCAATGTTAATGTTCAGTTTCACCCCGTCGGCGATCCGTGTTTTGCCGGGAGATTTATTTCTGCGAGCTGGTGCGTTTTTGGTCTCCGCTCAACGAGGAAAATGCGTAGCGAACGAATAAAAGGATAAAAGAGACAGTGGAAATAAAATAGAGAAAGTTCCGTCTATCGTATCGTTTGCATTAGAACACCCGCCATATTCGAGCCATCATATTAATTCCGTTTGCGTTCCACTTGCTGGTGGAAACCGACTTCCGCCGGGTTTTCAGACTTAAAACAATGCTCCGAGAGTCGATGAAATATCACTGGTTATAAAGAGGCGGAACCAGAATAAAAATACTGGCTAGGATACGAAGAAAAGCCAACAAATTTTCATGGTAAATGCGTACACGAATACGCATTTGTATCATGTACAGAGCGTCCCAATAGTCATTGTCCAAACTACAAGGTGGCGATTTTATGGCGATTTGGAAAAATACATTAAAAATATGAGATAAAATTTGTTCATATTTTAATTAGATGTTATATTCAATGGCTAGAGAAAGTATTTATCAAAAAATATTTATCGAAAAGTACTTTCCAATGAAGCCTTTTTATCAGGGTTTAGGTGATAGGATCGTAGTATCAAATAATACCAAACTTGATATACTTGGACTTAATTAATTAATACGTAAATCTTATTGTCGATTAAGCTATGATTACTAGGGCACAGATATGAGTTGGTGTTTCTACACTATATCAGCGGAGACACAGCACAGAAAGATTTTAAGCTCCGAAGCTTAACTTGGATAGCACTGCCGTAAGCCATCATAAAGACTAAAGTGTGCTTTCTCCAAGTTTAGAGAATTCACTCTTGCCTTATTCTATCTACATGTCTTGTTTCAAAAATTCTATGGAAATGTAATACTAACTTTACGCGCTGTGATAAAACAGGTTGTTCAACTATGAAAAACTTTATGTGATTTTGTAAAAACAAGATTGTAAACATTTTAATCTAACTTTTGAATTGGGAATCTTAAGATCAACATCATGTAATCGTACGACGCGCAAGTGGTTTACGAGGAATCGAAAGAAACCTATTCAAAGTTTTATGGACTGATTGTACCATAGCAAGGGTTTACGATACGACAATCAACATCGAGCGATAGAGAAGAAGCTCGAAAATTTTTGAATCCGAATTGGAATTCGAAGTTTCTGATACGAACGTCTCTTAAACTATATACAGAATTTCTTTGTGGTTAGAAGTAAACACGAAGTCTTGTTCATAAGTTAGTCTCTAAAGTCTTAAGATATATTTTTATATAATATTGAAAGTCATGGCTTTTGTTACGACATTCTATAACATCATGATATTCTTATGTGACTATTTTTATGTAATTTAGTATCATGATATTTAATTATATTTAAACATAAGGTCAAAATAGTTTTGTTTGCGATTTTAGTGAAATTATAAATTTTGTAGAATGAAAGTAACAGGATTGGTAGAAAATGGATGAAAATGTTAACGTAAGACGTATTGCTTGTTTTTAGAAAAATTCGTTTATCGAACGTTTCCATTCGTTCACGTAGCAACATTAATATCTTTAACAACCTCTTACATCTTCCATCTAAAGAAGACACTTCGATGAGGACTTGTCCTCGAACGTCGTAAGTTCGCTCTTGAGAAAACGTAGCAGAGGTAAATTTTTCGTGACAATAGGTGTTCCAAGAGACGCATCTTCGAGCAAGCAAATCCTAATAGATCAGTGGTAGTCGACAGGAAAAATGTTAAAGTGTAGAAAAATTCGAAAGTGGCAAATATTAGACAACGCGTTTGCAAGATTGCATTCGAGATACGAGACGAAAGCCTTGTTAAGTCGAGAACAGACCGCCGCTTTTAGTCACTTCCCGCTAAGAACTTTCCTTTTATTAAGAGAAATTCGAAAACTTTTCCTTCTTTTGTCCCAACTTCTGACTTACGATTGTCTAAACATATGTATATGTGTGTGTGTGTGTGTGTGTGTGTGTATGTATAATTTCTGATAGAAGAAGTTTAAGAATATTTTCTTTACTTC
This sequence comes from Bombus terrestris, assembly GCF_910591885.1. Classification (NCBI taxonomy): domain Eukaryota; kingdom Metazoa; phylum Arthropoda; class Insecta; order Hymenoptera; family Apidae; genus Bombus; species Bombus terrestris. Next base: position 11,261,055 of record NC_063269.1, on the reverse strand, counting down.
TTCATTGAAAATGCCGTTCCATTTCGCTGTTCTTGCTAAGTGTCATGTTTATCGAATCTCATAGTAAGTAGAATAGAATAACATTTAAAACTGTGATATGAAGTTCTTAAGAGAACCGACAGTCGGTCAAGTGAATAGAATATATATTCCTATCTACGATTCTTTTTAATTTAAACTGATATTGAAAGAATGTCGAACTAAGTAGATAGAAAATAAATGACATGTATTACTAAATAACGACATTGTGCAATAAAGAGTTAATGAAAATCCTGATTTAAAACCTTTGAAAAATAAATCACACAAGCTTGTACCATCTTAATCAATTCTGATTAATATCAAATTTCAACATCAATTTACTACCGAGATTATTTTAATAAAAATCCTTTATCTACTACGTATATAAATCAACGAAAAATTCTCTACAAGACTTCAGATTACCCATTTATCATCTCGATCGATCAGTCTGGTCTATCCACGTCGATTTATCGGGGAAGAGCGTAACAATCGCGTCTGAGAATGCCAATTAACGTGACTGGGAACTCGATTGGAACTCGAGCGCGTCTACTTTCCACCGCGAAGGAAACGATTAGTCGGCAAGCCAGAGAAAAGGGAAACGTAGATTTTCGACGGTGCTCGGTGACGCCTTGATGAGGGTATTATTCTGAGAGTTTGTACGTACCTTGGAGAGTGTGGTGGGGTGCGGATAAAGGTTGACAAGGCAGCTCTGCCGTCTGAGCCGGTAGTCCCAGCGTGTCTCCAGATGTGGAATCTCCATGGTGTCGCAAATGCTTTGTACGTGGGAGGCGGTGTGCGCGCTCTGCGGCCCAAAAATCGCCGCTACACCGCTTCGCAGCAAGTGGCACACTGAAATCAAACATGACTCTACGTTATGTACACGGATATGTACACTTATACACAATGTTATTTGCTCGTTCAAGTTTCGCGTAAATTGCTTCAATTTTCATAAAACGGAGTTTACTTTTGGAAAAATGTAATGTTGCAAGTATGTGAATTATGACACAAGTTGAAGAGTTCAAGAACGGGTGTTGAGAATGGGTGATTTTAAATTTAGTTTGAAAAGATTGTTTGAAGAAAGCAGGTTGTGAAATATCATCCGGGAATATTACATTTTTGTTAGTTGGCTCGAGAGAACAATTTGATGTTCAAAATGAAATGATGGTCAAAAGTTTAACTTAAAGATCTATTTGCGAAATATTTGTAAAAATTAGGACCAACTCTAAGAAAAATTAATACATTTGTGTTAATAATATTCTAATTAACGTGGTCGAACGTGAAGAGATTATTAAGATTAATATCGTGAAGAATATAGCGGTTTGGTTATATAAATCTTTAACTTGCGTACATTCTGATATTATCGAATAAAATTCGTCTTATAATGTACGCAATAAAACATCGATTAACCGAGATCTTAATGCCGACTGAAACTTACAATTGTTGCATGTATATTCTGCGTCTTGAACGAGAAATGTAATGTTTTGAAACTAAACAACAATTGTATCGTATGTCTCGTATAAGCAAAATTAGTTTCCAGACCACGGTTAATCGAGCTTCTACTGTATTGTACATAAAGATAGTTGAGATTTAATTCATAAAAAGCTGCATTGATATATAAATTCTGAATGTTGAATTCACATCGAGAATTTCCAGCTTTCTACTACCAATTTCATAATATTTATGAAATATCAAGTTCGCTGTGTTTCAGAAATACTCTTTAAAAAGGTACGTAATTGATGCCATAGAATCAAAGTATGTATTATAGTTTGTCCGCCAAGTAAGTATATACGTAAATAGAAGTAAATATTCGGAATCGATAAAAGTTTGTTTGAAATCGCAACACCGGAAAGGATAAAATCACGAACATTCCAAATATTATTTCCCCAGTTTCAAAAATGCACTTTTATGCTCTTAAAAGATTACGTTGCGTAATAACACGAGTAGTAAAATAAAGAAAATCGTTCGCATTCGTATCGTACAATCGTGTAAGAAAGAGTTTGAACTGTTGGTGCGCATAACGTAACTGTCACTCGGTTGCCATTATCGATTAATCAGCCAAACTCCCGAAACTTCCAGCGTACAAACTTTCCCCTATATCCTGTCTCCCATCTTCCCATCTTCGACTTAACGGGTCACCATGGCGCTTGGCAAACGAGACATCGCTCCGGTTACGATCTTTCCTACCCAACGTATTTAATCGATCCCTTTCTGTCTTTAATTTGCCAAATAAATGTTTCCTTTGTCATCAGTTTCAACTTTGATTGCCGTAGGAGTTCCGAATAAATTACCAAAGTGTAGGATAAAGTTTATTCTGTTTACCAGAGCGAATTGCTTCACGATGGAAACTTTGTTTTCTTCGTTTACTTAATTGCTATCTCTGTAGAGTTATATATCTTAGATTATCCGCTTTTCAACTGCTTGACTCTTTAATTTAGATCTCGCGTAGATTATAGGAACATACAAATCCGTCATGTAGACTTAATATGTATGTTATACTATATTGCGCCGACTAGTATACGTTATAAACATATACATACACATATATGCATTTCTATACATGTCACCAGTATGCTATATACCCAGTCTGTAAAATTTACAGAAATAAACTATTCTTTTTCTTTGAGACATTGGACATTAATTATTTGCATGGTTAATGAAATTGAGACATTCAGAAAGTTAATTAGGTTAATCAGTTTGGCTTTTCAGAAGCTCATACAAAAATCTTCAATAAAATTGTTATATTTATCAACATAAAAATATTCTCCAACTTGAAAGAAAATAACTATCGTAATAATTACATAATAACAATGTTATACACTTCATTGCTCCATACGTTTCGTAACACAAGCTGCTGTCGACTTTAATTTTCTCTAGGGTATTTTATGTTTTATATTTTTCACCATCCGCAAAAGAATACTTTCCTCTTCGAGGAAACAGCGCAGCGTTAATTAACAAGGTATTTAGATAATCACGTTAATGTATATCGTGTTTAATACGTTTCATAACGGGATAGCGTTACGCCGCGCCGAGTACGAGGAAGCAGATTATCGAACGCCAGTCACTCGTAATTAGTCGTGACAGGTAATATTTTGTAATTGGATTCGCTCCTCGTTAAAGGTGTCACTCCGTATTTATATTTATTATTCTTTTTCCGATTTTATTCGTACGATTGAATCTCGCGTAACGGTCCTCTTCAATTTTCTGGCTCGTTAAGCGCGTTAATCTTAGACGATTTTGTCAACCGGATCTCTTTGCCATGTACGCTTTAATTATGTACATGCAAAGAGCATTGAATTCTCTCGCGACTTCGGTTCTTATTCCACACAAGCTCTTTCATTCGCTTTGAAAGATTTAAAAGAAGCTAGGATAGCCATAATAATTTGCGATTAATGATAAATTATTTTGCTACATTCTTCTTTTCGTAGACTAATTGAAACTGAAATTCATAGATTAATAAATAAGCAGTAAGGGAAGAAAAATTAGACACCGAACGAAGGTGACTTGCAAACATTTCCTAAACCACTTACCCTCGACTCAGCACCAAAGATTAACTTGTGAATAGAATATATCGGTTTTGTTGAGAACAATTTAATGAAACGTAGCATTGCGTCTTATAATAAAGGAGAAGTCAGTTGAAAAATTCTTCAAATCTTTCGTGGGTATTTAGTGTCTACACGATGCAATTCTCGGCCTTTCTTAGTCGTATCAAGGGAAATTAAGTTGTTTGGAATGTTTATGGCAAAAGTTAAGAAAAGATTGGAATCCAATAAATTGATCGATATTTTGTGAATAAGCTAAATTTGTATGAGATCAATTTCCTGCATTTCTAGTAGGATTTTTTCTCAGAAGACCTAAACATTGAGAGTAAACAAATATTACTTAATAATATAATAATACTAATAAACTTAATAATAAAAAGGAATGTCAACATAAGTGAAATTCTAACGTACTGACAAACTATTAACAATTAAGTAAAATATTATTTCTCGAGGCAAATATTTCAGGAAGTCATCGATTATATCTATACTCTAAATACGATTTTTACGCGATGTATTTCTTTTTGTATGCTATTGCTATGCTATTTTGCATATATTGCGATGCTATTTTGTAGACTAAAAAATATTATACCTAGAACCTTAAACATACAATTTTGTACGTGTTTCCCACAATATACTTTGTAATATGGCTATTGTATGTGGTTTTAGTTTTCTGTTATTCATGTTTCTCTTCGTTGGTAATGAACAATACAGAGAATACACGAACGTGAAATTCTTTCTTTTCCGTTAATACGAAACCATCCGGATTTCTATACGGTTTTCGCATATACGGATTCGCGGTTCCGATCGGATCATCCAATGAAATTGCATCTGGAATTTCAATATACCGAGTATCATACTTTAACCTTTAAACGCCGCTAGCATTGTCCGGTATTGCTTTGAGATTCGACTTCTTTTTTCTCCTCTGTAGTCGCTGTCTGTGTTCCACTTGGAAGCTGACTTTGCGGACTGATTACAGAGATTCCGATTGATAGAGGATGTTCGTAAGTACCACAGGGAACCACGAAACCCTTGGTCGATCCTTTTGTGGTATAAAATCTAGCCTGCAGGGGACATTAGGTGGGTTTCCATCGAATAAATGATCAAAAGGCAGCGGACGAATAAAGCTCTTCCTATCGGTGACAACGGTATGTGTTTGCATGCTTCGCTGTGTTCCCTGTGCGTTCATTTCGAGTGCATCACCATGAAATTCGTTCGCAAACGCGCCACGAGCAGAATAATTTCTCGCGACATTGTCGAAATGATTAGGAAGAATAACTTTGCATGTATTGTGGTGATTTAAGAACGAGTGGATTTTAAAGAATGTCTACCAAATGTAATTTGTAGATTTTTATACATTTATATATGTGAAATATCTAAATGAATAATACGTAAAATATGTAAAGTAGGGTATTCACTATAATTTTTTATGGGTAAAACGGATCTCTACCGCTGACGGTATCCTTTCTGGGAAAAAATTAGATGAGAATCCAGGAAATGGATCTTTAAAAACATCTCGTACAAATTTAACCCACATACTCATTCTAATATTATCGACACAATATCTATATCATTTTATTGGAATTTTTTCTTTTTCCAATAAATGTGATAGCTTCTTTTTGTAATTGAACTAAATTGAGCTAAAAGATTTAAAGATACAAATAATTAGCGCCGCTAATATTCTAAAACTGCTACTAAAGAACAAGATTATTTTACAATTAGATTATAAGCTTCGCTACAAAAGCATAGGTTTCTACGAAAATCTCACTTGTTCCCTTTTATCTATTTTCGGACGAAACACCTGGAGAGTTTCTATCTAACCAAGTTATGTTTGTTCATTGGAAATGTACGCACGATTCTCCATTTTCGAAACGAACTTTGTTCACTGTTCTGGAAGAGTCGTCCTTTTATACAAATAAACGCGAAGAATGAAGGGTGGTCGGTGTCTTTCCAAAAAGAAGAAGACGAGGGAAAAGAGAAACAGACGGAAGGAAACTTACGAAGAAAGTTTTCCTCGTTCTTCGAATATTCCTTTTTACTTAGTGGCCGCTGGAAGCTCGGTAGAACCAAGGAGAAAAGACACTCCCAAAGATAAGGCAAGGGAAACGCGCTTCAGCATTCACAAGATCATCGTTCGTCCTACGCGTGCTGAGGAAACGAATGCGATACCTTGAAATATGTATTTTGCAACATATCCGCGGAAGAAATACGATATATCTCGCAACAAGACCACGTATTTCCTGCTTGAATCCAGTTCGTATCATCCCGGCTTTGCGAGTTGATAGGATTATCGCTTGTTAATGTATCAAAGCCAGTTGGAAAGCTGTGTGCAGCCTGAGAAACACCCTTCATCCCTTTTGTCCTTTACCTAAACTGAAGTCCAACTGCATCTAACTCCTCGAGTTTCCCTTTAAACGTTCGACATACGGATAGTAATTATAAAGCAGGTCGCAGTAATATCGGATACCTATCTTGGTTCTTAACATGGAAAATCTTGACTAAGATATAAATAGAAATAAAAAAGAATAAACTTAGGAAATTTCATTTGAACGCTATGAATTTTATAGATTTAATGACTTCTCTACTTAGGAAATTCAATGATCGACAATCGTCAGATTGGCAATCTGGTATTTAGTAGTGTGAGTTTCTATTTTCTTAGAGCAAAATATACTAAGTTGTGAAACTTAGTTTCAATTATTTGCACGATTCTTTAAATCGCGGTACATTATACATTTTTGTTAGTTCTAGAAAGCTGCATTTATTTGCTTCCGTAGCTCCAATAGCTTTTATGAAACCGCAGGTACTCGTATTTCATACATTTTTCGTTTATTTTGTTGTTTATTAACAAATTTTTGAAATTGACAGAGATGTAAGACAGAGGGAACGTAGTCATTTCCATTAATAAATCAAAACAAAATTTGTGCGTCATTTCTTATATAAAAAATACTAACCCTAAATCTCCATCAGTATCATGAATAAAAGAGGAGTTGAAAAGAAATGTAATTTACCAATAAATAATTCAGAAAACATTTGCATAAATGGTTCCAAAATTTCATCGCAAATATCGTCGATACGAAGGAAAACTTTCTTTAGATTTCTTTTCCCCACGAGTGTACTTACGCGATAAATTGGAAGCCTCTTCGAATACCCATAGCACGTTTGTCCCGTCGCATAAACTTCATTGTGTCAAATAATAATTGTAATATGTAATTTAGTTGGAACGGCGTTCGCGAAAAGAATAGCGTTTGTAGAACGAAGGGGAAATTATTACCCGACGTATTATTTGAGCGCAGAGCGAACTGGAAAAGATACAATCCTTCTGCCGGAAACGATATATGTCTTTATCCTCAGGAGGCTTCTCTCCGTCGGATCCATTCGAGTGTTTCAGTATGTCTGTTGGTCGACTCGCCGTTCCACTTGGTTTTCCAGTACGTAGCGGACCACTCTTCTTCCGTATTCGTTCCTTATTCAAGATTAGGCCGTCTGTGTGTACACCAACCTACTCTGTAGAGCTCCACGATTCCCTTTCTCCCTTTTCCCCTTCGTACTTTATCCTCTGGATTTTTGTCTTCACCACGAATTCTCCCGGTTTGCTGGATCCTTCCAGTCCCTTTGCTTTTAAACGAGTACGCCTTAATTCTTATTCACCGCGTGACGACCATGCTTTGTACATTTCTCCCTCTCGTTTCTGTCTTTTCTCTTTGTAGCTTTCGTTCACGATAGAATTCTGTTGAGAGCTATAAATTACATATTGATAATCCTAAATGAAACAAAAGGTCAAGAAAAATCCAAACCTGGTCGTTGTAAAACACGGATTCGTTCACTGTCACCTTCATGATTATATCTCTTCAAACTAGTCAACACAAATCTATCAGTAAAAAACGTAAGCGATAACTAAGAAAACGAACTAACCATCTCTGGCACGTGGTTGCCGATCACTTAGAACTCAAGCAAACTTACTTAATATCGTACAAATAGTAAAACATTCGAATTTTTACTAAATCTCGAATACTTAGATTCTTACTAGATGTCTGACTCAAGCAATATTGAAATAGATTCTCACAATATACACGCTCAGATTCAAAAACACGTTACTTAGGACACAAGTACTATTTCTATTTACACGATACTCTGTTCGCTAAATAATATTCCAATAAAAAATCCTTGAATGTTTAAAACGTCAATCCTTGAATGTTAAAAAGGAAATAATGAAAATTATAACTTGCTTTCGGATCGGAAAGACACGTTGTGAGATTTTGTATAGCGAATATCGTAACCTCGAAATTTCGTCGCGCCATCGCTTCGTTCAGGCTTTGATAACCCGGTGAAGATACGACACGCTACTCTCCTCATTCTCCCCAGATTTCCGCGGGAACCCGAGAAGAACCCGTTTTATCGATAGATCGATATTTCGCGGGCGTCTACCTTCATAAAATCCCTTAAATATCTGTAACATAATAGTCAACGATACGACCACGAAAACACCATCGCTTCCGGCCAGTGGATATCGGCGCGGTTAATAGGGTAGTCCATTTTATGAGCGGATAGAGAGAAGAAACGAAAGGAAGAGAAAAATAGAGAATGGAAGGGGGAACGAGAACGTGGTTCTAGACATTTATAGCTTCTGCCCTATTGAATCCTGATCGGTGGCTCGATTGAAAAACTCGCGTATCCTCGTGATATCTGATGCACGCAGTATCACGCCTTTAAAACTCGACTCGCTGTTGACTCAGAACAATGTACGCCGCTGCGAAATGTCTGATCGAACGGATTGGTTCCGCCTTTTGCTTGCCTTCTTGTTCTTCTCATTGAGGTTTCTTGTTTTACGAAGTCTTGACGAGCTCGACATTTCTTTCGGGGCAAAGACATAAGCAAATCTGTGTTCCCAACAACAATCTTATTTCTCAGCAATACATATGCATATTCACTGATATTCTTACCTTTCATGGGAATAAAATAATGTCTTTCTGTCATCTTGTATGATGTAACACCATTTGTAAACGAATGAGCTGTTGGAATGATAAACGACGCAAATTTCAGGAAATTGGAAAATGGTTTCCTCGACACGGGGAAAGATGGAAAATATGGAACACGATGAAAAAAATTCTAGATACTAAAATACTTCAGTGGATTTTCAGGGATTACCGCAACGACAGTTATCATCATAAATGTCATTTAAATTGTGCGCGAGAAAGATGAAACTATAATGTATAAATAAATAAATTTATCTAGATAGTTTTTATCCTTTATATTCCCTTTAAATCACTAAAAGTGGTAGATATCGAAATTTCCATTTTTGGCACTTACTTCGGTTACCATTTCTGACACACCAAGAAATAAGTATTATTCGATCTTATTAGATCTTTTCAGTGAAAATAACAGCGTCGTGGAAAATACAGACTGGATTTATTGACCCAAGTATGACTTCGTTGCTGGCCGCAACATCCGTAACTCCGAAACGTATATGCGTGATGCCGGTTATGCTAATTTACACGTAAAACCGCGATAATTTTGTAGCATGCGGCATGAGACAGGAGAGAGAGGGGGGGGGGAGGGAGGGAGGGAGACTGTCGCTAAGCAAGGACTTCAGGCTACCGCCGTAAAGTTTCGACTAGAGCTATTCCCACCGGCCATTTACTGGCCAACGAGTAAATTCTGATTAAATAATAGCAATTAGCAGTGGCGGGCCGGCGATTAGATCGCTTCAGATTTAATACGGCGCATAATTAATCGCGTGCTGTATCGCTGCGCGGCCAAAATTGAATTACGACTAATTCACTGCGTTACGCGCGCAAAACAGTTTTCTTCGCTGAACAGATACCAGGAGTAGCGTTGTAAATCCTGCTTGTGCTGCTCCGTTCATTTTTATTCGTCGCTTCGTTATTGACTTTTTACGTGAATAGTAAGTTGCGTGTGCTATAAACTACTTTGTATTAGATTTTAGCTATTTGGCTACGATGTACCGTTGAATACTTGAGTTAGTGTAACAAAGTTAACAGCGTTATACGCTTGTGCATCCTCCTTGAATTCAACATCATGTATCAGATTTAATTATCGGTTAATTGTGAACTTTGCTTATTTCGTTACTTTTGATTCTGTCCTCTATATTCTCATCTAATATGATATTTCTGTATCCTTCTGGCACATTTATAAATCCAATTCATCAAATGTAATATCTAACCTACAAAGGAGTCTATTACCCGAACAAAACCTTTCTTATAAAATCAAGCAAGAGAAAAATTTTCCAACTACAATCACTCGATAGAAGAAGAAACAGCTCATAAATACTGCAATTTCCGCGTCACGCCTGACAAATACCATCATCGGAGGATTAAACGATTACATTGCTGCCTATTATCGTGAGAAGCGTGTGGTCTATTTTCTGAAACACGGCGAAATTGAATCGATACACAGAGGATAGTCACATCGATATCTTATCAAGAGGTGCTTCTCATAGAAAAAATTATAACTCGGATATCTCTCCCCACACTCGAATAAATATACTAACTGGAATAAACTCAATTCTGTTTCATTTTATCGTTCGTTGTAACTGGCTCCATCCAATTCCCGCATCTCCGTATCTAAGATGTATTTGCGTTGAAAAACCTGGCCGTTTTCGGTTATTCCTTTTCGCGACCTCGATCCAACCTAAATCGATCACTAAGAGGTTCTTCTCGTGTCCCCGTCGCAACCAACGCCTGGAGAATCGTCTTCGTTTATCCGAAGCGAGGAATTATGCTAATTTGGCAGTTCAATGAACGACAGTCAGAACGATATCCGTTCCGTGTAGGGGAAGATATATCAAGGAACGGATAAGGTAGACGATCGAGAACGCTATAGGATGTCAAACATTCTTGAGAACGTGTTTCATCTCTTCGCGACAAGCACTAAATTATCCTCTAACCTTCCTTACACCGTACTCGATGAGCAATTGACTATTGTGCCTAGGAACGTGTCGGATTGTTTTCTCAGACGAGTCGTAAATGTGACTTTGATACCGCTTCTCGAGTACGGAATACTAATTTTCGAATTTGTAAAAGTTCCACGAAACTAGGAAATGTGTTTAGTAATTTCGAAAATTGTTGTTTTATAGAATAATTGGAGAATTTCTAGGAAAACGAACCAAATAGCGAACTGATCCAGTTTTTCAAAATCACGTATACTTCGTTTGGTAATTATTTTATTTTTTATTTTAAAGAATTTTATTTTTCTTTTCGTATCTTCTTTCGTAAGAGATTACCCCCTTACAACCGATGAAGACCTTTCGAGCGACAATAACAGACAGTCTCGCTCCGTGCGTGATTCAATCGCGTTTATCGAAGGAATGGCTTCGTTAAGCAGGATTTATGTTTAACGTCGATTCGACGAATGACCCGAGACCTGCCACGGCTCTTCATCACGGCCACAGTTAGATCGATACACGCGAGGACGCGTCCTTTCTTAAATGAAACGGCCATTGTCGCGCCAAGACGTGCTTTATCTACTGTTGCGCCATTCCTGCCGATAGGGCGACCGCGTCCATGAAAAACCCAAGGCAGAGACGAACAAGAGGTGAAGATGAAACTAATTTCCTCTTGGGATGCTGCAACGAATCGATGTTCCACGAAATGTTGCATCGCGTGCAAGATCTTCTCCTAGTGCACCGATCTTTCGCGAAACTACGAAAACACGAAAGATATAATGTCTGGCGGAGAAATGGGAAAGTAAACCACACTTTCTGCAGTCCTTTTTTAACGAGAGGAACGCTGAGCAGTAAAAATGAAGTGTGTATCATTTTCGTCAATTTATATAACGTAGGGAAACATATTTCGTTATATAACGAAAAGCGTAACTAATTCATCGGATGGTGAGCCAGTTTCTGTCACTATTCTGCATCGAGTAGAAATGGCTACAAGGATAGCGTCACGTTTTAAGTGTCACGTACAAATGTAACGTCCACGTGCATGGAAATACATTATATTTATGCATGAAAGAAGCAATGTTTCCGTAATAAATGTAACAAATTTACTAGGCGAAATTTTAATCAAAAAGGGAATATTTTTGTTTTTTAATTCGATTTTCATTAAAGACAGTGTGTATATAAATTTGTATTGAAAGTCAACAGTAAATATTAACTTCTAGTAACTATTACTTTTTATCATTTATGCAATAGTAATTAAATACATATAGCTATGTCACGTTGCATTCCCCATTAGAATGCCAAGCGTGTTCATTTATTCAAATAAATTTCTAGTCACAAGGGTGGCTTATATACAATTGTACATAATATTAAAACAATAAGGAGACTTTGATACACAGCGTAAATTAAAAGCTTTCACTCTTTATTTGAGATAAACCTTTTCATGCTCCATATTGCATATGCGTAAGATCATTAATTAACTCAAATAAATAAATAAATTTTTTTAATATGCATTTGTTTTTTATAAAAGTGATGTTAAATTCAAATGCATTACGTTTCCTTCGTAAATATAGCTGCAAAAATGTGTCTCTCTTATTCATAAGTACTAAAAAGCCATTTTCTCTCGGGCTAGGAAAAAATTCGTAGCCTAGAAATGTTAAGAATCTTTGTTTTAAACCAAATGTATTTTAACGTATTTTAAAAAAGTATTTTTCGTCGCTGTTTGTCGTGTAAACATGAAATTTTATCGAGTTAATGAACAATTTTCACGTTTCTAGCAAAATTAGACGAGGAAACGTATTTGACGAGCATTTAGCTAGACATTTTGAAAGCAGAGAAGCACATTTTGCGGCCGAAGAAAGAAATGTATGTTTTAAAAGTCGCTGAGCATTCACGAATGCGGATACATGTACGAACTTTTTTCTCCACTTTTGCCTCTCTATGTCCATTAAAAGATCTAAACGCGTGCGTTACGCGATGCCTGGTTGAAAGTCTGAAATTATCCGAGTTTTCTAGGGACTTTAATAACAGACGAAATATGCATGAATTTCGCATGCATTGTTTTCTAATGAAGAAACAAAATATCAAATTAATAGCGATTATCCTGAAAACGACAAGAAAAGAAGAAAATAATTCGAGACTTTTGGAACCACTTTATTATTATTCTCAACTATGATAATTATACAAGAATCAAATCATAACTTCAGATCTTTGTTTTAATATTGTGGAATTTGAAAATTTAGGAGGCGACAGTGAGTGAGCAGGTGATTCTATCAGAATCTCAAGCAAATTCCTTCGCCTGGGTAATTCAGGCGTCGTAGCAATGTGAAAACGTTCAACGATTTTCTCGGAAGCGATTCAAGTGAGCTGAAGAAGGGCTAAGAGCGACAGAGAGAGAGAGAGAGAGAGAGAGAGAGAGAAAGAGGGAGGGAGAAAGAGAGAGAAAGAGACAAGAACCTCGACGTTCTATTTTCCGTATAAATTTAGCGACGTAAAAGGAGGGAAACGTCGTGCACAAGAAACGCACGCCGTCTGCACAAAGAAAACACGCCCAGGGCTAAATAATATTACGATGCCTAAACTTCATTTCGTTTCCATATCGCTTACTTCGTCAGAATTGCCTCACGGACAAGTTCCGAACCGTTTCCTCGCTCCCTTATCGCGGAAACAATTTAATTCTTATCTGGCTGTGCTATTACAAAGGTTGGAAGTTATTCTCAAGGCGTTTTCCACCACGGCAACCGATGTCTCCTCGTTCGTTCAAACGAACCGTCGCCGACTTTAGATAACCTGATATTAACTCCGGGGCCGCATCATCGCCACTTCTGGAGCTCTCTTCAATTTGTTTCCCATTAATCAGTCTGTCGTTTGCGGCTAAAGACCGTAATTTAAAGTCAGTACTCCACGAATGTTGAATTATCCGACTATTATTAGTATTTGACGTTGGACCGTTTCATTAGTTTCGTCCCTTCTTTATGAAAAGTTTGACATGAAATTAAGAAGAAATATCATACTCGCTTTAATTACCAATGTATTCTCTTTTGTTTTCTATCACGTTTTTCCATATAGAAACTATCTTTTTTATCCTATTTATAAAGTATTTGTGACTTGGAATTTGGTCGAGATTGGTTGGTCAAAAAATATTTGTGCATATAGAAATTGTAAATAACAACAACAAGTAATGAACCACTGTGATTTGGACTGGAACAATATTGAAAGTCATTGAAGGTTATTAATAATCGATAATGGGAAAAATTCACAGTTTATGAAAGTAATTTGCAAATGTTTATATTAGTAATTTAAAACGCAAGTAAATAACAACAAACTCACTTAAAAATAGATTGGATTTAACTGAGCGTTACATAAAAATAGTTGAAGTCCAATTAACCGGAAACTGAACATTTGTTTCCTCTGTCAACAAGAAGGAACACTCTGTTTGAAAATCGTTCCTCTTACAAACAACGTTTCTCGAAAAAAGATGATTCTATCACGATCTTTGGTAAACCATGCGAATTTTCTGTAGTATACAGTCTACAACTACGTCATCAACAATCCCATTTACCTAACTTCGAATCTCATCCGTCCAGTCCACAAATTACAAGCCGATGTACTTATGGAAACCCAAACGTCTCGGAAGAATGTCATCTCGAGCTGAAGCAATTTGCATTCGAACATGCTGGTGAATTACAGGCTCTCCCGACTCGAATAGAGCACGACAGCATCGACACAAAGGATATCGCTCCGCGAAGAAATACCGATAGAAGCAAAGTGGTTCTCGTGCACCGGTATTCACGGCCATAAACGGTCAGCTCGAAGCTCGTGCCTCAGCATCACGCTTAACATTATGCCTCCTAATAAAAACTCAAGAGTGTGCCACTTTTCTTATAACGATCGTTTAAATCGCGCCTCCACTGGAGAACCGGTCGCATATCAACGATACGATATTATGAAAAAAAAAAAAGAAAAAATTAAACGCGCCGAAAAATTGCCTCGATAAAAGCGGAAACGCGTTGACTATGTATTTTACGATGTTGCAACATTATAATTCACGTGCAGGACCGTTGTTAAATAACATATGTAAAAATTTCAACTTTTAGAGTGTCCAGACGGCGCCACCTCAGATTGTTGGCTATTGATACAGCCAGGTATTGGCATTGCTCAGGTTATAATCAGAAGTAACAGGCTCAAACTGTGATTTGATGTTGGTAAAGATTAGAATACCGTTACAGTGAAATAATATATATAAGTTGCATAAACGTAACATTACTGAAAACATGGCCTAGGTGTTGCTTCGTTAATATTATACAATATTATACGATATTATACAATTGTAAAAAATCGATATATTAGGTTGTCCGAAAAGTGTCTTTCTTCCGCAAACGTGCTTTTTACAACGGCGCACCTTCATACAAACGTGAAACCAAGTCTGTGTAATGTCGCGGTGTTTATCTGAACAGAACAAAATGGATCGTACGTAATTCGACAAAATAATATAAAACAGAAAACGTTGTGCATTTATTATTTCCTCATAACTATCATTTTCTCATAAGAAACTTTTCGGACAATCTAATATTTATAACACAAAAAGAATTGATATTTATATATACGATAATCTATTTTTCTTTAAATTATGAAAAGTTTTCTTGTATCTTTGATGTATGTAATTTTTAAGAAGTATCTATTGCTATAATACATTGTTTATATCTTGATAAAATGGTATGCAAGTGACTTTATTTACAGTTACTTAAGTTGAATCACTTAAGGTGCATTTACTCACCTGTTCTTGATCTTTGGTGGGTTAAATAGAATTGTTCGCAAGAAGTACACGAATATCCTTTACCGCATGATATGGTTTGTACATAGTGATTTAAGAGTATCGTTGTAGGATCCGCTTTAGGATCGGTTGGTCAGTAAGAGCCGTGCCACTTGCAGGAGAAGCGTGCACGGCCAGCAATGAAAAGAGAATGACGTTTCAGAAGGGCGAGCCGTATATCAACTCGACCCACATATGAGAGTACATAATTCAGCCAGAGGATCGGCCCACTCACAGTCACTTCTGCTCGATCGACTCGTATCGAGCTTCCAGCCTCGCGAAACTTTGCGCTCCTTCATAGCGTTTCTTTTCATTCGCCTGGAACTTTCGTTGCTCAAGCAGACCACGAAGGAAACTTTTGAAAATTAACTGGACGTGTTAACGTGAAAAGTCTCGAGATCTCAGTCCTTTGTACTGTAAATTTAATGCGATGGTTGGACGGTTCAATTGCACTCGTATCGGCACGAGTGCCTATCGTTAAATGGCTACCAGATTTTCCTTTAAATGGAAAGTAATTTCTGAGACTCGAACGTTCGTTACCCTCCTTAGTTAAGATTATCCTGTCTAGTATGTTTTTCAACTATTCAAGATATGGCGAAATATTTCGTGTTTTTCGCATTTTTTTTTATCTTTTAAATACAATTATATGAGACGCCTTTAGTTTAATTAACAGTGTTTATTTTATCTTCCTTGCTGTCTGTTTCATTTGTTTTTTAAATATTTTTATTAAGATACATAAAAATTCAACAGTTGTGTCAATAATTATCGCTCGAAGTCTAGCAATTAAGTTTCAGATAATTAAAATGCCGTGACACATATATCAGTAGCAGCGCATATATTGATCATATTTAGAATTGGTTCAGTTTCTTGTGCTTTTTTTCGTAAATTTCTTACATATGGCGTTTTCAGATAATTTTGAAGTAACATCGATGTAAAAGTAGAAAGCAATATTGGGTTACATTGTTGAAAAAGACTTAGGGGTGAGTTTACATCGGTGCAACTAGAGCATGTAGAATTGCAAGCCGTAATTTGAAGAGGTAACTTGCATCTGCCAAATATCTTCCTAGAAAGCTACGTGAATTTCAGGAAACACGAGCTTTCTAATTCGTTCGAATAGGTTGCCGTGTTTTTTGGTGTAATATATTACAGTTTCAGAATTGAAACCGTTCTCTCCAAAGTGTTCTCCTTTTATTAAATTAGATCTCGTTCCTTTAACCGAAGCTATTGAAATATATCGTACCTCTACTTTTCATTCTGTTCGCATATATAGAAACTCGCGAGTAGAAACGTTAATTAAAAAACCTAACCTATTTTATCGCTGCAACTTCAAATAATTTTAACTGGGCTCTGTTTCAGAAACTCGCCAAAGAAAGAGGAAGCAAACCAATCTACTTAAACAAACCCCAGCGCCAGAATCGAAAACAGTGGTGCTACGATTTCATCGCAATGTGTCGCAAACCACGCTCAGTCCATCCTAAACTTCTCTGGAAACCCGAATCACCCCATTGGCAAACAACCTGGGGCAGTTGCGCGACACGCTTCGAAGGAGTTGGTGAAATAAAGACGGGGTCACCGAATTCGGTGAATCGAACCTCGTGTCTCGTAATTCTGAACACAATGTTCCGGAATGATAAGATTTTATTGGCGCGACGAGCGACGAACCGTCTCGTTCGATAGCTTCCCGCGTTCGTTACGCATCGAAACGCATCCGTTTCCCATCCTGAACATCTATGAGCTTACAACATCGTCATCCATGCTCGTCAATTAGAATAAAACTACCGTTAGCGATCGAAGCAGACGGACAAATTCCACCGACGCGATTTCCTATACAACAGACGATGATAATACCGTTCGTTAAACTCATACACAAGTTCTACAACCTGTTTCGAGAACCAAGTGCTTTCGACTGACGCAATCTGTTGAGGGCAACAATCTGTTGAGTTATCTGAGTTAAGTAAGATACAATATATTGTAAAATACAACTTTGAACTTTGTACAGGATAGTTGAACTTGTTACACCTCATCAGATACCACCAGCATCTGACACGAAGAGAAAGTGGAACTTCGAGTACAAATGAAAAATATGACGAGTCATATTTCTTGTCTTTTATGAAAGAGCAATTATAAAATTTAATATATTACTGGCCAATTCCACGTTAAAATCTTTTAAGATCTTTTCATTCGTTTTTGGGATTAGATATATGTTTTCGTCAGTGTCACGAATATCCAAAAAGTATTAAGGATGTTAATTATGTAAACTGACATTAATCAAGTTAAACTTAATACAATCATCTAAACTGATATTATTAATTTGTTTCTTACGAAAGAAAGTGAAGCAAGGAACATCGAAAATAAATAAAAGGATAATTTTGAAAAAAATTAAACTTTGATAATTATCATGCTTTTCCTCTGCAGTCTTCAAATATAAATCATACAACGATTTACAATCAGATTCCGAGAATTGCATATCAAATTATTTATAGTTTCACTGAAATAGTCCTACCGTACCCTGAATTCATAGGGTTACAAAATTTCGTGCAATTATATGCAATATTATCCTGATATTCGCGTGTTTAATATCGAAGAAACTGACGACGATCGAGGTCCTCGACGACTAACATACTACACGATGCTAAAGCCTAAAACACGATCCATAGGGTTGCACAGATAAAAGAGGGAGAAACAGAGAAACGGAGAATGATAGTGATAAGGTACAGCTCGTAAGAAACAGAAGTAACGAGCACTTGCTATTCTTAGGATAAAGTTCGTCTCCAACCGCCTCTTTATTTCCACTCGGCTGCTGGTTGTCTCGGATACGGTTTATCGTCGCCCCGTTGCGCCGCGCCGCGCTCTCTTTGCAAATAGATGCCTAAACGCGCGCACCGTTGCTGTCGTAAACAGTTTCGACTTGGAGTGAGAGGTTCTGCTCTCCGCGCGTTGTTCTACGAGTGAAAAGGTGCGATATTTGGAGGGTCGGTTCTTGAGGGTTGCAAGTCGTGAACTTAAATCGAGCAAGGTGCGCGGCTTGGAAGGAGTAACGTTTGAAATTGTTGTTTTACGGTGTACTGGTAACGCTGAGAACGCGATGCTACCGTGGCACGATGGGTTTTTGATTTTTTTGAAATAGCTCTTGCTCGAGAAAATGAAGTGAAAGGTTTTTGTGTAAAGTAGCACGGTATTGAATATGCTACGGTTTATTTCGTGTGAAACTATGCGAGAGAATTTTTATACTTCGAATATCTAATCTTGGTTTACTACGTTTCTATATTACGATCTGAGCTAACTCCGCAACTCAAATTTGTAGCTCCAACGGAAAATGAACGAATCATTGCGAATCAGTGGATTTTATTAAAAGTATTTATGTTATATATATTCGGTTTAATTGGTTTTGTTGATATTGAGTCATTAAAACCTTCCTGCGCAATAATTTACCAGTAATATCAGTGAATTGACAAGTTACAAGTTGTAGGTATGGACTCCTTTCTCATAATTTTACAGTTTTATGTTAAATAGGGTAGTTATATGATTTGTAGATTGTAAAATCGTGTTTGATTTATTATCCAACGTGTTGCTGTTACGCAAGAAAATTTATTACTACTGGTAATTTGTGACTCGTAAATCTGTGCAGAAGGACTCAGATAAGTAATTGCTTGCTTGAAAATAATACATCGCAACAACGCACCCACTCATATTCCATTATCAGTCAACGAATCTTTTATAGTAGGGAGATTTTTGTGCCAATAATAAAATAAGCATTTAGAGTGTTGTGTCTGATCTAATGAACACTAAATATTTTGAAGAAAATTGCATACTTTGATTCTCAGAAATCAAACATTCATCAATTTGTAATTTCGAATATAGAATGCTTTAAATCATGTCTACAGCGTTAGAAGAGGTGATTCTGTAAATCTATATTTATAACGTCGCTTCGTATCGAATTCGTCCTTTCGACAGTTAACGAGATAGCGACGTTGACGTATGAGCGACGCATGAAATGTCGCAATGGAAATCCCCGTATATCGACGATTTAAAAAGGGCATGAAGCTTACACGCGTTTGTTCGCGTTCCACGAACCATCGCTCGAATACGCGTCATATTATCGCAAACGGTTCGATTTAATCAGATATATTCGAAATCTTGAACAAATCAAAACTGCAAGCTGAAGGTGTACACGTAGGTTGGCAGTTGCCAGAAATGCGAGTAATCTTTATAAACCTCGTTAACAATAACAGCTGTTTAAAACAGAATCTAGTGTGTCGTAGGACGAAAAAATTAAAAAATCCGGACACGTATGAAAATACCAGGAATAAGATTAAAACAGAAATTGAGAAGGATAGGATGAAACACTTTTCGAACTTCCATTTCACATAAATGAAAGTTTCGGAGGTACAGTAACGTCGAAATCGAAAATACGTAAGATGCATCAAAATCAAAATGACAGCGATCTGAAGAGCGCATTTCGAGGAAACGTCTGGAATAAAGGGTTTACTCGCGAGTCATATTACTCCGGTGAATATTCAAAATTAAGTTTTCACCACTAAGGAGAAATTTCACTCTCGAGACGTGTTCCCCTCGCTCGGGTTACATCGCTGAATTTCAATTTTCACGCGGGCTATATTGCGGTGTAATCCGCGTTCGTCGCCTACACCCTCGAAAACTCTGCCAGCCACCCTTTCCCGAAGTATTCATGGAACAAATCAAATTCAGCAATCGTCGGAATGATGGAGGATCGACAATCGAACGTACAAAGATAAATACGATATCCGGCGGTTAAACGAAATTCGCCGATAAACGAGAAGGTAGGGTTTTCCGAGAGGAACGATCGTATTGGCATTTTTCATAACCGTTAGCCTCCTGATGAACCTCGAACGCTCTATGGCCCACATTTCGTAGCTCGTCAACGGTTAATAACGTATCGTTCGCCCTGCTGCTGCCCATTCGATAAATCAAGTGACTTCGACCGCCAAAATGGAGGGTCCCAGCTGTAGAGAGCTTTCTCCTTTTCTCCTTTTCTCCTCGCCCAAGGAAATTGCCACGGTCGAACCTTATTTTCTAGAAACTTATTTCATCCTGCATGGTTGTAAACGGTGTACAAACGCTAACACGAGCGTGATTTATTATTATGTGTCGATAGAACGACTTTACGGTCACCTTAGTTGCCAGCACGGATATTGAACCAGACACGATCTATTTTTCACCATTAATTCCAGGACTTCGAAATATGGAATCGTTAACGTTATATCAAATGATCGAACCGAAGACAGACGCGATCGTGTTTATGCGTGCCAACAATTACGTTTCTACAGAGAATAGTTTTAAAGTTTAACATACTGTTAGCCAATAATACATTTCTAGAACTTTGAGCGAACTCGTCGTGTTTTCCACGTGTGGTTTTCAATTACAATTCAACAGAGAATTTCGAGCAGATGTTACATACGCGCCGTAGGTCAATTTTAGGATGTCTGGTCGATTCAAATATTTACCAACAAGTCAAAACCGAACCGTGTGTGCGCTTGGAATTTGTTCCATATCTGCGCCCCACCATTCTATGAATGTTTGAATAATAATAGCGGTTATGCAGGGTATGCGAAGGAAAATTAGCAACATCGAAACAGTCAGCACTATCGACCTTTCAATAAGCACGCCCACCAAATAGCAAAGCTACGTTCATTCCTATATGTTACAGGGTTTGTTTTCTACACAGTATTTTGATTTGATAAACTGCCCTTTATCGAGACGCGTTAGGTGCATACGTTATATCAATACAGAGTATGATAGGTATTACTCCATTTATTATACTACTAAATACATTTCATAGTAGTACAGTGTATCAAAGACATGAATTAGGTACATGAAATATGAAATGATCTCCAAATTACGAATAAAAGATCGCAAATCGGTCGCGTTTTTGTACAGAAAATCGCTACATATGAAAATCGCTCGGCTGTTGGAGGGTTAATGGATTAAGCTCTACGAAGCTCTCAAAAATCCCGATTTTCCCAGCAAACAAGCCTCCCGCATTACTCGTTTCCATACGCATGTGTAGGCGTTTGTGGATACTCGAAACAACGGACAAAAAAAAAGGATGTGATCGTAGATTCGTGAAAATACAAGGATTGTGATACACGTGTATCGTGGTACCCTGTCGTCCACACAAGATAGAACAGGGTAAGAGGTCCTGCATATGTGTTGGAGGAATTTTCACGGTTACGTCCGGCGTGCGGGCTACGGCTTATGGGTTTTATGACCCGAGACTCGTGCAACATCGGCTATGCATCGTAAGCAAAGTGCTTATTTACTCCACGGCTCGTTAATTTTCGTTCAAGTAAAATATAAGCGCGGCCATCACGCGTCTACGACCGGCTGCCTCGTGGTCGCGCAGGAATTACGATGTTTATACGTGTACCGATAATTTTATGCCAGTGTTACGGTGAGTATCATCCCGGTGGTTTCCGATACGAGCGCCGCATGAAAATGGCGGCTGAATGATTGCCAGACTACGCAATGGCAAGCGGCGGTACCGCGTCGCTTCTATTCATACATCAAAACGGTGACGATAAAACAAATTGCGGCATTATGCTGCTTTTAATTGTACTATGTCGCCATTTTACGAGTCTCCGTTATTGGTGGAATTAAACGTAGTCTAGAGATTTTTAGTGAGTTCATGAAAGCTTTGGAGGAATGTGTACATTATCGCGTGCATAGAGGCTCGCAAAAGTGTTCGAATACTTTTATGCGTATACTTGTACGTACCATATAAAATATATCGAAATTTCATTAGAAATATAACGAGACACGGCTACGTATCTACGACTACGATTACGAGAAATAACGGTTGTTATTAAAATTTTCCGTTTTCTTCTTTTTCTTCATCGTTTCGCATTGATAATTAAATTGTCCATTATTTCACGAATTAAGTGTAATTTATGTTACGACAGTTTCATGATCTACGGATTAAAACGTCGCGGCGAAATATGTGCGCAGCAAGTAGCAATTAGAGGTACCTGTTAAAAGATCATTAATCAGCTCACTGGAATCGGCTTAGCGTAATGCTTGATACAACGAAGATTATCTTCGTAATTTTCACTTTACCGGAGGATATTTACGTAGACGTAAAACGTGTCTCTACCCTTCCAATTACGTCTGCACGCTTAAACTAAAATATCCTAGTCATATTCCGTTTCAGTCCACCGTGAAACGAAAATCAGTTCTCGCACAACTAAAACAATCACGTTAATCTTCTAAAATGGATTACGCAATTTTTATAAACATCAGCCTAAGCGAGCATAAAAGTAATCTTTCGAAGAAAATATCTCTCGATTAACCTTAAATACGTTATATTACACATTTGGCTGAAGATATCGAAAAAAAGTATTTTAAGGGTATTAACAGATTCATAAATTAAAGATGTATTAGAGTGAATAAAATACTGTATATTAATCGTCAAGAATAGTTTCATTTATTAACACCTAATTCTTAACTGTGCGAGTAAGTGTGCCAAAACTATACTTCGTCCTTTGCACAGAGGAGATTGGCTCAATTCTGATTCATGAAAATATTTCACATTTGTTTCTATCTAAAATACATCTACGTTATTATTCTATCAAACTATACGAACGATTTATATTTCAAGCAAATTCAATTGTCATATATAGCTTCGGAAAGCTCCAAATAAAATAAAATATTCGACATCCGTGACAACAATGATCCAGCCTCCGTTCGGCAAGAATTAAATCACTGACAACCTCTGTCATTTATGATTTCCATACGATCAGAGGCAAATTTGGTGCACGAAACGATTCTCTTCGAATTAAACGGCCCCGTTAAATTTATCGGGAGAAGAAAAGGGCCTGGTTGTAACCGGGGCTCGATTGTTCATTGCGAACGGCGCCGTGGCACCCGTTAAATCTGGCGATCGATCGAGGGTACGCGGGAGAGCACTTTTGTCGCGTGGAAATTTATTCATTTGGAGTGCGGCCGCGGAACGCGCGATACGAAGCCCGGGCGAACCAGGTTGCGCGATTTATCGCGTTTTGCTCCGAGTTTCCGTTTTACAAAACCGTGGTAACCGTTCTCCGATCCGAATCCGTCAGCCGCGAAAGCGCTTTACCCGCATTAGCTCGCGTCTCGATTATTGATACCAGACCTCAAGCGACATCGCAACCCGTATAAACCGGAATTAAAACGGATCCAAGCGAAACCAATTTACTTCGGTGGATTTCAATTCCCTAGCCACTGGTCGAGCAGATAACAGTGAAAAACGAATTATTTCCCGAGGTCGATGATGACTCGCGGGAACACCAGATACAGCTCTCATCGGTGATCATCCGGCGAAACCTTTCGTTTTTTATAGCTCTTGAAATAAGAACCACTGGCAGGGACAGATAAGTCGTATTTTGACAGGAGATCGCGGATGATTTTTCATTCGAATCGATTTTGACAGAATTGTTAGGATATAGGGAGTATCGAGGAATATTTCAATGCTATCGTACGATAGTATTGACTTTGAGTTGAAATTTGCCGAAACCGTGAAATTTAATCTGATTTTATTATATTAAGCTTGAGATAAAGGTTTCAAAGCATTATATTATCAAAAGTGAATAATATAATTCTGGGTAAAATAACAATATCGAACATTGGAAATGATTTTAACTTGCATTAAATCAAATTTATGAAGCCACGAGTTATATTACGATATAAGCTTTCATCAATGATAAATTGGGTTTGATAAGGAAAGATACCATAACCTTGCTTTTTATACAGCGAAAAACGCAGAAGTAAAATTATTTCTATTTTCGTAATTTGTGCGAAGTATATTCTTTCTACTGTTTCCCAATATAAAATATATCAGCGAAGAATAATTTCGGTTAAATTTTCAGAAATATTTACATATATCTATTTATATATTCGCCTGTATATATATATATATATATATATATATATTTTACTGGAAACAAATATCAATTTCAACGTTTGGCGATGCAATTCTCAGATAATCCCTCGAGTTTCCGATTTTCCGTATAAATACGATATTTTGCCCTACGGCGTTGCCATTAAAACGACATCGACGAAAAGTTATGGACACGAGCAAAATCGCCAGCGGCGTCGTCGGATATTTGACGATCGCGCGTCCGGATTCAAAAAAGAAAAATGGGAAAGAATAGAGACAAAAGAGAACACGCGAATATGCTGTGTGTCGCGCGGGCGTAAAAGATTTACCAGGAATTACATATTCAAAATGCTCGAGCAGACGATTTTTGATCGGCCGCCGATCGAGGAATGGTTTTCCAGCAGAATCCGTGGTATGCAAATAGAGGGGCGCGCGGTTATATTTACATACGCTGAAAGGTATGACCGGGGCTCAGCCCTTGCGCAGATCCCGAGATGAATATATGTACGTATTTTCTCACCAGATTTCACGATCACTGTGAAAAACGTGCGTCGTTGCTCTACAAAATTCCATAATATGAAAATTGGATGAAACAATTTTTTGCCACTTGATTCCACCAGATAAAATAAATAGAGTTTTTTATATTAAATGAATGATCATTTCTCTCTCTCTCTCTCTCTCTCTCTCTTTCTCTATTTCTCTCCTTCGATTATATCTTATTTGTAGATACTGTATTTATGACGTTTCGTTCGTTAGAATAATAAGTTAGGTCGATAAATTGATAAAGGTTCACCTGGTTAAATTGTTCTGACTATTTCCATGTGTAATTATATGGCCGGATAATTGAGATACGCCCATGCCATATGTATAAAGCGTCGATTGGTCGATTAATTAATATTCTATCGTATATGGTTCTTCAATTATTTATTTCCGCATTGGTTATGACATAAAATCGAATTAACCAAGATCGTGGCCGAATTTCGCCTCTATCGTTAAAGATTCATCGATCCCTCCTCCGATGATTTATACAGCTTTAATAATACGAAAATGTTATCTCCCGCGTGATTTATACGATGAAATATTTAGCGTGGTATTACGCAGTAGATTCTCTTTCAATATTGATAATACGCTCAAGTATTCCCATTCCAAGTATTACACTGACTAGGTGGATTTATAATATGCAACACGCCGCTCTCCTATATAGTAGTTTAATCTTTGAACCATCGACGATCGATATATTGGCAAAAACATAATAGAGCAAGCACCACTTGCGGCTACCGAGCCACTCGGGTCGCCTCTCTTTGAAGCAGACGATCGTTTAGCACACTAACCGCTTCAGCTCGATGCACGCATGTTTGGCCCACGTAAACACCGGATTCTCTTCATGTTCGCTGGATGATGCTTTCTGAAATCGTTCAACCAGCTTCCTAAGCCAACGACAAAGAACCCTTTACGATTTTATTAGAATCTCTGCACAAAGTATCCAAGTCGATTCAATTTAACAAACACTATTCGTTTTTTGTACTTTGATGATATAGCGTACAACCAAGTACAAAGAAACATTTTAACCAATTGTTCAAAGTTTCCGGTAATTGTTCACTAACATGTGGTACGTGAACAAAGCCGATGTATTCATTTTATTGGAAAGGTTCTGATATTGAACGAGATGTAAAAAATAGACCCCGGATGAATATTTTTCTATCAGTGGAACGTCTGATCATAACCGACCATTATCACTTGTGGGTGTCCGCGCGCCATGTTTCTTGAGCGCCAACAAACGTTGTTTCGACGAATACGAACAAACATTGTAAACTTGAGTCACGATCGGTGAATTCAACGATATTTCAAAGCTGTAACAACTCGTCTAAACTCCAATTTGCCTGCGACCGTAAAATCGCACAAGAAACACCATCCAAAGGGCAAAACGGAGTCAATCACGGCAGACGTAGGTCGAAACTGCCGATTAATGTGTGTTAAAGCGTTTCAGTAGAATCAGAAGTCTAGTTGGAAGGTGGTTCTAATGGTGGGAGGCCTTCTTTCAACGCGAACAAATTGCGTTCCAGTTGGGACGGCGTCAAAGAATGGGCCAGCTAAATTGATCAAGAGCAGTTTCGCCATTTTAATTACGCTGCCTTTGAAAGTCGCACGCGTATTTAATGCGAGTCCTCCAGCTACCATTCCTCGTTTATTAGCTTCCCGTGCTGCCTCCTGTATCACATTCTGCGCAACAGGATAGGAAAAAGGGTCACTTTACAACGTTTCACTAAGAACAAGGAAAATCGAACGTTTGCCTCGGAAAATAGGACTAATAAACGATCCATTTTCTTGTCTTTCCCTCAACCGTTTTCCATTTTTCTTTTTTCCTCGCTCTTTCGAAATTTCAACAACGACTACGTATCGTTCTACGCTTTTGTTCTTTGCCATGTCACGATCTAACGATGTATTGCGCGCGCTAACTGCCAGTCGACGAAAATCAATTGCACCACGATAAACCCGCTACCAACCTTCTGATGTAAGTTCTTCAATCGATCCATAATCGATGTTTCGTGGTCACGAACGACGAATTCCACGGCTGTAAATCGACTGGTGATTCTTGTCGCGTATACGTCATTTATTTGTGGCAAACACCGACAACGCATGAATATCGAGTTTGAGATTCATTCATGGGATACAACGTGGAAAGCGAAGGGCAGAGTGAAGTAGTCGAACTCGACGAGTGCAACTACGTTATTAAAATTCATTCAGGATCAATTTCCTACAGGAGGTCGACTCTCTGATTGTAAACAAGCTCGGTGAAGTGACCCTTTCTCTTTTTTCAATTTTCATATTTTCAGAGATATTTGCAATGGAGACTGTACACGAGGGACATTTGCACTCCAGCCACGATTAAATTTATTCTTCGATTTGTTCGAAATGTCAGGACAACCTTTTACTTTTTTAAATCGTGTAATAATTTTTCTTGCAATAGGATAAATTGAAAGTTTTAATCTTTCAATTTAATCTTCAAACTTTTACGCTTTGTCTGCATGGTCTGTGACACGATTGGAACCAATGTTATTTTTTAAAGACAGATTAACTTTTTCCATTACTCTAATGGTTTCCGAGATATTCTAAAAAATATATTTGCCATTCTCAAGAATTGTTTTTACCCCCTAAAAAAAGGCGGATGATTACAAACAAAAAATATTTAGGTCAAGTATTTTTCAAAACACTGTCCTTTTTAAATATTTCATTGGGATCGGTAATTAACAATTGAGTTAGATTTTTTATGTTATTTATTTACTGAATTTGGCTATAGAATTTTTCACGCAAATTCAAGATATTTTCGCTTTGTATTCTCTTAAAACTTCTAAAGGTGTCTATACTTTGTTGTATCTATTTAATTTCTGAGTTTATATTCCACGAAAGAGTACGAACCTTCACACAGTTTCATTTATAACACAGAACGTAGTATTCACGTAAACATAATAGTACATACAATATAGAATATTTATGATTGCGTTCATTATACACTCATGATGGCAAGTACTTCAACTTGGCTGATCCTTTAAAAGTAGGTTAGTCATCATATATTGGAAATTTTTCTAACTCGACATATTCAAAACCAACACTGACTGGAAACAAAAATTGTATAAAGCGTTTGTTAGTTTTGTAATATATAAATTTCACCTGAAAATCGACATCACTGATGACGAGACAAACAATGAAACATAAATCATACATGTCATCCTAGTTGGATGACATTAAATCATATTGTAACGCTTACAATTCTATGTAATAGCGAACTGGGTTACACAATAAATTATAGTTTAACATCAGCTTGCATTAATCTGACATTAAGCCAGCTGGGCGCAGAAATTCCAGGCGAATCTCAAATCCACCAAACCAAGCCTTGAATCAAGGTAGACGGCCAAAACCGGTAATTGGCTTTGAGTCGATCAACCGTTAGTGATTTTCTCTCGAGAAGAACCTCTCTCTGCCTCATAAAATAATCAACGCTAGGTTTATAACTTGTTTCAAACTATCGCAGAACATCAAAGACCGCGATTATTTAATCAAAGATAGGTATGTAAACACTAGTTAGAGCGATATTTGATGTATGAGAACTTAATTTAATTTGATAAAGATTTTCCCTCTCTTATTCCAATTATTTGTTTTTATACTTTGCTATGTTTGTCGTAAATAAGTGAAAATTGTAGGCTAGAAAGAAAGAATGATAGGGCAAGTTCACTTAAGGTATAAAACTAAAAGTTATAACGTTTAAGGGAATAGAGGCTGCGCTACGGAGCGTGAAGACGCTAGTTGGACTCTTCCCAAGCGTTTAACAAGCCTATTGTCTGCGTTCACACACACAGTATATTAGAATCTATGGCGTTTCTGTTATGGGGTCTACATGAAAATCTATGAAGATTTATAGTCTTTGGTAATTGGACTTGAACTCAAAGTTTTCAATATTTCTCACTCTTTCTCGCGAAAGTAAGCTGAACGTGAGCCAAACTTCCTGAAATACAAATCTCTACACGTGGTACCACGTGGTTCATTCACCGGCATATTTTAATAAATGTTTACATTCTGAGGATCTAAAGAATCTATATTGAAAATAAAACGCACCCTAATAAAATACATCACATTTTAAAGAACTTAAATGTTAGTTGAAAATTAGAATTCGTTAAGACAACAATCAGAATAACTGTAAAATGTTTCACACGGTTATAATTATCACGAAACTTTCAGTATCTGGCTGGTTTCGAGAGAACGACTCGACAATTGAATGAAGAGGTCACCAGTAATCGACAATTTTCGAGGAGCCTGGAGCACCGCGGCCTATATATGGTCGTTAACACGCGTTGTAATTAAACTGAAGTCTACAAACCAGGAGTGGTAGGTGCAGTGTAGGTGAAGTGGGTCGCCGGCAAACGTGGTCCACGGCAGACACCATGGATTATTACGTACTATCCGCATAGTGTTCCGGGACCATTCCAGCCACATTGTAAGACAACGTCCTCGCTATCTACATCCTCTGTGCGAGTCTCAGTTAAGCGCACTGCTCACACGGTTATTGAAAACGACGCTCTGAGTCGAGCGTGATAACATTAACGCGACAATTTGCGACTATGTTTTCACGACAAAAGACAGAAATAAATTGAAAATTTGATTTTTTGCGTAGATTAATTGTTTCTAGTTTCTTATTCGAAATATTAACCTACATACGTAAATGTACCTACATATGTACCTAGTATATTTTGTACTGTGCTTTTTGTATTTCTACGTATATAGGGTAATGAGAAAAAGATAAGTAAGGTATATTTATAAGGTATGATTATAAATATCAAGATAATGAGAAAGGTTCGTGTACAAAATATCTCGTAGACGAAGTAGAATATGAAAGTTTCCTTTAAGTTATCGTTTAAAAGCGCTATCGTACAAACGCGTAGAGGAATAAATCTAAATTTCCGCTTACAGGATACGACGCTTCAAAACAGTAAAAAATATCCAGATTCCGTGAAAAACTCATAAGCTTGTCATGTAACTTAACGTGAGCGATTACGTCTGAGTTTAGACACTTTTCATTCACTCATGCGCATTCTCTTTCTCTCAAGGGAAGAACAAGAAGAAAACACTAAACTCAACAAGAAGCATACCTAAAAGACCATTTCCAAGCATAGTAAAGAAAACGTACAGAATAATGTATTTCTCTCAGAAACACATTTCATCCAAAAAAAGCTCAAATTTATCAGGTGTCAGATCCATGATAAAAAATGAAAAGAGAATCGTAGTAGTCGAACGACAAGCAGAGCATTTCTAATAAGAGAGCGCTACGCCACAGAGAACATTTTTATCAAAGCAAGCACATGTAAACTGTCCGTAAACTATTTCCAGAAAAAACATGTCTCACTCAAAAGCTACACATTTATTTAGTGTCACTTCTATGATAAAAAATAAAAAAAAAGAAAAACACGGTAGACAAGGGACACGCGGAACATTTTTAATAAGCTGCGCGGTTAGCTGTCGCTTCCGCGATTTCGATGGAAGTCCGCTACACTCGCGGCGCTCTGAAAATTGTTAGCGCGCCAACCGGGCCGATTCTAAGCCCCGTCCCGAATACAAATATCTTCGAAGCATTCGAGGCGAAGTTGAAAAATATGATAGGTCCCGGGACTTCCATACCTATTCGTTCTGGGTTCCTGGCTCAAGTATTCATATTAAATCCACGAGCCTTCTTGCTCCGCCGGGTCAATGTCTCAGTTATATTACGTTTCTGTCCGAAGGAGGGATGGTTCTTACGCGACATTATCCGAGTATCAAGAGCCAGCCGCACGTGTTCCCGTTCTATCGGAGCAACCCGAGCGGAAACAGCAGAGGAATGCGTATATATCCGGGCGAGAAAGGGACCACGAGCGGACGATGTTGCTCTGCGTCTTGATGTAAAGTCACATTATAGCGAGCCTCCGTGTTTCGCGGTATGTAGAAGATACGGTACGTATAAATTCCACGCGGAAATCTGTATTTCCGTCTGTATCCGAGTATCCTTCAAAAACCATTCTTGCTTGAAATGGCAGGAAAATTATCTACACTTTTGTTTATACGTATTAATACAGCTGCTAATTTTATATTAGATACGATAATTGGTTTGGATTATCAAGAAAATGAATAACCGAGCGTTAATTTTCATTTATAATCATGTAAAAGAGGAAAATGATGAATTATATATATATAAGAACATAATAATCCTATAATCTTCTACCGTAGAAATTTGTGAAACGTTAATAATGCGAATTGCTGAATCCTGTACGAATATGTAACAACGTTTTATCGAAAGCGAAATATTTGCGTACTTTATGGTAATGCAATAGAAATTATCCTAATTGATCATGACACACGCTGTTTTCATGTAATCAAAACGAAACAAAACAATCGAATAAAATTGTTTTCATATAAGAAGTCATTTTTAAGTGCTTATAATATAATATATGTAGAAATTGATAAAGTTCTTGAAGATAAACCTAGTATTTGTTCCTGTCATTTAATCTTTCTTTTAAAGTATTTTCCATTAACAAATGTTCCAGTTATTCCCGTTCTATTAATTCACTGTATTTCATTTTTCTATTGTTAAGGTTCTCGGTATCCGCGAAACTGTATTGGTTTTTACACGACAAAATAAACTTTCACAAGACAAAGTATTAGTTTTGTATGAAAAAAAACTCTTTCTCCCAAAAGATTTGCCTGAGTCGAATGTGAATCGATGCACGAAGTCGGCCAACACGATTATCATACGCGACTGGAAGGGAAGAGCAGCGTGCTCGTTTTTCTTCATCTTGTTCAGCCCTTGTTGGATTCTGAGACACGAATCGCTGCGGGACATGCTTGCGGCGCTTTGAAATTGCGCTCGTAATATCGTTGTCTGGTCCGCGATATGGCAGCATAAAGTCTGCTGTTACCGAGCATTTGAATGAGCAAATTGATGCGTTTTTGCAGAGTCACTCGTTACAATTGCTTGACAGGGGCCATCAGTCAAGTTGGAAGCAAGGAAATTGAATGATAGAAAAGGATTCTGGATAATTAGATAAGTGTACGTGCAGAAGTTAAATTACATTTTTCTTTCTACTTATTAGCGGAATATTTCCAACATACTCAAGAGTGAAAAAATGTATACGGAATCAGTCAAGAGTATCTGAGAGTTTTAGGAACAATCGAGGACAAGAATAAAAATTCTGTATAATAAAAGTTTCGATAAAGTAATTAGTTTCAATAAAACAGAATGTACGTATAGATATTCTTCAGTTCATCTTCTCAATCATATCCCATCATTTTATCATATTTTCTGTTTCTCGTCCCTCTAATTGTAGGATTTAAAAATTGCTTGCGGATTTAAGTATTTTGTTTAAGTTGCTTGACTTTCATGAATAATCCTTTTTGATAAAATTTGCAATAAATGTCAAATCGAAATAAAGAGCGATTCGTGTATTTGTATAAGCGACACGCAAAGAAACGTTCTAACAATCGCTGAATCGTTATCGAGACGATGCAACAAAAAAAGAGCAATCGCGTGAATCAAAGGAGAAAAAACACTCGAGTTTCACCTGTGTTTTCGTGTGTAACGCGGAGTTTAACAGAATACTAACCTCTGTCAACTAGAGAAATTTTATTG
Organism: Bombus terrestris; assembly: GCF_910591885.1. Classification (NCBI taxonomy): domain Eukaryota; kingdom Metazoa; phylum Arthropoda; class Insecta; order Hymenoptera; family Apidae; genus Bombus; species Bombus terrestris. Next base: position 11,228,754 of record NC_063269.1, on the reverse strand, counting down.
CGGCATAATTAAACATTAATATTTTGTAAATACGTTGCTTGTCATATGGTGTACTGTAACTGCAGTGTTTGTATTGCAGTCGCAAACATTCGGTACGACGGTATAAAATATAATTCAGTACTACATCGTCCGTGTAATGTTTCGTTAAACAACCATTGTTGATGCGAACAACACTGGAACATTTCGGTTTATTTCTCTTCAAGAAACGATTTCTCTCTGTCTGTCTGTCGGTCTATCTGTCTCTTTCTCTCTCTTTCGTTGAAATTGTCATCACGAAATTCTCATAAAATTGCGAAACTTGGAAACATTGTTTAATTTCACGCTGACGTCTTTCCTGTTCTTTCATTTAACTCTCCAGAAACAGAATTTTACTTACATAGAAGAGACGCAGCATGTCACGAGAATTTACATACGCTTTTTTAATTTGAGATATTACAACGAAAAATTTGCCTATTGCGATGCTTTCAGCGTCAAATTCTCTATTATTTGCATTTAGGCAGATTTGAAAAATAACAATTTGTTATCAATAAGGAAAGAAACAGAAAAGTTCGAAATATAATTTTATAAAAGTGTATATGTATAGTATACACCTGTTATGCAAGTATATTTAACATTAACATAGAATTTTAAGGTTACGAGTCAATAATAGTTCACAATCATTTTGACATCGATAAACTCAAAGATCCAGGAATTTCTGGTATAATTGCAAGACATCTGTAGGTTAAAAGCGTTAAAAATTTGTTTAATTAATTTATCCTCGAATTACCTCAATATGTTCTAATCAAGTTTAAAGTCATTTTGTGTTGGCACGTAATTCTATATAATTCTGTAATAAACTGCATCTTTCTTTTGATAAATCAGACACACATATCTCTTGGAGCGTATGTCGAATTTCGTGATTGATTGCATAGGTGATGAGATACGATAATAGAATAACAAAAAAAAACTTTTGGAATGTAGATACAGAGATGTATACTTTCAATTCACATATCAATACAAAGGATTAAACACACACACGAACAAAGAGAACAGAAGCCATGGAAGCGAATAATGATCGAATTACACGTTTCAAGCGAGCGTACTATGGAAAATGTAACTTCGTGAAGGAAGGTTTAACGACCCTTATATAGTCTGGTGAACTCAAATACGGAATAACGTGCAGAAAAAATACAATATCGTAGTCGATGCGCAGAAGAATTATATGTTAAGATATCGAAATAATTGAAATAGTCATAGAGAAACGGATAAAAGTCGTGTTGATTCGCTGTTGATAACTTAGAAACACCAAAAAAGAATACTTTCGTTAATTGCAAGTGAATTTTCATTATCCAAAAGGTTGAAATTTTATCTTCGAGATCGAGAGGACATAAAAGATAGATGAACAAATTGAATCCACCAGGTATAGTTGGCAAAACGAAAAAGTGGAAGAAGATAGAGAGCGAAGATAGAGAGCGGATAAAGAGATTACGTTTGTCAAAACGCCGGCACCTGACGTAAATCGTATTAATTATCAAAGTTTCGTAAAACGGCCGCGCAACACGGCTACGTCATTTCGTTACAGGAGAAAGTAACATTTTAATTATCGTTCTTGGCCTGCCACGCCTTCTTTCCTTTTCTTCCCGAGGGTTTCGCATTTCATCTTCGATCCTCGCGAAACTTCACCGTCCAGTTTCAGTCCGAAGCGTCTACGACGCGGAACTTTCGCCAACAATTCCGACTAACTTTAGAGGAAATTAATTCGAACTACGCTGGCCCTCGTCGCGCAACAAACGGCGGGGTTAAACTTGGGACACGTCGAATTTATTACTTTTTTTTATAACACATGATAGTTTTTCACGAGTAAAAACCAGGAAAATACTAGTCTTCAAGCACAGAAATCATTTCCAAAGCTATTTATATAAGTACATGTTATAGTGGTTCACGAAAGTATTCGAATGCTTGTACACACTTTTTATGAATACGTTATGTATGTTATGTGAAACATTTTGATACTTCATTAGCACTGTTGTCGGATAAAGTTTGAAACAAATTTGAAAACAATTTTTAAAATAATGGTCTCTGTATTTTAAAACTAGTATTCTCAAATTCTACTCGTCAAAAGCTATTATATATTGAAAAGAGGTCACAAAAATTCAATGCGACGCAAAACGAAGTCCAACCAACGATCTCGATTTGAGGACGCGAGAACAATATATCAATTTTGGACTTGTCGAAATCAAACGCGGTTTAATAGACACCGTTCATTATATTAATTTCGCAATATATTTGTAATTAGCAGACGATCGTTAATGGCGCATAATTACTGGCCACCGCGACACGTATCTCCTCGACTATTCGGTTCAACGTTAATTAACGTTTATCGCCGATGAGGGGAGACCTCTTCGAATTGTTGCCACCACACAAACTGTTGCTTTTATAGTTGAGCTACTTACGTTTCATGCGAGTTCCCTTGTGCACAAGATCCGCACCCTAGTCGCTGACATGCCACATTAACCCTGACCCTGTCTCGAAACTTAGCTGCCTACACACGCGACGCCCTCCAACCCTTGCGCGTTTATCAAACGCTGCAACATTGTACCCTATGCAAATTAATTATACGTACTATGTTATACGTATATGTACGAGATGTTTGCTGTAGGAGATATGAGCTGTAGTTATGTACGCGTGTCGATAAAGCTAGAGAATGGTAAGATTTAATAACGTTCGTGGCAAATCTCGTTGTTTGTGGATCCGTGATTTTGTGCCATTAAACCTTCGCCTCGCGGGTTTATTTTATGGCTACACGCGATAAAGTTAACAATCAGGTCTTGGAGTATTATACCTAACTTAGGTCCAATTATCTCTAATTTTATGAAGTGGTATGAAATTTCAAATAACAAGGAAGATTCGTTTCAAATACCGTCCATAATCTATCATAAGTGTGACTTTATGTTGCTAAAGCAAGCGATTAATTGCGTGTGAAATTCTTGGTTCGTGTGTTATTTTAGAGAGGCTCAAATGTATGCGACCCATTCAATCGCGAAGCAATTTCTGGCGTTGCCGTATTTTTGATTGAAGACTTTTATCATTTATCTATTTTAATATGACCACGTTACCATATTAGATAAAAATAACTTGTCGTATTTTATTAAAACTGTCTTTTATGTGGATTATATGGTGGATTATTTTGTACTATTGTAAAAGGGAAGCACGATTTAAAAAAGATTAAACAACACAGCTCAGAAGAACTGACTGTGTCGTTATTGAATGGCGTGTGTTGCACCGTGTAGTTCATAAAATGTACATATATACTTACGTAAATACCTATATGTATGTATATGAGTATAAATACTTGCATAAGATATACATATTAAGGAAATTAAGTTATTTGTAATTTTGTCCAAATTATAAAAGTACAAAGAATAAGCAGGTTGCAAGTAAAAGGTTTTAACTTTTATTAGAAGAATACGTGAAGTGAAGTTGAATACTGAAAGCTTTGAACTAGAAATTTCGATTTTTGTATTTAAATTCTAGTTATTTGAAAAAGCGGGAGAAAAGGATTGTCCGTATTCTACAAGAACTTTAAATTATACAAGATTACATTCTTACTTTTTAATAAGCTTCCTTTCTCCTCTTTCTCAATTTACGAATCCTCAACAGGATATCTTCTGTGTATGTTCATCTAATTAAATTAAAAGCCAGCGGCATCCACAATTAAAGCCACTTTTATCTTTGAATCAAATTAATTTTGAATTAACAGTTTTTGTTAAACATTATAGTTTATTTAATTCTTGTTGAGGGTATAGTTCATAACTTTACCGAGCGTCTTCCATTATACTCTTCATACGCCAGTGAATCGTGATTGTTATTATACCATTAAAGTTACGGTGAAGTTACGTTAGTTCTCTTCTTCGTTCTATACTTTACACGGTAAATATTATACAACTCTAATTGGCAAATGTAGTCGATGATTTTTAAATAAAAATTTTTAATAAACAGGGAAAAGGAAATATCGCCTGTAAGATTTCTCACTTATTATCAATTCGAAAAAATTGTCGTATCGTTAAAATTGTGAACATTTTATTACACAATGAAATTGCTACGTTATTTTGCATGATTTCGTGTTTCTAAATTTATAGGTACACTTTGCTACCGTAACAGGATATAATCGACAAGTTTTCAATCACACTGTAACCAGAATTTCGCATAAAGGGAGACACGAAACTATCAAGTCAGTTTCATCATACGCTCCATCCGCCAGTAACGATGTTCTTAAAGTTGTAGTGAAGTTACGTTAGTCCTTTGCTTCGTTGCGTAATTTAAGCTGCGGAAATTTTAGAACCGTAATGAACAGAACTCGACAACTATTCAGTCTCGTGGCACGATCACGACTCTCCATAATAGATAAAATGAAATGACCAATAAAATCGCAGTTTTCTCTTCTTTCAACAATCCACTAATTTGCATTATCGACTGCAGAATTCTTCTTTTTATGTGACGATTACAATTTTATCGATATCGCGGTAGAAATTACATTTTCTGAGATTTCTAACATATCTGACTCCTAATTAAGCGATTTAAAATGAGATCAAAGCTTTTCGTCAAAAAGAAAAATGGATCAATTACCAATCGAATCCTTTTCTCTCTTTCTAACTAGTGATATTTCTACAATGATGCTTCGAATTTGAAGGAATTTGTGCATGTACATCAGCTGATGTTTCCTTAGAGCAGTATTATTATAATAAAAGAAAGGAACTGAATCGAATTATTAATAAATGACGTATTATCGTTATTTGCTCTGGGAGATAGCTATTACAAATTCGCACGAGAACTACAATTAACTGACTAACTAACTGATTTAAAATCCTTGCAAATCTTGCAAGCCTTAATAATTTCCTTCTGCAAATATCATTCACTAACATATCATAAAGTGGCAATAACACAACATAATTACGTTCTTCTTCACGCGATTCAACGTTAAAACGTTTTCAAATCCCAGACCTTTGATAAATTTCAAGCGAATATTTTTCAATCACGTAACCAAATTAAATGAACGAAAATAGCAAATTCTACGATCGTCTATTCCAGTCTGTATTACGCTCCACGGTTTTAGGACAACGAAGGAGCGCTAGCGTTCCGTTGCCCCGGAAAATGGAGCATCAGCCTCGAATACCGGATGCTGCAGTACGTGTATGTACCTACTTACGTGCGCGTCTTACTTTCAACGGTACTCACTCGAGTGTACCGACGGCAATCTACGGCGTCCTGTGTATCTGAAGTGTCGCCGGTGCAATTGAGACGACGTTGCAGGAACCCCGTTACGATTTTGTCGGCACAACTGCTATTATATCGCGGGGCGTGTCTTGGGGATCTGACAGTCCCTGGGCGTATCGTACGTTCGAGGTATCCAACTGATTCTGCCGTGCAACTTCGTCGAGAATCTCATGCACTTCGCGTGTTACTTGGTTGCTTACTGGATAAACACGAAACCGTACATATAGATAGGATCCATAGCCAAAAGTATCCGACTGTCTAACCTGCTCGTTTCTAATAGAATGTAGTTTGCGTAGAAAATTGGTTAAAAATTGTGTAACGATTTGGCCCCTTACGATCTTTATACGTGTATAATATTATATTATAATAACAAAATTGATTTTTGAAAATATGCGCAATAATAAAATTGTCGTACTGTCAAGTAAAAGAGCTGAAGGTTTATGAATTCACATTACGGTTCACGATATTTAAGATCGAAGGATGTGTTGTAAGAGTTAGTTTTTTGTACGGATTAGTCAGGTTTTTTAGTGCATAATTTAAATTTGCAATCTATTTATTCTATAAATTCTGCGAAGATTTGCCGAAGTGTTCCGAAGAACATGTCGACTTATAAAGAAATTAATGATTATTCCAATTAATATTAATCAAACAGCTTCATAATGAACCGTTCGATTACCAGTTTTCATTTTACTCCAATGTCTGATTCTACGTATCACTTTCAAAACAGAAACAATTTCTCAATCGCACATATTAGGTTGTCTGAAAAGTTCCTTACGTTTTATAAGGAAATAATGGATGCACATTTTCCGTTTTATATTATTTTATCGAATTACCTATGATCCATTTTGTTCTATCAAGGTAAAGATTACAACGTTCGACAGATTAGGTGTCATGTTTGTATAAAGATAAGTTGTTGTAAGAGACGTGTCTCTTTTTTCACTTTTCGGACAACTTAATACGCTGACAATTTGCAACATATCGCCGTAAGGAACGACTTAGTGATACAATTTCGATGCAAAATCCATCTTGAAGTTGGCGATAAGACTGATATTACGGGAAGTGTCTAAAGGATACAAGTACAGAAACAGGGACAAGGCCTACGATCGAGAGAGACTTCGTGCAACTGTGCGCCAGGAAATCGCGTAGAAACTTCCTGGGAATTTCAATGGATCGAATCGAATTGGACTGAAATTATTAATGCCAATAACGTCTTTGTCTCGACTGTCCGCCAAAGGAAAACCGCCGGAAATGGAACTTACGACGCGTCGTTCCCCATGCGACTCGACGATAAAACTTCCTCGGGGAAACGTTCTATTCGTCGCGTTCAGCCGATAACGTTACTACTTCCAAAATTGAATGTGTCAGTTTAATGTGCTAAGGGTGATTTTCATGTAGAACTCATTTATTATCCAGTTTAGCCGGATAAAACGTTTAGATAGGTGGATGTTGGTTTTATATTAATATCCTTCATTTGTCGACTGTTAAGAATTCTTCAAGAGTATATGTGACATTATGGAACATTTGAAATCTCTTTTTTTGTAAAATTTGAATGTTCGTCGATGATTCGAATTTCAATCTCTCGAATCTGAACTTCTTAATTTAATATTTGAACTCGTAATAATTTGAATTTAAATGTTTTAATATATTTATAAATTTGAACTTCAAATACAAAATCTTGGATTAATTGACTTGAATTAGAATTTTTTCATTTAAACCGTTGACGTTTAATTTTGATCGTTAGAAATCAAACTCGTAGCTAATCTCGCAAACGTTGGAATGTCTTTACGACCATAGTAAATATTTTCAACACTTGTACAATATCAAATAATAATCCTATCGAAATAACAAGAAACAAGACCCATTCACCACCCACGAGGGAGAACATTCACGTTTTTCCCAGCATATGGAATCAACGAACTAAATGACCATTTGTTTATCATTTATATGTGTAGATTCCACGACAGTGCGTTCCCAACTGAAATATTTTTACCATAAAGTCGCGGAGAAATTCGAAAGCTAGCGCCCGTGGTGATAAACTGGCGAGAAAAGGAAAAAGTTTTTACAACTTACAACCGGTGCCCGTTATGTTCCGTCGGCCGTGCGATTCACGAACGACTTTTAGACGCGTCGTGTCGCGTCAGACGCAGATCAACAATCGAGAACTGAAAACTACGCAGACGGAGAAGGGGGAGGAGCTAATGGAATTTCTTCCCTTGAAAATTTCCGCGATTCGAACTACGTCCCTGTCTCGATCTCCCTCTTCCTCGACGAATCCTTTGAGACTATCGGTTTCGTATACGCTCGCTTCTCCCGCCGACTCTCTCGATACTTCGCCCCAGGTCGTAAATTTCCAACGAATTTCGAAGTTTCACCGGCAACATGTTAGGATAAAGGAAACATTAAAACGTTTCCTGGCATCGGGAACGACGGAAGGCTCGCTTTACGATGCTGTGTCGCACGTTAAAACGCGTGCGCTCATTTACAACATTCGTAGAGCTTTCGAACTTCCAACGATTAAACGATATTAACGGATGAATTATGAAAGTGATCGATAAAACGTAATAAAACATAATAAAGTTGGCTACGTAACTATATTCCCGTGTCGATAAGTAAAAGCTTGAGAAACGTAATGTGGAATGAGTTGCCAACCTTTGAGAATCTAAATGTGGGATGGATGAATCAATTTCCTGTATTACTTTACAAATTGTACGCTAGCTACTATTGATTCAAAGTAGCGAGATATGATTGACGTTATCAGATTTAGAGCAGAAGCAAATCTTCTTTCCGATCTAAAGCTGTATTTGGAGTCTTCAAAGGACATTAAATAAACTGAACAGAAATATTTAAGTTGTGGAGAATCATCTACGACCCTTAATATCCAATATTCTCCTACGTCGGTAGCAAAATATGCTGGTTCTATTGAAAAATCGAGCGGAATAAAATGAAATCATAAGCTGAAGATTGGAATTCTTTCGATTATTCGGTTCGACGAATTTATTTTAAGATCAACAATTGTGTCTAAAACTGAACGTTAACCGGTTAGATCTGCGTTTCGAAGAAAGCTTGATACGGATTGTTCCCCTAAACCGTATTGTTCGGTTCTGAAGAATTGTACTACGGACTTGAAAATGCAGTGTTCCAGAACTTTTGGGATACCGTTTATTAGCCTCGTGTACAGAAGAACTTTTCAAACTTCTCGAAGGAGAAATTAGTCATATTCATATTTAGATTCAAACAATACAGTCACCAGGCAGTAAAATCATATTCGTTAATATACACGGTACGTAGTTAACATATCTATGTTGCCAAATAATTATTCTGTTTGTTCCACAATCGACTCTTCTAATTCCATAAGATCCAACAAAAAAGAGAAAATAATAATAATAATAAATACAAAAAGAAAACAGAAGAAGCTACAGACAGAGAGTCAAATTGCCATTGATCTAAAATCAGTGTAAAAATCTAGCAAACCACCCACGAATGCAAAACCACGGAATCGTAAGCACTTTAAATCGAAATAATTCTTGGAAATCATTCTATAATAAGGTACCTGGCCATTGAAGAATCAGTAAAAGTTGTGAGAAAAGGCAGCAGAAATCGACAAAAAGTTGAAGGAAGAAAGGACTTGACGAAACGAGGATCGTAATCCGTGATGCGGCAAGCGGCGCGAGTAAGCGTGTATGCAAAGCAGGCGACGGTCCGCGGAGCTGTAGCTTAATGAAAAATCAATGCTCCCTGGCTGCGTGGAAGTCGAGCTAGGCCACGGTGGATGCGTTCCACCGCGAACGTTCCTGGTCATGGTAGGGTGCAAAAGGGTACGACGACACCAAAGCGGAGGGTGGATGGCCTTTCGCGCGATAAAAATCCCGCGGCTATGTAAATTCCGCGCTGTTGAAACTCTGCGGAAGATTAACAGAGGCTGAAGTTGTGTTTCTTTCTCTTTCTCTCTCTTTATCTCTCTCTCTTCCTTCCTGGTCCTCTCTTTCTCTCGTCTTTTGCAATCGCCTGTGTATATATATATTACAGTACACAGTTTTGCATTTTCGTTTGCGCGTATCGCACATTCACAAATTGCAGTCGAAGTATGGTAGTTTGAAAGATTTCTTCTTGTTTTATAGTGAAATATGAAAACGTAGGTTTGTCTTGTTACTTAGTGAAAAGTTAAAAGTTAATAGAAATAACGAAATGCACTTTTATTCTTATTGAAGTAATTGAAATTTTCATAGAAAGATTATTTTGTAATGTGTTACACATTGATCGTTATAAAATAATACTAATTGAGCGACTCAGAAGCCATCGGTTTCGTAAGACGATTCCATATGAATGAACTTCGTAAATTGAAAAATGAAGAAAAGTCAATTATTAGTCTATTAAAATCTATCATTCATCCTTATTCGTCATATCATCTTCTTTTAGTAAACGAACTTGTAGACTTGGATAACTGAATATTACTTGCATAGCTATGTAATGAAATTAAGAAATTAATAAAGAGTGGAGCCAGATCGGTTTGACTTCTGAAAGGGTCTGAAAAAATCCAATAAATGGCCTAAATTCGAGGAAATATAAATATGCAGCAATATACTGAATCCTCTTTTTCGAATTTAATTTAAAATTAATATCTGAGCAATGAAGAAAATTAAACAGAACAAACTTCTCTCCTAAATATTGACTTTCCTTGAAAACGTAGATCGTGTTGATGTAAGATACACCTATCCGAGAAACGTTAAATAATACAGCGAGTTTTCACCGTGCCACGTAGAGAACGTTCTTGCAATTTCCCAGATATTATCGTTCTCCATATTTTGTTTCACTGGTTGCAGATTTAATTATCATATCGAATTGTTTGAAGCAAAATGCACAAGGTGAATGCGGTACGGATCGTCACGTACTGGTCGGTGACGGATAGTGTGAACGATCTCGTTTAAAACGCATGCTTCAACCTTCTGTCGTGCCGGTGTCGGTGGCATTCCGTACGTGTCGGAACGGACCCGCTACGCTATATATGAACAATGCGATCTTATTATCCGGAAGAATGTTTGTCGAAACGGATCCGTACCGTAACCATGCCGTATAATACACGTATAACTTTAATATATCGTTCATGCACCGTTGCTGGATAATCTGACATAGAAATATTGTAACGAGAACGTGTTCAGCAAACACCGCCGTCAGCAGCTCGTATTTAGATACTAAAATCGCGGTGAATTCGACGAGGCGAACAAAATCGTTTTTACACGCGATGAATTATTGTAGACACAACCATATTGCGAAACCTTCTCGTTGAAATACGAAAATTACATGCCGATTCAATGAGGTTTCGTTTGTTTGTAATTTAACTTTACTAGTAACAGTTTATGAGCAATTTGATGTGACCAAATTAATTAAATCACCTAGCACACATAATGATACAAGTTCTTCCCTTGTTCAGGAAATTATAACCCGAAACCAGAACAAATCGGAAACGGCAAAGGTATTTAAATATCAATATACGATGGTAATGGAGAAAAAGAGAAAAAGAAATGAAAGGAAAGAAATTAATTATTCTAACTGAAATTTCTGTTATGTACGTGGCTCAATATAATATCGTCTGTTATTTATGATTACTATCCATTCATCTGGCAAATTCATTTATTTTATTGCTTTTAAATGTTTCATTTTCGACAGTTTAAACTCAGAGTATTGAACATTTTCGTTACTAAAGAGTTTTGTCAAAATTTGGACAAATCAGAAATCTAAGAAAGCTAGTGAAAACTATTTTCCTTGCAAATGTTCTTATTGAACATTCTTTTACCCAACGCGTACATACACAAGATAATCTACTAAGACGAACTACAACTCTATTCCAAGTGATGTAAAAAAGTCATACAAGAAAATTTTCTGCTACTCAATAAACATAATCTCTAATATACAGTATGGTTTGTAAATGGTAGTACAAGCGGAAAGGGGGTGATTCTACGCGAAAAAAGAAGTCGAGAATATAGAATAAAAATTTTTCGTTTTAGGCTTTGTTTTCGAGAAAATCGACTTTGAATTTTCGTTCGGTACGCGTATACTTTATTACGTCTCGTTATAACGGATCTCACTGTAGATTGTTGTCTCGATGGATATTATCGCAGATTAAGTTTTTTTTTGCCGTAACGGAAAATTAGGAATGCATAATGAAATAAAATGAAGTAATCATAAAGTTTATTATTACAAAAAATGCTGAAAATGTTGCCCATTCTGACGAGCACGTACTTCTGCTCTTCTAATTAAATTTCGATTTTCTCGAAAACAAAGCCTCAAACGAAAAATTTGTATTCTATATTTTCGACTTCATTTTTCGCGTAGAATCACCCTATTTCCCCTTGTACCAACAGTTACCAACCACCCTGTATATTCTAGGAACAAGGAGAAATTGATATCAAAATTATTCCTATTAGAATAAGATACGACAAATCAATCGGATAGACAATGTACTAGGGCGAAATAAGATGAGATAGAATAAAATCACAACGATAGGACAAAATTTTGGATTAAACGGAATTCGAAGTATGCTGCACTTTAATTGCTCGCGATTTTAATCGGGCAATTTTTTGCGTGGAACGCGTCCGCGGGAATGCGCGACATTGATTTACAAGCGAATCGCTGGGAAACGCCGCCTCTGTTCTTGCCGCATCTCTCGCGGGAAAGCGCCGCTGGGTTATAGCTGCATCGGCCGGCATTTGCATCGGAAAATTGCGGATTAACGCTGCGTGCGTCGTGACCGCTTCCCGTTCCTGGGGACCGTGGCGAACCGTCACGAACCGAACGAACCGGTATCCTTTTGTTTCTTGTATTCGAGCGCTTTAACGAATCCCCTTCTGACCTGTTTTCGCGATAACGCGCGCGGTTTTTGCGGCGATGCGTTAGATATTTGCATGGAATCCATCAGCAAGCTGGGAAAAACTACGAAAAGGAAACGAAAATATGTTTTTCGAAGGTGTTTTTATTGCATAGTAATTCAAAGTGATGGAACGGTTTTTGATGAAACGAATAAGATAGTTTATCAACGTGGATAACTTTCTGGGTTGATAGAGAAATTACTTTTATGAATATTTAGAATACTACTAGAATACTGTGATCTATACGCCATATCATGAGAAAATCAAATAGACAGTTCATCGTCGCATTCCCTCCAACCTAGTTTACTTTCTAATCATTAAATATACAAAACGCGCATTCATGATGCGAGATCATCAAACGTAGACGTATACAAAGTACTCCTAAAATATATTCCTCTCTTATAGCTCATAAAATTTCGGGGAATTCAGGGGAAACGACGTCTGGAAGCTTCTACGAAATCTTCAAAGTCGTGGCTTCTCGGTTATAACTTTTTTTCTTCACTATTCACTTACTATCTTACCGCAAGAACTTCCACTTGCCAAGAACTTCATCCCTCTTAAGTGAACAGACTATTCGATACTTAATAAAATATCCCAATGCTTCAGTTTCTAATTTTCAGACAATTCCTTCCTGCTAAAGGCAAAGGCAAAAAGTAGAGGGGAACTTGGAAGCAAGAAGTCAGTGCTCTTGATGTTTATTAATTAACACTGATTCAATATCCCTCCAACGAAGTCTTACCACCAAACTTTCTGCGCTTCCCACCACCAATCCGATTAACGTCTCTTCTGTTTCGTTTCCACCCTTCTTTATCCATCTTTTTGTTTTTCCTTTCGTTCTCGTCAACGCGCAATCGTAATTTATTATTCTTCTTACGGAAATAATCGAAGAGTTCAACCGAAAAGAGAAAAGTTTCTTTTAAACATTTCAAGAACAAAAGTGTTCGTTCGTGATGAAATACAATGAAATGAGGCAGTTATAACCATTGTGCCACAAGCAATTAATCAGATCCCCTTCACGATAGGTTTAAACGAGGAGCAAGCTTTTATTTCTTGTAAACATTTTCCTTTGATAATGGAATCAGGATAGTTAGAAGGAAAAATCGAAGGGGCGATGATAAAAACGTGTTCGGTCGAAGTCGCTTCGATATTAATTTCAAAGTTTGTTTAAAATTCCATTACTGTTTTTCTATTAGCAATTCTAAAGATCTCTTGCGACGTACCACATTTACGGTCTTCGCACATTTTGAATTGGCCAGTGATTTTAAATAAAGCGGAATAATATTTCTGTATGTAAATTTCACCCCGTGGTGGTTCGCACAGAATTGCATTTGAAAAACTATGTCATGGTACTTGTATAGCAAGAGTAGTATTTTATAATCAATATCATGATTCTATTACTGGATATTATTTATACTAAATATAAATAATCATTCAAGTGATAAACTACGAATAACAAAAAATATAAATAATATATCCAACCTCTTATTTCATTCTTAATCCCGATAATATATGATTAAACATATTGTCAATATTTTTCAATATTTGGACTTCGATGATTACCTTTTGATCTTGAAAACACAGTGCAGATATTTTTAATTCTGTCACAAGGAGATTTTCAGCAAGATAATATAAAATCTTTCGATATCATGGCGTTCCATTATAAATTTCCACGGATTTCCTGATCTTCCTTTCTCGCATGGCCCTTCGGATACCTCCTTCGATGCAACTATCTATGTAAGCAAGAAGAATTATACGATTCTTTACCCTGTAACGTTGTTAACTTCATGTAAGGGCGCAGTAACTTGTCGGTAGTTGTATATCTTGACGGGTTTCAGGTAGACTGGTAATTTTTCCGGCAACCAGAAAATATTGAAGCTCATTCTTTCGGTCTCTGGTAATAAAATATTCTTGAATCTAGCCGCGCCAACATCGGAGAACTGTTTTTTCATTAATTTATCGCCAACGATAAAACGCATAGAAGAAAGGCCGCGGATATCTTGTTCTTTTGTTATGGTAAGCCGGTTTTATTAATGTCCAACTCCACTGGAATAAATTGTACGGGCTGTGCCAAACCTGCGATATATAAGAAAGTCAAGAAGGAATTCATCATACTAATTTAATAAAGAAATTCTTTCGTAATGATCGCGATGAACGCGGATAAAATTTGCATCCGTATTACTATTTATATTTCTTTCAAGTACTATATGTGATATCAGAGAAAATTTCTCTACGTTGATATTAGTTCGAAACTAGATTTTTTTACCACCTTTTTGTCTGTATGAACTGATAATTGCGGTTGCGTGATAGGAAATCGGCGCAAGTTCTCCCCCAGGTATTTTTCAATCAGCCCACGTTTTATTGGAAAAAGTAGAAGAAGAGTGTTACGAAGCGGCGATGTGAGAGGGAAGTGAAAGGATAAAGAGAGAAAATATCGATTAATTTCACGCACCGTGGCTGTTGAAGAAAGAGACGAACGCCGATAAAACTCTGACAAGTTATTGTTAATTTGCTTCTACTTTGCTTATTTGAAAGAACTTTAGTTAGTGGTAACTATATTTTAAAATCTTTTGGTTGAAGCGAATAGTTTTCTTTCTAATTTACAATTGTTTATTAAGTTCATTAGGTAAAATGTTTTCCAGAAGACAGACGTGCATTTCTATTAGATATATAAATGAATAGAGAATTGTTCGTCATGCTATTTATTTTAAATTTATAGAATAATGGAACAATCGCGAGATGGGGCGATTCATCTTCAAAGAGTACACGAGTCTTTTGCAACTAAAAATTCCTTGTTTTATCATTAAATTCATACAATTTAATATAGGCAGAAGATAGAATTTAGAGAAGAGAGAATTTTTCCCTCTTGTTTCCAATGTTATTTTCGCAAATTCAATTCTTACCATTCCAAATCCGTCCCGGCTGACAAATCACTTCTGCTCGATGAATTTCAATCTATATCGCGTAAAGTGGGTCGATGATGTATACGAAGCCGAAAAAACCAACGAAGTTGCGCAAGAGAGAGAAAAAAGGTGTTCTCTTGTAAATTCGAGATTTTTCCACGTTCAATAAACAGGAAAGGATTTATTCCTATCGACTTTTCAATGCAAACAGCTACCGAAGAAATACCACGTGGATGATGCCGTTTGAATAACTGTGTAATTGAACGTGTGCGATCTGAACGAATATTTTGTAGAATATTCGGTTGGATGCACGATCGAGAAGAAAAAAGGAAAATGATTTAACGAGCACACGTATCGAAACAACGAACACATACGTGCTCAAACATCTTGACAAGGATACAGTCTGTACCATACACGCGTGTTTTTACGATTCATTACAACTCGTTTTCGCATTTTAATTTGTTGCTTCAGAATGGGAACAAATATTCGTAGTATATCTTCGCTTTCTTTTTTTATATCAATGATATAGAATGAAATAAATGGAGCTTGGTCGATTGAAATTCAACTTGGAAATCAGTCGGTATTACGATGGTGACGATCAGAATGCAAGCGACGCGAATTTTCCCTGAACTTTCTCGTCGATAGGATGAATTGATTGGGTTCATTAAATGGCCAGTCACGCCCTATTAAGACGCCGCACCGTTTAGATATTCCGAATCGTTATTTCTATCTGCTCGAACGAGTGCTCGTATCTTCTTTATCTAGCAGAGTTCGTGCAGAGGAATAAATCATCGGAATAGTTATATTTATTTATAGCATGGTTCGAAAATCCGTCAGATTACATTCTGTTTTTTTATATAAATCAAAAACATATCGCGAGAAAGATTCAAACTATTTTAACCCTTTGAGTGTTCACTAGTTGATGTATATCCTCCATTTTTATAATTAAAATTTGACTGCGTGTGTCTGGCGTGTATTTTGATATCCATTATTACTCTTTTATTGATTTTTAAATTTTTGTACAATTTTTGATAATCGACTTTTATATGACTCTGGATTCTAAAACTGATAACTCTCATAAATCTAAAATGATGAAATAAACGAACCATTGGAAAAATGTACTGAATCACGTGAAAATTACTTTTACGAAATATATGTGATGTTTTGAAGTTACTATTTGCTGTTTAAAGATTTGTTTGAAGGGATGTTTCATATATATCAATCTGATATTTTTCATTACATTCTACGTGATACTACGCTAGTATTCATCAGATTACATCTTATCGAAATCAACGATCGGTTTGAAAGAAATTGATACAATTCCGTTGTAACGTGGTTTATGCAAAACCGTCATGATTCAACATGTCGATCTCATTTGCATGTTTAGATAAACAAATCAATAAAATCATGCATGACCATACAACTGACATAATTCTGTTCGTGGACCGCGAATAAATAGTCACGGGTCAGGGCACGCGACAATGCCATCGGAACAACGAATTGCGATATTGCCCGTTAGTTAATTGCGGCGAGAGTTCTGATTTGCACATGACCGGCCGAGTCACGCGGACTCTCGACCGCTTCGATTCATCGATTACGCTACGCAATGGGGACACAAATGGCGCGGACGTGCCGGAAATCGTGGAAATTCTTCGATGAAACTCTCAGAGAAATGAATTCTCTATATATCCTTATCTCATTCTAACCATTTCAAACGAGAGAACGAGGCCACCACCTCGCCGCGACGCGGTGAAACCGTGAAACGGCGAACGCGTGAAATGTTTGCAGGCTGCTTAGCGAGTTTCTAATCTCGAACTTCGACCGCCAAAGATCGCTCGTTCCGGCTATAATCGCGACTGTAATTCCAAAACTTCTCTATCGGTAGGGGCTTCGAACCAACCAGCCAACTTCCTCGATAAAGCGTTCGTGTTCCGAGGATTACGTAAGTCATCCGCGTCGTTCTGTGTCGTCTTGTTTCGCAACGACGATAGAAATTCGGGATAAAGAGGAAAGATGGAAGAGGAAGGACAAGAAAGAGGGGAAGAAGAAAGAATCACGTGCCGTGAGCGTGGAACTTCGCCATCCGGTTAAATTAATACAAAAGAGTGCGAGAAAGTAGGTCCGCGGAAAAGTCTTGAAACTCGCCGAAAAGCCGTAAAGCATCCCTGCATATTTCACCGGTCTGTTAATTAACAGACAGCTTTCTAGGACACAGAATTTACAACGAGAATTCCCCTAGACTGCACTTAAGCGGAACATTATGAAATCCCTTATTCACTGGAAATTTTCCGGTACGCTTGCGACGCCAGAAGCGCTTGCTTGTGCATCTAAATCTGTAATCCGCTGGATTGGTTTATCTTGTTAAACTTTACCTGTCGCTTTATTACGAAGCGGCGAAAATGATCGCGTGTGACACGTCGACGAATGAACCGTCACGGGTGTTGAAAGAGACGACAACGAGACGATAACGAGAACGAACACTACGACGAAAGGCGTTAAACGGTTGCCAGAACGCGATACAACGCGATACGATCGCGTACAGACTAGAGTGGAGGTTCGTGTAACGCGACAACCCTTGGATCATAGGAAGGTGTGCTCCGTCTTAGCAGGATTCCCGTAAGCGGCTTTGTAACGACTCTCTCGAAACTTTGGCAAGAACTTCTCGTCCTCCCGCGGTGCGATCAATTTTTCGCTATACTACTTTTACACTCTCTGACTTTGGAGAGCGTGACAAGTTGGAAGGATAATTTTCCCGGATAAAAGGGTGTTACAGTGTTTCTCGTATTCGAAGAATTTGTCACTTGATAATTCCTAGCGAGTTTATCTTACTTTTTCTCGCGAAACGAGAATACACAGGTTTTTAAATTCTAAAATTTGACTAACGTTACATTTAACGTGGCACGTTCGTTGAAAGTGGAATAATGTATGGGTACAGTCGACTTCGTTTAAGAATTGTTGCAGAAACCGCTCCCAAAGGGATATTAATCAAGAAAGCTGTGCGAGTTACGCGGTCATACACGGAAAAAATGCAAATGGACCGCTTACGCCTCGCTTTTCTCGCCGATCTAATGAACAACATCCGCATAGGTACGCATATTCCTCCACGACCGCATAAGCGACGAATTTCGCGCAGGTCGAGTCACGCCATTTTACGCGAGATCCGTTAAGGTTGTTAATTACCAAACTACAACTATGTTTACACCGTTATTTCCATTTTAAAGCGATACGACTTCATAATGCAGGATCAGCCGGGGTCATATTATCTCGCAAATGGCTCGACCTCCGTCATGCCAGTTTGGTCTACGGTTTGCCAGCCCCGGAGCCACGTCCAAGAATTCCAAGTAGGTTTACTAAATAACGAGGAAGCCGGTTGCCCGAGCGAACTTTCCAGCGTCGTAAATTTGTTTTAATTTCTTAGGGAAGCGCGAGGACCGTGCAGTTCGTACCGGAACGAAAATGGAAGAGAACAAGATCCGGTGGCGTGGTAGCCAACGTCAGATTGCGACCAAGAAAAAAGTACAAATGGTACAGTCGAACGACTCGAAATATAGAAGCTAACGAACCACCGAGTGTTAGAAACAAATTAAACTGTTATTAAAATATCGACTTCTCTTTTCTCTTAATCGCTATTTGTGATACTGTGAAACTGAAAATTCACGAGAGATATTTTAACATCCGCCAGTTTAGTAAAATTTGAGATGAACTAAGTTTTCCACTGAACATACACAGTTAACGAATAACTCAATAACAGTAATATCATTAATAAAGCAGCAGTCACTGGATATAGTTGATATAATTAGTTCAAATTCACAGAGTTTTAACAGTTAGACATTTACACAGAGCTCAAATGAGATACTGGCTGTTTATGGTTAAAGGTCTTAAATGAAATGTAACACAGCAGATTTACAGTCGGACAGTTGGCAGGTAGGCTATAAAAGTGCTACGTTTATAGGTATTAGGTCATTACTGTTTAAACCAGCATCGGGAGAAGCAAAGATAAATATTACATTTCAGGACTTTATTTTCCTTCCTTTTCCATCCGTTCTATCCTTTTCGTTCCCTCATTTCTTCTTCGTTCATAAAAGCTGTCCACAGATACTTTCGTAACTTTGTGCATAGCAATAACGAATAAATTCGGCGATTAAGCAGCATCAAGCATGAGATCTTCTTGTCAATTACAAGAATAAAAATGTTTCTGTGTCTGTCAACTTTATCCGAATACGAGTCGAGATTGTTGCATCGGCTTAGCGGAGGAAAATTCCCTAGAATACGATACGACGGAATCTGACTATACTCTATTCGCTTTGGTAGCCATGCTCGTGGGTAATTGTTTCTTTTCCGCTCAAATTTCAAGCAACAACCCTTCTTTTCTCATGTTCCACTCCGTTTATCTAGTTCATTGTATTCCGCGTATACACGAGTCTCGGGGAAACTCGATCCCAATTTATTCCGGTGCGAAATCGCGGCAGCTATGGATCAGTCCCGTGTGTTTGGTTGCAAACAGCTTCTGGCTATACGCTAAACACTCACGGGTCATCGAGTCGCAACACGTTTTGTAAATCACACGCAACAACGAAAAGCGCAAATCTCTGCCCGAATCAGGGTTATGGAGATTGTACAAATATTTAAACGTTGAATGTTTAATTCTACACGACATTGTCATATCTCTGCCGCATTATCGTTCGTCAGATAAACGTGATACCTTAACAGAGCTGAAGCACGATTTTACGAAATTTCAGGTTGAGATCCGTGGATTATTTTCTGCAGAATTTACGGAATTATGAAATGATTAATATTGATGTATATACATTGGTAAGAATTTGTATACATTTATTTTATGGATTAGTAATAATCTATTAATTAAATTTAATTTGGGTGTCTATACTGTACATGCATTTCATTAATAATACAATCTTCATATAGATTTGTTTCACCTTTTAAATGTGATGGTCAGAGTGGAAAGACATGTTACATTTTCTATTTTTCGTATATGAGAAATTACCTTGTCAAACACATTTATTATCAAAATTCAAAACCGCCTTTTCATTAAATTTGATTATGATCTTTATCATAAATGCACAGATGACCACACTCTAACGACAACTAATTAAATTAGAAAATTCCTTCTGAAGAAATACAAATTTCATGTAGAGTTGAGATTAATCAAGTCTGAATATTTTTCATAGGTACTTTCTCTGCCAAATATTCGGAAATTATAATTCAATTCGAAAGTTGTAGGGGGATAATAAATTCCTCGATTACAATGCAAGTTACAAAACATTTATGAAGAAATAACGAATGAGAAATGAAACGATACGAACGAAAGTCTAGCGAATGTAAAAGCAAGAGATTAGACAGCAGACGATTTGAAATAACTGGAAAAGTGAGCATAAGAACGATTTCGAGGATTACAAGAAAAGAAGCCGTTTAATTATTTCTTGAATCACACAGCGTTTTCAGGTGGAGTTGTGTCGGCGATGTAATTGAAAAGCTCAAAGCCGTAATTACTGCTGCGCGTAACTCTAATTCGCGTTCACACGTCACGTAATCGCATGAAAAGCGAATTATGGCGGTTAAGGGCCTCACTTCTGTGGTGCATCTGAACTAAAAGTCGCTACTCCGTGACTGTAGCAACATTTTAATAAGAACTTACGTACGTCATGATTTAATCGAATAGCACACACTTTCCAAGGTTCCTCGTGTTCCCTTAATTCGTTACAATATTTACATGCGAGCATGGTTTCTTCTTCTATTGCGTAGATGAATTACGACAGAAATATTTATGACAATTTATATTATGCATAATCATACTTTCAGTGTTTCTTCTGAAATGTACTCCATAAACATATAATTCGGTTATGTTGCAAAGAGCAAAAGACTTCCTGTTTAAATAAAGCGTGAACGTACAACATATGTATTCCCTATTTCTTAACATACAAAGCAATAATAAATTAATTCTTAGTCGCCTTGGAATAAAACACACTAATTGTACGGTGAAATTTGTCAACATTTTACTTTAATAAAAATAGCCCCATATATGAATTGTATGAATACTTTTGTGAGAAACTGTATTTATTAAGTGACTTGACCGTAATATGCTAAAAATTAACAGATGTTCCGCCTAAATCTTGTTGCTTTTACCGAATCTCAACTTTTAAACAATTTCCGATTGTTTTTGCTGTAACATCTTTACGGGTATTTTTATTTTGGCCAACGCAACTTCGCAGAACAATGTTCGTGGAGTTGTTGGTTGAGGTCAGGCTAAGCACTCTGTTCAAACTTTGCTTATTAGCCGTACTCACAATCATCTGACACGATAGTGGCATATTCAGAAGCAACTAGGGCTGCCGTTGTTCCACGAGAAAATCGAATCTCCGTTAGAAGCTCAGTTATCCCTTGTGGTCGGGACTGAAAGCGTCTCTGACAATTTCCGGCAACAGCAGACTTCCGGCTACACGCAACTCGCGCCTCTTAAAGGTTGCTCTCTCTATTTTTATCTTCACTTTCAACCTTAGTTTCTTTCTTCTTTCCTTCTCATTTTTGTCCACCCACCGTGTCAAGCGCACCGAGATACCCGCCTTATGTCCAAGGGAATAAAAAGCATTTCGCTATCGTGAAAAGCGTTTACATTATTCATGTTAGCTGTTACCTCGCTACTTTTCTACTCCCCCTCCCCCGTTTCTTATCTCCTGTTATCCCTGTTCACGGCGATGAGAGCTTCGACAGTTTGAACCTTATCCTAGTTACGCGAGTTTCCTCTGTCCCGAATTTCTTTTGGTGTTCGATTAAATAAACTGCTATCGATTACGATAACGATATATTATAGACACATCTGTTATATAAACTGTTCAACCTATTATTTGGATGTGAAACTGTTATGTGATCGAATAACTGTAGATAGTGGAGAGAATTATTGGATTCCTGTTAAGTGGACTCCTGAAGTGTTTAACCGTCAGTAAATTCTATATTAGAAATACCTTTTAATAAAACAAAATCTCTATAGCTCGCAAACCTTCCTCCATATCCTACGTTCACCCATCATCTACGATCAAATTAAAAAGACCGTGAGATGAACAAATCGAAACCACATTCTTTGCTGCGCAGCCGCACCACGTTGGTGTGGTCGTGCTGTTTGCATTGCTACTAATGAGTACGACGTATGCCACCTGGCTAGCATGTAATTACTCACGGGATTGGTCGTGGCCGCGTTTAATCGTCGCCCACAAATCGACGAGCTGTTAATGGAGAATAATATAAACGACAGAGTAAATGTTCGAAACGGTGTTTCGTACGGGATGGAATTACACGCACGAACCATCGTACAAGCTCGAAACATCGGGATTATCGTCAGTCGGCGAACGATAATTCTTTCCTGCTGACTGATTTCACCCAGTAGGATTTATCGTTTGATTATTTCGATCCCGCGTCGTTATTCGTATCGTATTTTTGATTACGCTCACGTTTCCTTTCTGTTCTTCCTCTGATTATTACTGTTACGCGTTTATATTTGTATCTGCATGCGCGTTATCGGGATTAATTTCCTCTTTTTGACGATATAAACAAGCATACACGGTGATGGTAATTTAATGACGTACCTTGAGTGAGCTCGTAAACGCTGTAAACTTTGATTTGCGGAGAGGAAATTGTTTGAGAGCTGTTATGTTTTAATTAAACTACGCCGAAAACTCGGCTAATTCCGCGATCGTCCCGATAAAGCTGATCAGCGAAATTGCGTTTACGCGATCGCGTTATACGCCATCGCTAATTTTATCGTGCTGACCTCTAAAAATTGATCAGTGGTACGACAATTTTCGTCGCCCGTGTTTCTTTATTTTTTAATCTACTAACTCGACCACTCTATACAGAGTGTCTAAAATATTACTAAAATATTCGTCATTTCAAGAAATGTTTCGCGTATTATTTTGTTCCACGAAAAACATCCTATGACGCTCACAAATCTTACCAAGATGGACGCGCCTCTGAGATTTTGAAGATAATGTTTTTGAATTACAATAATCGTGTATTCAAGAATTTTTATTCATTGTTGTTTGAATCTTATCTTTGTTGAATGTCTCTATTTATCATAATAGCGGCATGAAAGTAAGTGTTACTTGAAATATCTTTTGGAATAAGTCGAGAGTTAATTGTATGTAAATCGTCTAATGAGACATCCTGTATACACGTTGATTGATTTCAATCGCTGATTTTCAATCGTTTAATGAAACATCGCGTTCAATATAAACACTAGTGGCGGGATTCAATTTAATTAAACTCGGTTAGTGAAGAAAAAAGGAAAAACTAGTAATATGTTGTAGAAAGTTAACGAAGAGAAGCAATTCTGTCCTGGAAATGCCATTCTTGGGGACGCTATCGTAAAGTTGGAAGACTCGCGTTATCGTCCTCGCGGGTTTTTGTGTAACGGTGAAACCGCGTCTGAGAACAATGTTTTCCTTCCATTATGCTTAATTGGACAGTGTACAATTCCAGACGGGAAAAGAGCATGCTAACCGAAATCGCCGTGAGCGTTGGGAACTTCTCAGCGGTCCAATATGTTGGCCGA
This sequence comes from Bombus terrestris, assembly GCF_910591885.1. Classification (NCBI taxonomy): domain Eukaryota; kingdom Metazoa; phylum Arthropoda; class Insecta; order Hymenoptera; family Apidae; genus Bombus; species Bombus terrestris. Next base: position 11,205,178 of record NC_063269.1, on the reverse strand, counting down.
ACTTTGGCAACTATGCGCCGGCAAGGGAAAGAAACCTTAAAAGTTACGGTGAAATTAGAAGAGCGGCTTCTAGCCATGACACGACCCGCTAGCAGCTCGTTGTTCCCACGATCCCCTGTTACCAACTTTTCGTCTCCGTGCAAGGTTTTGGAAAATTGGCTGAACAAGAACGGAATGAATTGCGTCAACAAGGGAACCATTCCATTTTGTTGAGTTACATAAATCTACTTTCGATGAGTCTATCTACTTTGCCGGTAGCTACGACGTGATGAGTTTGAAATTTTTAAAGTAAAACGATACTTTCCCTTTTGATGACTATTATTTTGTTTGATTTGTATATAGTGAATGCACAGAAAAGCATTTGGAGGGAGTTACAGACGTCTTCTATTCCTGATAGACAATTTTAATATTTTGAAGAAATTATCAATGAAAGAACTGTACTGACTTCGTTTCAAGAATTTCTCAATTGTAGAACTAGAAATTCCTATAAATCTAGAAAAAAGAAACTAGTTTATTCGTCGGAATAATGCATTGAATCGTATGAACTTACAGTTGTATTTTAGGATTTTTAATTTTTAAAATTAGGAAATTTCATGTACATTGGCCTGATGGAATTAATTGTAAAACTGTGAATCTCATCAAGAAAAAGTCGCTGAAATTAAATACCGCGTTCTCGTTATTCAATCATGACAACTTCTTTTTCAATGTTTCGCTGGCATTCGCACTTTATTGCATTATGTATCACAATCACTTAAGTCTGATCACGAATAATCGGATCATGTGTCTCCGTCATCGGCCCCTTCTCTGCTCGCCGCTGTTTTCCGATAGAAAAAGCAACGAGCATCTCAAAGAAATTCCGGAATAGAGAGAACCGCAGCCCATAAAACTATATTACGTGGAACCGCGCGAAAAGGGTAAAAGTCGGAACAAAGGAGCCGATACTCGGTCGTGTTTCTTCGTCATATCGTAAAAACACAGTAAAGGGAAGAACATATGAACGACCATCAGCGTTTTCTGCTCATCGAAATGAAAGAAAATTCGTTGTCCGGTGACGGATCAACCCGTGTCGAATTCGAACAACCGAAGCAAACGAATTCGCAAATCCCTTTCCGTGTTGATCTATAGGGAATATGTACTTAAGTATAGTCAAGTTTAACCATTGACTTTTCTCTCGAACCTCCGTGAAAATAGGGTTAATACAGGAATGTGGAACCTGCTCTAGGAATAATTAACAAGTTTCATTAAAAAGTTATCGCGAATTAGAGAAACATTAGAGGAAGTACGAGTTGTACATTTTTAACGAGATTTTCGCTGTTTTCCACAAGTATGTGTTACGGTTTTAACTAGTACAATCCTAACTATTAATGCTTCTTATGCTATATATATCTATATACATTGGGATAATATTGATAGATAATATAAATTAAAGAGAAAGAATGACAAATATTTTACACACTGCGATATTTGCAAAATAAAAAACAATGTAATTTTATGCTAACCATAAGATATTTAAAATAAATACTTTAATTTCTATATTCCCCACACGACAAAATATTACAAACATCTGGTTTTTCCTTGGTTTACGGTATCTCATAGTGAAAAAATGGAAGGTAATAATAAGTTCAAAGAACAGAGTGAACGATAGGTATCGGCGGCAGTTCGAACGTCAATCTACTAAGTCTAATAAATTGGATCTACTTAGGTTACATGACAGGATTTAATAAGATCTTGATAGGGTTCTTTCATGTTCATCTTGCTCTGTGTCAAATATATCACAGGTATGTAAATACATAATATGCGTATATTTAATAGGACATAGATATTCTTCGCTGGAAGAAGTTAAGTTAGTTTTCACTATATAAATGTAAATGGAAATTTGCCATTCATAGAATTTTTATCTTTTAGTCACTCTACAGGGTGTTTTTTTTTTTTAACTAGAAAGGTTGGAAAGTGTCGTACAACGTTGAATGTAAAAAAACATCGTTATAATAAAAGTTATTTGATATGAAAGCAGACAGTACACGATGTGCATTACTTTTTCCTCTCTCAACGAGATTTCTGTATCAGAGATTATCTACCTCTCTAACCATAAAGTTAGAAAATAATAATGCAACTAGAATTGCACAAATTTATTAGAAAAGTAACTTGTTTATCTCCTTTCTCGATGACAGTGCGTGTCATATATCATTTCCTATTGTAAGAGAATGTCATCGTACATTAACTCAGTTTACTGGTTCGCATCGCTTGTACACGGCCTGTTTTTCCAGACCGCGAATTCGTCGCGTCACCGACAAACGGATATTTGTCAATGAGATTGCCTTTACGACTGGAACCCGTGGAACGACGCCAAATCTCTATCCATCGAGTTACAACGTGTACGCGTGACTTGCTCTGTTTGCGCGTTGCCAACGACCACGGTAATCTATGTACGTTTAAAGCTAATACATAATTCGGCTTAATAAATCGAAGGGCTTAATTTGATAATTAGTTTGGCTGTTTGCGGCGTGCGAAAATAATTATCGTGTTTTGCGGCATTTCTGTAACCGATTAATAATCGGCCAACGTTTCGCGTTCCGACGAGTTTTCACTTGTCACTTCGGCAACAATTATTCCTAAGCCATTCGATCGTATAATTACGTTCGTTTCGCGATTGCCTCGAGCCGATCCGTGCTAGGATAATTAACATCGAAGGAAATTAACGATATTTGGTTTCAATTAGTCACTGTTATTCGATTGATGGAAATCGGCAGATGTATAGCGTTTACATAGAACAGAGAATCTTTTTTCTCGCTGAACAATCAAGCTGGTTGAATTGCTTAATTCTATTGTGGTTCTGAAACCTTTTGTCTCGATCTCTCTTTACCGCCTTTCTCGTTTCGAAACTGCATAGAACTTATTTTATTTATTGCATCTTCGTTTTTCTTCGTACACTCTAACTTGTTTAATCATTATTTCGTAACAGCTTAATGGAACTTTACATACTGAAAAGAAAAAAACATTGGCAACTTGAAATATTTCAACGTATCTCGAAAAGTAAAAGAATACTAGATAAAATATTTTAACTAAAGAAAGCAGCTTAATTTCAGGTCTGAAATTCATGTTTAATGTTTAAAATTCTTCAGCTCCAAAATTTATTTTTTAATCTGCCAGAAGTTCGTAATTTTCGGAACACAAAGAACAGACAAAAGACGAGGAAAATAAAGGAGTTACGGAACATATCAACTACGGAAAATAATATGCAGAAGGATAACATTGTTAAGAAAGTTTCCTTGCGCGGGACACGCAACATTGACGAGAGTCAGATGCAAACTAGCACGAAAGATCTGCAGCGCGGAAATGCAACTCTATCTTCCATGTCAGAGCGGGGCGTGAACTCTGAAAATAGTTGGCGCAGATTCCAGGTAGCTCACGAAAGAAGCGGCGACCACAGGAAAATTCTATAGAAGTTGGATTATCTTCATGGTGTTTCCTGTTGGGGAAAGTCTTCGAAAGTACATCATGGATAATTCCAACTGATCTACATAACTGCGCGTGTACGAGCCAACAAAGAAGAAAATCCAGTTTCCTTGTAATTTGCAACATATGTACAACGGAGCATAATTCTTCTGAAACATCGATCTTTGATTCGCCGATAAAGGTACAAAAATTCGATTAGTTTACAGTTTGACAATGTTATAAGATGTCAAGCAAAAAGATACCCATTAAGGAGGTAATTACCACGTTACCTGATTAAACTTTAACTAGCATTGAAGAATCAAAGCTCAAGAACTCTGCTGTTTACCTTGCGGTATTCGACTAACGATGATAACGAAAACTCCAGTCCTCATTCCATCTAATGATTATTTGACGATTCATTCATTTTTCGCTCTACTTTAACTATAATATTACTTACTTACCTGATTACTTTGCAAATTTATCGACTATGTTACCTAATTACTTTATTAATACAACTTATGGAAAAAAATCGACTTACTTCCGCAAATTGAATTTATTACGAACAAATTTACCGTTGCGAATTTATTGAACAAATCCATGAATTATATTTTATGAACAAATTTATTGTCATTTATTATTACAAAAAAAAGAAGAAAACTAAACGTAAATCCCAAATTCAATTTAGAAAAATATTTGTAACATCGTCGCTTTATTCTATTTTCCACTTCACGTAATTGATTAATATTGTTTCTCAACTTCTATTCCTACATATTCTTCACCCCTTCAATGAAATCCCATTGTCCCACATTACCAACACTAACTTCCCTAAGCAACCGCAACGCTGTTTCATTTTCGACCAGTAATTCCCCGAAATTAAACGACGCAACTGTGCAATGGTGAAAACAGGGCGCATGGGGTCGGAAGTAGAACGTGACTGCAATGATCAGATAATCTCCGCAGACCTGTTTACCCGCGCCGAAATTGAAAGAGCTTTGATACTGGAATGATGTCACCAGGGAAAACAGGAACAAGATCGGTCGAGTATACGGGAAAACCGCGACATTTACAGAGGAAACGGTCGCGTTTAATCGTAGAATGGACAAACGCTTGGGATGGAACAACAGACTCACCTCGCTTCGAAGCGTGAAAACTGTCCTGCGGTTTTATCTGCTCAATCTGGGCACTGAGACGGGACTTGGGCAGGATATCTCGGTTGGCGTTGATCTTTTCCACGGCATAACGAAAGGCCACTTCTTGCTTGTCGTCCGACGGATGAAACAGCCCACCTGGGAAATCACACATCCATATTAAAGCGCTACTTTGACGGGAGCGAAGCGTGAGAGTGGTATTTCTTATTCTCCTCCGACCAACCGCGTGTATCTTCTTCATTTTATTTATCTATCCGCAACATCGTTCGATTGTCCCACCTGTGGGAAAATAACGCAATCGAGAACTTTATCTTCCGCGTGCGCGCACCTTTCAAATATTAAATATTTATCCTCTTTGCCTTCCCACGGCGAACAGCAGATTTTCTCCAGTTTCTATTCTGTAATCTACCGAATATCTTGTAGCTTTACACGTACACTACCATTCATAAAGAACTGAATACTATGGTGCACTTCGACCGAAAACTTGATATTAGAGCAAAGTTAAACCAAATACAAATTTTAACCGATACCGGTGTCGCTTTAGTTCGTCGGTCTAATCGGACTCGTCTCTTTGCATTTTCTAACTAATCTTTTT